>NC_084793.1:295000579-295309151 GCF_963169125.1 Humulus lupulus
AAATATAGGATTCATCAATGAAAATGATAAGCAAAGGTTCCCAAACCAAAACCTAGCCTCCGAGATATCGAATCCCACTAAACCAGGTAGTAGGATTGATCCCGAGGCCTAAGGCTTGAATCCCCAAGCTAAAAACACATTTCTGACCAAAAATGCCCTTATGGGCCGCGGCTCACAACAGCCATGCCGCGGCTCACCCTCTCTGACAGAGCCATTTTCGCCCAAGAAACCAACGTAGGCCGCGACTCACCATAGCCATGCCGCAGCCCTTTACCCAAACCAGCAAGCACCAGCTTGCTTTCCCCTGCGTTTTCCCTCGAAACCAAACCTTCAAACCAGTTCCAAACCTCTTCCAAACACTCAATCCAACCCCTGAATATCACCTATATCAAACCCTCATCAAAACCCAAGTTAAACATCAATCAAAACTTCCATTAATCCAAGTTATCCTCAACAAAATCATAGGTTGAAATCTTAAACCAAAACAAAGTAAAACTAGAAACTTATGGCTGAAACTCACCTCAAACTTGAGATTAAATCCCCTTAAATGGCTGAACCAACTCTAAGAACTCAACCCCTTGATTTCCTAGCTTGATTCCTCAATTTGAGCTCAAAAACTCCAAAGATAAAATGAGAGGGAATGATGTACGGGAAGGAGGTAAAGCTCTGTTTTCTACAGCCATCTAAAGCTCATATACATCCAAACCAAATGACCTAAATGCCCCTAGGTCACTTAAGGTTTCTAAAGTCATCCCAAGGGTAAAATTGTCCTTTCCGATCTATACCGTTAATTATAATTAACGCTCTCCAATTCCCGCTAATCCCGCTAATCTCAAACACCAATAATTCATATCCCATTACCCTATAATTCCCGGTAACACTCTAATCATTAAAAACACCCCGAGACTCACCCCGAGCCCCGAGCTTAAGCCTGTTATGACCAAACCGATAAATTATATTTAAAGATCGTCTCATGCCGAATAACTCGAACCAATCCACATTATAATGTGGCCCCACAATATATCATTGACATGCAAACAAATATACAATTATGCCCTCAACGGGCCAAATTACCAAAACACCCCTGTAAACAGATGTGGACCCACATGCATGCATTTAACATCATATTATAATATAATTCTCACAAACATGCATAAATTCATTTAATGGCATAGTTAAACAGTTATCGCCCTCCCGGCCTACTAATCCAGCCATTAAACCATAATAGGAATTCTGGGGCATTACAACTATCCCCTCCTTACAGAAATTTCGTCCTCGAAATTTACCTGAACAGCTCGGGATACTGACTCCGCATATCTGACTCTAGCTCCCAGGTCGCCTCCTCGACCTTGCTGTTCCTCCACAATACCTTAGCCAAAGGTATTGTCATATTCCTGAGGACTTTATCTTTCTTTTCAAGTATCTGAACAGGCTGCTCCTCAAAGGAGAGATTTGGCTCTAACTCCAGATCTTCATAACTCAAAATATGACTCTCATCAGATACATACCTCCGAAGAGCGGATACATGGAACACATTATGCACGGCCGACAATGCCAGAGGCAAAGCTAGTCTGTAAGCCACTTGACCAATCCTCTCCAGGATCTCAAATGGACCTACAAACCTAGAACTCAGCTTGCCTTTCTTCCCAAAACTTCTCACCCTTTTCCATGGCGAGACTCTAAGGAAGACATAGTCTCCTACCTGGAACTCCACGTTCCTGCGCTTGGGATCTGCATAGCTCTTCTGTCTACTCTGAGAAGTAAGCATCCGAGCTCTAATCTTCTCAATGGCTTCACTGGTCCTCTGAACTGCCTCAGGACCTAAGTATCTCCTTTCACCTGTCTCATCCCAATGAATGGGAGATCTGCACTTCCTACCATACAACATCTCATAAGGTGCAACTCCAATGGTAGACTGATAACTGTTATTATAGGAGAATTATATCAAAGGCAGATACTTACTCCAAGATCCACCAAAGTCCAGCACACATGCTCGCAGCATGTCTTCCAATATTTGGATCGTCCTCTCAGATTGCCCATCTGTCTGAGGATGATAAGCAGTACTGAACTTCAATCGCGTACCCATGGCCTTCTGTAAACTCCCCCAGAAATTGGAGGTAAAAGTAGGGTCCCGATCTGACACGATCGACCTAGGTGCTCCATGGAGGCGCACGATCTCTCTCACATAGATATTTGCGTACTGGTCAACTGTATATGTAGTCCTCACTGGCAGAAAGTGAGCTGACTTGGTGTAGCCATCCACTATCACCCAAATAGAATCATGCTGGCCAACAGTCCTGGGTAAGCCCACCACAAAATCCATCGTCATGTCTTCCCATTTCCACTCTGGGATATCCAGAGGCTGCAATAACCCTGCCGGCCTCTGATGCTCAGCCTTGACCTGTTGACATGTCAAGCACTTAACCACGTACTCTACCACATCTTTCTTCATCCCCGGCCACCAATACAATGATCTCACATCCTGATACATCTTTGTGGTGCCTGGATGCAAAGAGTAAGGTGTAGTATGGGAATCATCCAGAATCTCTCGCCTCAAAGCAGTGTCTAACGGAACACATTTCCGCCCCTTGTATCTCAACAACCCCAAATCAGACACTGTATAATCTCTGGATGCTCCAGCCAAGACATCCTCTCTAATCTTAATCAACTGTGGATCACTCAACTGACCCTCCTTGATCCTCCCTAGAAGTGTAGACTGTAGCATAATATTAGCCAACTGGCCCACCAGTAACTCTATACCAGCTCTGGTCATATCATCTGCTAACTCTCTGGCTATCAGCCTGATACCATGAATCTGTCCCGGACCCTTCCGGCTTAAAGCATCAGCTACCACGTTGGCTTTCCCTGGATGATACAGAATCTCACAGTCATAATCTTTTACCAACTCCAGCCAACACCTTTGTCTCATATTCAAGTCCTTCTGGGTGAAGAAGTACTTCAAACTCTTGTGGTCTGTATAAATCTCGCACTTCTCTCCATAGAGATAATGCCTCCATATCTTTAAAGCAAAAACCATCGTCGCCAACTCTAAATCATGAGTAGGATACCTCTTCTCGTACTCCTTCCACTGACGATAAGCATAAGCAATTACCTTCTCTGATTGCATCAAAACACAACCCAAACCCTAATGAGAAGCGTCGCAGTAAATCACAAACTTCTCCTGATCTGTCGGAAGACTCAGAATCGGAGCTGTAATCAACCTCTATTTCAGTTCCTGGAAGCTGTTGTCACATCTATCTGACCACACAAACTTCTGACTCTTGCGTGTCAGCTCAGTCAACGAAGTAGCAATCTTTGAGAATCCTTCCATGAAACGCCTGTAATAACCTGCCAATCCAAGGAAACTTCTAACCTCAGAAGCATTCTTTGGCCTTGGCTAATCTCTGACCGCTTCAATCTTTGCTGGATCTACCTTAATCCCCTCCTTACTAACACTGTGCCCAAGAAAGGATACCCGAGACAACCAGAATTCACACTGAACTTTGCAAACAGTCTGTGTTCCCTCAATCTCTGTAGAACCAACCTCAGATGCTGCTCATGCTCTGACTCAGATTGAGAATATACCAGAATATCATCGATGAAGACGATCACAAACTGGTCTAGATAATCCTTGAATGCTCTGTTCATCATATCCATAAAAGCAGCAGGGGCATTAGTCAATACAAACGACATAACTAGGAACTCATAATGCCCATACCTGGTACGAAAAGCGGTCTTCAGTATGTCCCCCTCCTTGACCCTCAACTGATGATAACCAAAACAAAGGTCGATCTTAGAGAATACCGTCTTACCTTGCAGTTGATCAAACAAATCATCTATCCTTGGCAAAGGATACCGATTCTTAATTGTCAACTTATTCAGTTCTCTGTAATCGATACACATCCTCAGAGAACCATCCTTCTTCTTTACAAACAGAACTGGCGCACCCCAAGGTGAAAAACTAGGTCTGATAAAACCTAAATCTAACAGCTCTTGCAACTGTACTTTTAATTCTTTCAACTCAGCTGGGGCCGTTCTGTATGGTGCTCTAGACACTGGCTCCATCCCTGGTGCCAGTTCTACGACGAACTCAATCTCTCTGTGTGGTGGCAACCCTGGCAAATCTCCTGGAAACACATCCAGGAACTCACAAACAAGTCTAGTCTCCTCTGGTCTCACTAGCACGACCTGAGTGGTATCAACCACACTGGCTAAGAATCCAATGCAACCTCCTTGCAATAAATCCCTAGCCCTCAATACAGAAATCAATGGTATGCGAGGTCCATGCACAACACCAACAAACACAAAAGGATCCTCACCTTCAGGCTCAAGGGTGACCATCTTCCTTCTGCAATCAATGGTTGCCCCATACTTTGCCAACCAATCCATACCCAGTATCATATTGAAGTCAGTCATAACCAACTCTATCAGATCCATTGACAACTCTCTGCCCTCTACTGTCACTGGCAAAGATCTGACCCATCTCCTGGATACCACTAACTCCCCAGTGGGTAACAAAGTACCAAACCCCACAGCATAGAAATCACAAGATCTACACAGTCTATCAATAACACTACTAGCAACAAAAGAATGTGTAGCACCAGAATCAATCAATACATTATAAGCGGTTCCAGCACTAAGAAGATGACCTGTAACAATTGAGGGAGAAGCCTCAGCTTCTGCTTGAGTCAATGCAAACACTCGAGCTGGGGCCGAGCTGTCTGCCTTCCTGGGTTCTTCTTTTCTTGCCTTAGGGCAATCCTTTTTAAGATGACCCACTGCCCCACATGAGAAGCAGGCCCTTGCTCTACACTCTCCCAAGTGATGCCTCTTGCATCTAGGGCACTCAGGATAAAACCTCTAAGCTTCATTACCACCTGGACGACCCATAGAAATACCACGGGGCCGTCTGTCAGGACCTGGAACTGGGAAGGTGTCAGCAACCTTCCTCTTCTGATCACTGGGGCCTCCACCCCTACTAGAACCCACAAACAGAGGACCTGGCCTCCTAAAATCCTTTGTGGCTGCACTGTCACGCCAGATCTTGGTCTCTGCACTCTCAGCTGTGAGTTCCTTCTCAACCACCTATGCATAGGTAGTAACCTCTGCCACAGTGGTGATACGTACATCACGGGCTAACCTGGGATGTAGCCCTTGCAAGAATCGTTCTCTCCTGGTCCCATCAGTGGGCACCAATTCCTTGGCAAACTTTGCCAAACGATCAAACTTTAAGGCATACTCAGTAACTGATAAGCTTCCCTGAAGTAGCCTAATGAATTCCCCAGCTTTAGCTGCCCTGATAGCATCATTATAATACTTTTCATTAAACAAGGTCTGGAACTCCTCCCAGCTCAGGGCATTAACATTCTTGGTCTGGGTAATCACTTCCCACCAAATTCGGGCATCCTCCCTAAACATATAGGTAGCACAGGCCACCCTCTCATTACCAGCTACCCTCATAAAGTCAAGGATAGTGGTAATCATACTCATCCATTATTTTGCCTTGGCAGGATCTGCACTGCCCTCAAATACAGGAGGTTGTTGCTTCCTGAACCTTTCATAAAGAGGTTCCCATTTGTTTCCTACCTCAGGTAGCTGCCCAATAACTGGCACCGACATAGAAGGTGCCTCTGTAACACTGGCCACTACAGGCACTTGCTGCTGTCTTAGGAGACGAAGCTCCTCTCCCTGTTTCAGCACTGTTGCCTGCAATTTATCAAACAACTGCTACCAGTTTGGAGGAGCTGGCTGTGGAATTTGAGATTGGTCATTCTCTTGACCCTGGTTGCTATTATTCTGGCCTGGATCACTCTGGCCAGCTGACATGTCTGTCTGCCCTGGGTTCATTCTGTCACTGATACCTTACTGAAACAATAACCAATACGGCCAGTCAGGTATTAATAACTAAACCTTTTGCCGCCTTACGGTCCAAGAACAAACAGACAATTATCACATTCCACAGTCATGCACATATATGAGCAGATACATGTTTATAGCATTTAGCACACAACATGTATCACATAATAACTCATAAACAACCACACTAATAAGCAGGTTCCAGCAACCTCAGTACTAATTAGCACACATTTGATGAAGATATAATATTTCAGAGCACAGGTTTAACATGGTGTCTCATGCACACAGGTAAAGCATATATACCACATTTAAGTAGTTATACATATAAGCACATAAATAGTTACCAAACCATGAGTCGAGCTTGACTTCAGTGATGTGTGTACATGCCCAGCCAGTCTATAGGAACCTTACCCTTGGCATGCTCTGATACCAAGTTGTAACGCCTTGGTTACCTCATAACAGTTACGGTGAACAGTGAACCGAAAATTGGACCCGCTACCCGAGTCCTTTGGTTAAAAACGTGATCTAAGTGTTATTAACAGGCTAAGGTGAAAAAAAACCAGTAAAAAGGAAAGGATATATTTCATTAAGTATATAAACTGCTCATGAGCTATTCAAAACATTTACAAGTTGTTTATAGTACAAAATGGTCGCTACAGTTTCAAATTTACAATCCCCGCCGACCTAAGCGGCAAAAATAGGATAAACCCCCTAGTCCCTCTGAGAACTCCTTGGCCGTGGTGGTCAAGCGGCCGCATATGTACACAACACCACCTAAGCTCTCCACTCAAGGTTGGGTGAGCTTCCCTTTACCTGCACCACATAGCACCCATGAGCCAAGGCCCAGCAAGAAAACACAATAAAGCATGATATAATATCAACAATGATCATAACAATCATTCAGGACTATCAGTCCAAAATAGATAGGTGACAGCAGTAAAAGTCACAAAAGTGGGTACAACTCCCTCTAGCCATGTGATGATAGGGTCACCAGGGCTTAACTGATAGGTTATCCTTTCATAAGTTTGATCAGGATAGGTGTATGGTGAATAGTCACCAACATAACCTTCCTCATGACCATAGAGTCATAACCCTGGAACATTGTTCCCTAGCCATGTGACAACAGTCACCGGGGCCTTATGCCCTGGCTCTAAGTACTAGTCTTAGACTAGCCAAGCGCTTATAAGTTCATCGACTTTAGGGTCGATCCAGCATTAATGCCATAGAGCCATTCAATGCTGATATCGATTAGATCTAATATTTATTCGACCCTGCGTTTAGAGTGTTATGCCGTTTCTGACCTTTAGGTTAGTGTCCCTGACTATTCAGTGCCATATACAAGTAATCAACATTCACTAGCATTTAATATGCAATCCATGTCCACATTTACCAACCAATGTGGCTAAATAACAAAACAAGCATGTCATATACATATACAGGGTGCAACTGTATTCATACATTGTTTTCTTACCTCTGGTTCGAGTGAAAATTAATATAAGAATGACCCTTGAGAACGATCAATCTTTAATTCCTTGACGGTCACCTGGTCATAACCAAAATATAGGATTCATCAATGAAAATGATAAGGAAAAGTTCCCAAACCAAAACCTAGCCTCCGAGACATCGAATCCCACTAAACCGGGTAGTAGGATCGATCCCGAGGCCTAAGGCTTGAATCCCCAAGCTAAAAACACATTTTTGGCCAAAAATGCCCTTATGGGCCGCGACTCACCACAGCCATGTCGTGGCTCACCCTCTCTGACAGAGCCATTTTCGCCCAAGAAACCAACATAGGCCGCGGCTCATCATAGCCATGCCGCGGCCCTTTACCCAAACCAGCAAGCACCAGCTTGCTTTACCCTGCATTTTCCCTCGAAACCAAACCTTCAAACTAGTTCCAAACCTCTTCCAAACACTCAAGCAAACCCCTGGACATCACCTATATCAAACCCTCATCAAAACCCAAGTTAAACATCAATCAAAACTTCCATTAATCCAAGTTATCCTCAACAAAATCATAGGCTGAAATCTTAAACCAAAACAGAGTAAAACCAGAAACTTATGGCTGAAACTCACCTCAAACTTGAGATTAAATCCCCTTCAATGGCTGAACCAACTCTAAGAACTCAACCCCTTGATTTCCTAGCTTGATTCCTCAATTTGAGCTCAAAAACTCCAAAGATAAAATGAGAGGGAATGATGTATGGGAAGGAGAAGTAAAGCTCTGTTTTTGTTCTGTTTTCTACAGCCATCTAAAGCTTATATACATCCAAACCAAATGACCTAAATGCCCCTAGGTCACTTAAGGTTTCTAAAGTCACCCCAAGGGTAAAATTGTCATTTCCGATCTATACCGTTAATTATAATTAATGCTCTCCAATTCCCGCTAATCCCGCTAATCTCAAACACCAATAATTCATATCCCGTTACCCTATAATTCTCGGTAACGCTTTAATCATTAAAAACACCCCGAGACTCACCCCGAGCCCCGAGCTTAAGCCTGTTATGACCAAACCGATAAATTATATTTAAAGATCGTCTCATGCCGAATAACTCGAACCAATCCAAATTATAATGTGGCCCCACAATATATCATTGACATGCAAAAAAATATACAATTATGCCCTCAACGAGCCAAATTACCAAAACACCCCTGTAAACAGATGTGGACCCACATGCATGCATTTAACATCATATTATAATATAATTCTCATAAACATGCATAAATTCATTTAATGGCATAGTTAAACAATTATCGCCCTCCCGGCCTACTAATCCAGCCATTAAACCATAATAGGAATTTCGGGGCATTACATTAACTAACCTATACAATAAATAATTTTGAAGTAAAACATATTTTATTATAAAGAAATCAACGTGAATAACAACTTGAACTTAAAAAATAAGTAAAAGAAATTTCGGAGCCTGATACTCTATCACGTAATGTAAGAGAATAGTGTGCGACTATTGTATAAAATTCTAAACCTATCTCCCATTATTAATTTTATTCTTGGTAATTAATCGTATAAAACCATTTTACCATGCTATCATCAATCTCTAACTTTTCCTCAATAATTACTTAAGCCCATTGTTGTAATTTCCATCAAAACCAATAGTTTCAACTTCTCTTAATTATATTTTCTACCATAAAACTTTTATTTCTACTTTGACCCCCATAACTCAACTACTATCACATTTTGACCCCTAATAGTTGAAGAAACAGTGTGTGGATAGGCTGTCAAGTTCATAGCAATAAAACATACATTCAATCATGCATATCATAGCTTAAATCATGTATCACATAAAACCTAAAAATAACCATATTACCTTGGCCCACACCAAATTACCAAAATACCCTTTACTAACGGAAGTGGATATTACATGTATACCCATAAATTTATGGATCAACCTTTTGATGATTAAATATTTTCCAAAAAAATTTCATGAGTCAGTCTTGTAGGATTCTTTATCAATATCACATTTGGTCTTATTGTGTCTAAGATCGTTTATTATGTCCACACTTTTATGCTCAAACGTGAGGGGTGTGTTAGAAATACTCTTACATACGGAAACAATATGAAAAATACATTCACATTATATAGGAAAAAGTTACTTAATTTGATAACGTTACTTCACACTAAATCTCTAATATTTCATAAATATCACCATATGAGTTGTTGAGAACTTGGTAGCGAGTTGGTCCTTTGTAGTTTTCGTGTGTATTTCGTGATAACATTAAGGACCAATACAATCGTGGCTCTGGTACCACTTGTATCACCCTTATTTATCATAATATTATCATAACACAATGTTGAATCATAAACATAAATGTTGCTCTTTTATTTAAGAAAATACAATAAAGCAAAGGGATTCCATGGTCTTACAAAATAAATAAGGTTTTTAACAAAATTAAATTAGCAACATTCGAATAAAGGAAGTAAAAATACTTAAAGAAAATGCTTTCGTAAATAAAATCATAGGCGCTTGATCATTCTAGCGGCTACATGGTCCTCATGAATACATCGCTAAGCTCTTTAGGTCCCACTCGCCATCGACCATTCTATCCTCAATTATCTGCACAATAACATCATAAGGAGTGAACTTCTAAGCCCAGTAAGGAAAATGCATACAATCAATCATATAATCATATAGTCATAACAAATCATATCATAAGTTACAACAAGATTTCAAAACAACACTAATTTATAATAATCATATAAGATTATAATATATTCTAGGTCATAATCAAACTCTAAATAATATACATATTCTATTGGTCATACATAGGTCATAATAACAAATTAGGCAAGATAAAGAATAAGTGCTTATAAAAGCTGGCATTCAAGCCTCAGACATCACTTAAGTCCGTCATACAATTTTTCGGCAACCGAGCCTACTGGACATCACTTAGGTCCGTCATAAATTCTGAATACTTATAAGGTCCAGCCATACTTATCTCCTTGTACCATGTTAGGGTCATACAAATCACTTACATGTCGTAACTAAAACTATCTAATTTTCCTTACCTTAAGTGTGGAAGAAGAGAAGAAATGGGAGATTTCTTTTGCTATAGAGAATCACCCAAACCTTATATATAAAATATAAAAGACTAAAATTAGAGACTATAGTAATAACTAAACTCCCCAAAATTCTAAACCTTATAAAAGTCATACCTTTACCCTAGAACGAAAAGATCAATACTTCCAAAATCCTGAGCCTCCACAAAATGCCTATCTCCAAAAACAATACTAAGAGCTTGATACTTGGGTATTTCAGCTATAACAAGGAGTTGAAAGGCTCAGTGTTTCGACTATGTAGGGTTTATAATGTCAATAGTGTTTGAGGCTTTTTAGAGAAATAGAAGAAAAAGATTTCCCGAGCACTATAAATGCTATAGTGGTTAAGCTATATCATATGTTTATGGGGCAAAAAGATGGGAATTGTGGAACTTATAGATTTCGAAAATGGAGAGCACTCTGAAGCTTGTTTTGAGTGTGAAAATGATGAGGAAAAAGACTCTATTTATAGGCTTCAAACCCAACTTTTGTCTTTAAACTTCTCCACCTCCATTCAACTAGTTTTTAAAATTCAAACCTTCCCTCCACTATATAGTTTCGGCCAGCCCTTGATTACCCATTCAATGTTGCTACAATCACTCACTTGATGCCAAACATACTTTTGTGATCATAAGTAGTCAAAGTCCTTACTAGCTTTCCTAAAGAGTCTCCCATGCCTACACCTATGTAGCACTAAATTCTAACTATAAATTTAAAAATAAATCGTTGAAATAAACTTAATAAATCAGAAAAATGTCGCCTTCTTTATTGATAAATTAAAATAAACATAACCCGAGTTTAAGAAAATAAATAATAGTCTTTACAGTAGAATAAAAATAAAACTAGGCAACATTTAATCATACAGTTTCATAATTTTTGCAAGAAAATAACACGCGGCTATACGACCCCCACATATTCACATCAGTCTTGCTATCAAGAATCTGTTCGCCACCGGTCATCTAAGGTTACCTTAATCTGCAAAAACAAAAGAAAGAAATGATCTTCTAAGCCCAGTAAGGAAAATACATCAAATCATACATAAGCTCATCATAACAAACAATTTCACATACAATACCAGAATCATAATAGAATCCAAAGTCATAATCCATTCTATATCGCAATCATACTATAGATCACACATAGATCTAGGTCAGAAATTATATCCTGCAATCATAGCATTAGTCATAAACACATAAATAACAGACCAGGACATCTTCTGAAACAAATAAGAGTTATAATGGTTGGACATCTCCACATTCCAAATTTGCTAATAAGGCTTAATGCCTAGGTAACTGCGCTGGGAGGGCATAATTAGATTTATATGTGTAATTAATGGAATATATGTGTGATTATGCAGTATATATATGAGTTATATGGTGATGTGAATAGTTATGCATGTTTATGTGTATTAAATATGCATGTGGGCCCATTTTTGTAAATTATGGCATATTTGTAATTTTTGACCCGTTGATGGTATATCAGAGTGAGATCACAGTGTAATGGGGATATATATGCGATGTGTGGCTCGAGGTGATCCTAGCGAGCAAGTTGGCGGAAAAGTCACATTGGGAATAAATACCCAGCTCGGGGGTGAGCCTAGGGGTATTTTAGTAATTTAGTACATTGACGAGATTTATCGGGTAATGGGAATTTAATTGTTGATTATTTGGGTATGTCGGGGTTAATTGGGATTTAGTGTTATTTGAGGTATAGTGGGTAGTAGTGGCAAAATGACCAAATTTCCCTTGGAGATTACCTTGAAAGTTAGGAGTGTCTAGGGGTAAAGTGGACATTTTACCACATAGTTGAACTAAGAAGCAACCCTTTGTTGAAGGCTTAATCATTCACGTTCAACACCAGCCCTCTCTATCTCTTTCTTTACTTTTACTAGAGAGTGAAGAATTCTTAAAGCTTTTAATCTAGTGGTGATTTTAGTTGAAATTGAGGTTGTGATTGAAGGCAGTTAGGAGTACCAACAGCTAATGGGATTCAAATTTTACTGAAGAATTCAGAGGTATACGTTCTCTCCTTGTTACATTCTTTGGTGTTCATGATAGATTTGAATTTTTAGGATTCTAAGTTGTAATTGTTGTGTTTGAGGGCGTTATGAGTTTTTGGGTTTGTATCATTGGTTATCTAGGTGTTAGATTGGTGTAAAAACTATTGAAATATGTTAAATTGAATCTTGGGGTTGGTTTGCGATTTCTTAAATCGTAGAGTTTTCTGGGTTCACGAGGTCACACCGCAGCGCTGTTTTTGGAGTGCCGCGACTCGCATGAACTCGGGAGCTAGGGCGGTTCTCTAAATCGCCTTAGCATCATGGTGCTTGGTGGGCTACGCCGCGACATGTGTCCAGGAAAATGACTTGGGGAGCCTCTCTGACTTATAGAGGGCCGCTACGCTTAAGGAGTAGGGCACCGCGACTCAAATGGGGAATATTGGCCAATTAGGGTTTTTAAGGTCAGGAATTCAAACCTAAAGGCTCGGGAAGGATTCTACTACCTAGTTTTGTAGAATTCGATATCCCGAAGGCTAGAAATATACCTTGAAACTCTTAAATAAGTCTAAGTGATTGATGGTTACTGTTATTGCGTTGTGACTAGGTTATATCACTAAGGCTCATGATTAGGGATTGTGCTTGGGATTGCCATACGCTATCTGCTAGGGACTCGAGGTAAAGAAAACTACACCCGAGTTGTAATTGGGGCTTGGACCCCTGTTAATGTGTATGATTGTGGATATAATTATGATTATCTGGTTAGTCATGCTTGTATATACTGCATTTGATTGTTTGTTATGCAATATATATATATATATATGTTTGATTACATATGGTGTGAAAGCCCGACCTAAGGACACCAAGGTCGACATCAAGCGTGTGGAACGCAACTCGGCCTAAGAAAGCTGAGGTCGACAATAAGATTTGGGAACTTGGCCTAAGAGAGCTGGGCTTGAACATTATCTAAATATTTAGACTGGATAAATATTAATATTTTGTCAGGGCCTTAGATCAATATGATACACACCAAAGACAAAAAGAGTCTATTAAACTAAAAGTTTGTGTTCCTAAAGTGTTTACCCAAAAATGGCTATTGATGACGTGGCAAAGATTTCTCGCACGTGGATTGACACGTGGTGGAATTGAAAGGCAAAGGTGCTGTTTGGCTATCGACCAGAAGCGCGCCTCATCGTCAGTGTTAATTTTTGATACAACCAGGCTGATCGTGAAGCCCGAGTTATTTCCTTCTTAAGTTGTAATCTAATATTAACTGCATTTGAATATTTCTTCATAATTATCCTTGATATGCGATTATTAAGGATATATAGGACATGTTAGCATGTGTAACCCTCCTTGAGCCTATAAATATGCATGAAATAGCTCAAGGAATGAACCTTTTGAATTCAGGAGTTTTTTTTGTTTAATATTGAGAGAGAAAGAACTATAGTGATTGTTCATCATTCTATTGTAATCCTTCCAAGGTTTGTGCAACTCAAAAAACCCTAGTTCTTTGATCACGACTTTAAGATTCAATAATATCAATATCACTAAGTGGACGTAGGTCATTACCATCCTTTGGGGCCAAAATACTATAATTCCTTTGTGTTTTTTCCTTTACATTAGATTATTTTTTTCAAGTGTCATTCCATATTTTTGTCGTATATTTGACTCTGCGTCGTTGGAAAATTCGAGGGTCAACATTCTGGTACTTTCATTGAGAGATTTTGAAAGAATCTAATGGCAAAAACATCTAAGAGGACTAGACAGGCCACCGACGCTACATCATCCCAGCCCCCTCCCCCAAATGTGGCTGCGAATGAACCACATTTGGAGTTTGATGAGGAGGACTTAGATTCTGAAACATTGAAGGCAACGCTGGGGGTGTTGTAGGATGAGTTGGCCAATCTGAGGGCCAATCAAGAGAATGCTGCAGAGATAATGGCGTCACAACAAAGAGAAATAGAACACCAGCGTTAGGAGCTGAGCGAGCGGCAGGCTGAGATGGATCGTCGACAGAGGGATGCCATGGCCGCCCTTGAAGCAGCCATCCAGCTGGCTAGGAATCAGGCTGCGCTAGCCTCCCAGCCACCAAACGGGCCGCCTCAAAGGGGTCCCAATCCTAGTCCTTCGCTCCAGCCGGTAAGCCCTCAAAGGCCGGAGCAGCCGTCTGTGGCTCAGGATGATGTCCCACCTAGGGATCCTGAGCAGCAGCCTCCATCATAGGCTGGTCGAGGCAATCCCCAGTGCCCGAGGCAGAATAGGGTCGGGCAACTGCCCCGCAGCCCTAGACGCCTAGGGGATGAGGAGCCGAATCTACCGAGCAGGGGGCAGCATCCTTCTGCCAACAGGAGGAACTCCGAGACAGCCACCGACCAGCGTAGGCCTCCCCCTGATGCTTGGGAAATGCTAGCCCGAGGAGGCAACAAAGTAAATAGCCGGTCGCACCATAGTCAGCCACAATTCAGAGATGGTCACAACTACAATGAAGTCGATTCTGACAGAAGAAATGCTAGTCGAAGGAACGAAGAAAGAATGGGAGGCAGGAGCCCCCTACCTAGAGAGGACCGACCAGCGGGCCATAACGCTGGGGGGGGGGGGCAGCCCAGGCAGTAGAACGTCTTTAGTCGGCTGGGAGCCAGCGAGCAGAGACGAAGAGACGATGATCTAAGGGACGTACTTAATGACCACCATGAAAGGCACGATGAGTACGTTCCCCCGGTACCAGTGGCCCCGGCAATCCCAGAAGCTGTTCAGGCTCAGATCAATGCCCTGAACCAGGCGGTGCAGCAGCTGGTCGGGGGGTGAACATCCCACATTGAGTACAATCAGAGGAGAGGCACCCCTTTTGTACAGAGGATTGTTGTGGCTGAAACCCCCCGTAAATTCAAGATGGCAACACTGCCAAATTTTGACGGGTATGGAGACTCGGTATCTCACGTTAATAAGTTTGAGATACAAATGGATATACAAAAGGTGTCAGAAGATGCCTGCTGCCGCATTTTCCCTGCAACACTATCTGACACCGTGCAGGAGTGTTTCTTCAAGTTCCCTCCTGCTAGTATAGTACCATGGGAAATGTTCGTAAAGGAGTTTTACAGACAGTTCTATGTGGGTCGCGTGCACCCCACTGAGGCCAACTAGCTGGTCGAGATACGCCAGAAAGAGGGAGAGCCCTTGAAGGAGTATGTTCAGCACTTCATGCAAGCTGCATCTGGAGCCAAGACTGTGGGCAACGAAGGAAAAATGATGGCTCTAACTGCTGGGGTTAGGCGCCATTCACCCCTTCGGAGCGGCCTTAAAAAGAATGGGGTAAGGAGCACCCAGGAGTTCTTAGATCGAGCTGATTGGTACATCAAGCTTGAAGACGCGATTGCCAACGAAGGGAAATCGCCAACTAAAGACAAGGGGCCCAAGGAAGAACCCCCCAAAGCTGCCAACGGGTCGGAAAAACCCAATGGTAATGGAAAAGGCAACGGGAATGACAATGGTAGAAATGGTGGAAAGAGGGCGAACAACGAACCTTTGACCTCTAAGAGTAAGCGCCCCAAAGGCAATCGGTATGAACCGAGATTCACCAACTACACTGCCCTTGTCGAAAGCCGTGCTGAGGTCTACCAGGCGACCAACTCAAGCGTGCCTTACAAACGACCCGCACCTATAAGGAAAGATATCTCCAAGAGAGATACAACAAAGTTCTATCATTTTCATAACGACTACGGGCACGACACCAACGAGTGTAACAAGCTGTAGGATGAGATTGAGTTCCTGATAAGGTAGGGACATTTAAGAAGATATGTGTGAGCCACATGAGGGTCTCAGCGAGAGGCTCAAGGTGGCAAAGAGCAGGTGCCTCCATGCCAACGCTCGCCACCTTTACATCCGGCTCCTGTGGCAGGCACACTACTCACCATCTGCGGAGGCCCACATCTTGCAGGAGATAGTGGGAAGGCAAGGGAATGATACGCTCAAACCCTGCGCCACGACCAGGACATCGAGATGATGAGTGTCGAGGATCGAGCACCAAAAAAAGGCTCAAACAGAGGAGGAAATGATAACCTTTTCTGACGACGACGCCCAGCAAGTACGATTCCCACACTCTGATCCGTTGGTCGTGGACGTGCAGATTGCGAACATGATGGTGAAAAGGGTGTTGGTCGATACAGGAAGTTTGGTCAACATCCTATACAAGCCTTCGCTGGAAAGAATGAAGTTTTTCGTGAAGGACCTGGAGTCATGCAACCAAACCATTTATGGTTTCTCTGGAGAAGGGCTTGCCCCAACAGGGTCAATTAGACTCCCAATTATAGCAGGCACCACACATGCTAATAGGACATTACTCATTACTTTTATAGTAGTGATTGTCCTTCGGCATACAATGTTGTAATTGGGAGACTAATTTTGGTCGACCTACGAGCCGTCACCTTGATATGGCACCTCGCCATGAAATTCCCAACAGACGCAGGAGTAGGTTGCGTATTGGGAAACCAGAGGGAAGCGAGAGAGTGCTACAACACATCGATCACCAAAGTGAAGAAGGGTGTATCGAGAGACGCCACTAGAAAGGAGTTGCAAATGGCGACTGATGTTCAAGCCCACTCGGGTGATAATGTCACCAAATAGGGCGTTGCCCAAAGTGAGGATAGGGACTTAGATCCTCACTTTGGGGATTTTGAAGAAGAAGTGGGACCCATTGAGGATCTTGAAGAGGTCCAACTCGATGAAGAAAATCCAACCAGAGTTGTGAAAGTCGGTAAAAACTTAGAGACAATGACAAAACAAGCACTGGTGGAGTTTTTAAGGAGGAACCAGGAGGTCTTTGCTTGGTTGCACAAAGACATGGTCGGGATAGATTCTGTAGTCATCAGCCATGTCCTAAACATCGACAAGAGTTTTCCACCAGTACAACAAAAAATAAGGCTGCTCGACAAAGACTGATCAAATGCCTTAAAAGAGGAGGTCGAGAAGCTGAAGGAGAGTGGGTTCATCAGGGTGGCGTTTTATCCATCATGGGTCTCTAATCCGGTACTAGTGCCCAAGCCGAATGGCAAGTGGCGTACGTGCGTGGATTTTACAGAGCTAAATAAAGCCTGCCCCAAAGATTGTTTCCCACTCCCAAGGATCGACCAACTGGTCGATGCCACTGCAGGACACGAGATCCTCTCATTCATGGATGCATACTCCGGGTATAATCAAATTAGTATGCATCCCCCTGATGAAGATCACACTAGCTTTCAGACTGATACAGGGCTCTACTGTTACAAAGCGATGCCCTTCGGTTTGAAAAACGCTGGTGCGACTTACTAGCGACTCGTCAACCACATGTTTAAGGAGTTGAACGACACAAACATGGAGGTCTACGTCGACGACATGCTGATTAAGTAGAAGAAAGCAGAAGGGCATGTAAGGGATTTGCAGGAGTGCTTCAACATCTTGAACAAATATCAGATGAAGCTAAATCCCCTTAAATGCTCATTCAGAGTAGGATTAGAGAAGTTCTTGGGATTTATAGTTAGCTTGAGAGGAATTGAAGCCAATCCCGCGAAAATTAAAGCCCTGATCGACATGAAATCGCCAGTAAAGATTAAGGATGTTCAAAGCTTAACCGGAAGAATTGCCGCTCTAAGTAGATTCATTTCAAAGTCAACAGATAAGTACATCCCATTTTTTAATCTACTTAGGGACAATAAAAAGTTTGAATGGACGGAGGAGTGCGAACATGCTTTTCAAGCACTAAAAACACATATGGCGCAACCACTCATCCTGTCAAAGCCGGTCGATAAAGAAACTTTATTCATCTACCTGGCGATCATAGAATATGCTGCTAGTGTTGTTTTAGTTAGGGAAGAAGAAGGCGTGCAAAAGGTTGTTTACTATGTAAGCAAAAGGCTGATTGGAGCAGAACAGTGGTACCCGCCCATCGAGAAGCTAGCCTATTGGCTAATTTTGGCCTCCAGGAAGTTGCGGCCTTACTTCCAAGCTCATCCAATTACGGTCTTGACCGACCAGCCTCTTCGACAGGTCCTACAAAAACCAGAGGCTGCAGGTAGATTGCTAAAATGGGCAGTCGAACTCAGGCAGTTCAACATATCTTACTTGCCACGAGCAGCGATAAAAGGACAAGCCCTGGCTGACTTCATTGCAGAATTCATTGAACTTACGGATGGTGAGCAGATTGAAGAGCCTAACGAGCCTGAATGTCAAAGCCAAGCCCCCACGTGGAAATTATTTACAGAAGATTCTTCTAATGAGTGCCACACTGGGGTAGAAGTGATATTGATAACGTTGGAGAGGCATCGATTTCACTACGCAATCAGATTTGACTTCACTGCTTCTAACAATGAGGCCAAGTATGAAGCACTACTCGCTGGATTATGGTTAGCCAGGGACATGAATATAAAAGTGCTTGACATTTACAGTGATTCTCAGTTGATGGTGAATCAAGTCATGGGAGAGTACCAGGCCCGAGGTTTAAAGATGGTTGGCTACTTGAACAAAACAAAGGATTTGTTAGCACAGTTTGATAAGTACACCCTTCAGCAGGTATCTCGCGACCAGAATTTGAACGCTGATGCTTTGGCTAAACTAGTAAGTGCAAAAGATGCTGATACTCTGAACATAGTGCCAGTTGAGCGACTATCTGTACCAAGCATCCAAGTAGAGGAGACCACTCTGGTGATCCAGATGGAAGATACGTGGATGGCACCATACGTAGAGTATCTGACGCAAGGCGTGTCACCAACGGACAGAAACAAAACCAGGACTCTTCAGCGACAAGCTGCTAAGTATATCCTGGTCGATTGAATCTTGTACCGAAGAGGATACTCAATGCCACTCCTCAGATGTATTGCAAAGGGGAAAGCCAAAGAATTGATGAAAGAGGTGCACGAGCATTTTTGTGGAGACCACGCTGGGGGGCAGAGTTTGTCAAAAAAGATCCTAAGGCAAGGATACTTCTGGCCCACAATGAATGAAGACTCGATGGAATTCGTGCGAAAATGTGACAAATTCAAGAGATTCTCCAAAATCCCACGAGCAGCCCCTAATGAGCTTAAACAGATGCAAAGACCGTGGCCGTTTGTAGTTTGGGGTATCGACCTAATCAGATCTTTGCCCACGGGAAAAGGTGGTGTCAAATATGTTGTGGTTGCCGTCGACTACTTCACCAAGTGGGCCGATGCTGAACCACTTGCAACCATAACGACCAAGAAAGTGCTGGATTTTGTGATCAAAAACATCATTTGTCGCTATGGATTGCCAAGGAAGATCTTCTCGGACAACGACACCCAGTTTGACAGTAATCTATTCACACACTTCTGCGAGCAGCATGGTATTATTAAGAGCTTCTCTTCAGTCGCTCATCCCCAAGCAAATGGACAAGTTGAAGCAGTCAACAAAACGCTGAAGGATACACTGAAGAAAAGACTAGAAGAAGCTAAGGAGGCATGGCCAGAACAATTCCCTGAAGTACTTTGGTCGTACAGAACTTCCCACCGAACAGCAACGGGTCATACTCCGTTCTCTTTGGCTTAAGGATATGAAGCTATGTTGCCTGTTGAGTTAGATCCACCTTCGCATCACAGAATAATGTACGACCAAGGCTCGAATAGCCAGCTATTGATGGAATCCCTCGATTTGATCGATGAGAAACGGGAGCAAGCCCAACTTAGAGTAGTTGCGTACTAGCAAAAGGTTGCCCGGTATTTCAACTCTAAAGTGCGAGAAAGAAAGTTCAGCGTTGGAGATCGTGTACTCCGACGAGTTTTTCTAAACACCCGCGACCAAGCTGCTGGAGTACTCGGACCTAATTGGGAAGGGCCATACCAGATTGAAGAAGTCCTTCACCGAGGCACCTATAAACTTGCTCGCTTAAATGGAGATTTCGTTCCTCGCTATTGGAATGGAGAACACCTGCGCAAGTACTATCAATAAACAATTCTTCTTAAAGAACTGGCTTGTATTAATTTTACTTTTTACATGTTTTGAAAAAGGGTTGGTCATTTTATGTGGCCGATTGCTTATAAGTGTAAGATCTTATTGATCACTCGTACAAACATGTTTCGTCCATTTATTACGAGAAATATAAGGGACTGTGCGCAGCCAATCATTTCTTGCCAATTATTGTATTTATTACAAGTATTTGCTCATTACGTGTGTTGTTTTGCTGTATTACAATTTCAATTATTTTGCTTCGAGCGGCGTTGTTCAAACATGTTTTGGTCAAGGCAAGTGACCAAGGACATAAAGCTCCTCGATCACTTGGGGGGCATATAGGTACAAGTAAGCAAAGCATATCATTAAAAGGTATGTAAACACATGAGCAAAATAAGTGAAAGCATGCTAGGGGTACTTAGAGTATTTTTCAAAATTTTGTATTTTGTTAAATCAAACCAAAGTGCTATGCTACGTTCGGTCATGCGAACATATATTATAATAAAATAAAAATGTGTTATAATATAAAAAATGAATTACCTTACACCGCGAACAGTACTGCTCGGATGTAATTGTCTGATTAAAAGGAAAATAGCTACCCATGCAGCAATAAAAATTAGTCTTTACATCACGACCAGTAAGTCGTGTAATTAAAAGATTCAAAGATAAACAAGGGAAAAGACTAAGAGGCTGGGGGATCTTTAGAGGTGTCTTGGTCGACGACATCTGTAGCGTCATTGTCCGCCCCATCCATGCCAGTCGCCAAGGAGATTTCGGGCGAGGTAGGTACCCTTGTCCTCTCCTTTTCTGCCAGTCGAGCAACGCAGCGAGCTATCTCGGCTTGCCTTGCGCGCTTGGGAAGGTAGCTGAAGTCCGCCCCTTGTTTATGTTTCCAGAAGTCATAAAAACACTTACTCGTGGCGTTCTTTTACCTTTCCAAATTGATGGCATTGGTTTTTTCAAGCTCCTCGATCCGGCCCTCCAAGGTTGTAGTCTCTTGTCTACTTGCAACCAACTCCTGCTTGAGCTTTTTAGCCTCGCGGTAGTTAATGCGGTTAGAGTCCTTGAATTGGTCTCTTTGCTTGATGGTCTTATCCAGAATTTTTTTCTTCTCCTTTAACTCCTCAGCCAGTTTGTTCTTCTCCCCAAGCATCGCCTCAAGCTGTTCAGTGTATTTTGCTTTGGCAGCCTTGAGTTCGTCAGCATACCGTTGCTCCAAAGATTTGGACTGCTCGGTAACAACACCCGAGCTGAGATGGTTGGCAGTAAGGGTCAA
This sequence comes from Humulus lupulus, assembly GCF_963169125.1. Classification (NCBI taxonomy): domain Eukaryota; kingdom Viridiplantae; phylum Streptophyta; class Magnoliopsida; order Rosales; family Cannabaceae; genus Humulus; species Humulus lupulus. The sequence goes on from NC_084793.1 coordinate 295,022,196, forward strand.
CATTGCCTACGATCAGAGCAAGGGTTAGACTAACTGTAGAATATAGAAGGGCTGTCTCCACAGAAAAAGATGACTTACACTGGAAAACTCATTCAAGGCGCGGTTTAAGATCTGGTCGATGTCCATCGTCTCCGTCCCAGCCATTGCCTCTCGGCATTGTTCGTGCTTCAAAATCTTGGCCACCTTGTCTTTGACCAATCTTAAGGCACAACTCGATATGTCGCCGCCTGTGGAAGCAGGACCGGCCTGTTGAGTTTGGTCGGTTGGGTCCGGTGGAGATGGTGTCGACCCAATAAGAGCAGGGGGAGTTTGCTGCTTTTGAGGAGAAGGAGGTGGTGTTACATTAGCTGAGGTTCCGTCGGCCGGAGGGCCTGCAGTGCGGTCTTTCTTGGCCTGAGGCATTTTGCTGCTTTCCCCAGGATGCCTCTTGCTTGTTTTCTTCTTGCTCGAGGGAGCTTCACAATCCTCGGGGGCACTGTATATGTCGAACACGTTCTTGGAGTCCATGTTTGGAAAAGAAGAAAATATTCAAACAGTGAGTTAGCATAAACAATTAAGTATGTTATGTCAGGAAAAGAACACAAAGACAATTGTAAGTAAAATACCTGAGCTATCATTACTGGTCGCTACATTATATACTCTACTAGTCTTACACTCACTCTCTGGCATGAAGAAGGCTGAATCTAAATTTGGAGTGTACTTAAAATTTCCGTCCCCGTCAAATAAGTGACAGGGAATTGGCAAGCTATCTAAGAGTGAGAGATCAGTACCGTTCTCGTCTGAAGATTCGTTGAGGGGCTCGAGAGGTTTGGTGGCCTTCTTTTTCCCTTTTCCTTTTGGGGCGGGGGGAACAGCAGCCCGCGGGGTGCTGGAAGGTTCCTTAATTGTAACTCCAGTGGCCCTCCTCGGATGGGATTGTTCCACGTCCGGGTACTGCTCAGAAACTTCTCCGCCAGTAGCACTCCCCGCTGTTGACTCCCTCATGTCCTGATGAGGGGCCAAAAGGCCAACCAGCCTAAGGTTAGCCTCTGTGACCAGATGCTTGATGCTTTTCTCCACATCAGTCATAATGGCCAATAGGGCTGATCGTAACTCCATGTCAGGAGTGGGTTCTGGTTGCAACCATGGGCCTGAAAGGCATTAAAAGTCTAAGAAAGTGTAGAGGAAAAATTAAAGAAAGATTAATGACCAGTGGTATAAAGGTGTTACCTCCTTGAGTAAAGGCCAAATTGTTCGCAACCATGTCAGTCGTAAGGAAATACTCCTGGTAGTACCTCCCCACGTTTGATATGTGAGTGGTGTCTGTCAGGAAGGTGCGCCCAGTTTCCTGATGACAAAAGTGAAAAAACCTTGTACCTTCTTGGTTGGGGATAGACTTGAGGTCGAACAGATAATTAACCTCATGGGGTGTTGGCACATGCCATTTTTTGTCGCTGTATAGGATATAGAGTGCTGCAAGCATTCTATACCCATTAGGAGTTATTTGGAAATGGGCGACCCCGAAGTAGTTGGCCACCCCTTGGAAGAATGGATGAAGAGGCAAGGTAGCCCCTGCCTCGGTATCTCTATCAAGCACTAAAGGTGCCTCCGGGCAAGTTTGCTCGTTGGTCTTGATTGGGTCGAACTAATGTCACCTTCGGGAGTCCATATTTCCTAATGTAGTTGGCGATCATCCTGATCATCACCCGACTTTCAGGTACGACATACCATTCAACATCTGGTTGAATGGAATTTCGGGGCTGAGCATGAGTTTGGATATTGGGGTCAGGAATATTTTATGCTCGACCACTAGTCGAGGGAATTTCAGCCCGAGGGGCAAGCTGCTTTGAAGGATTGGGAGTTTTCTTTTTCTGGGCTGTAGTTTTTGCTCGAGCCATATTTTGAATAAGGATAGATGGAGTGTTTGAAGTGGCATGAGAAAAGGGAATGTCAGGTATTAGCGATGACGGTTGCTCCTCGTCCTCAAGCAGCTGAGCCAATAAGTCATTGTCGATGGGTCTTTCTCCTCCCCACGGATCTTGCATGAAAGCTGCAAACAGAGAAAGGGGGAGATAAGACGTAAAGCTTAGAAGGTTGTGTTGAAAGTTGGGATAACGTTGCTCGCGAATACGACCAACAACATTCTAACAAAAACACTAAGTTCTATACGAGCAGTTTGAAAAACAGATTGAAAAGCGGAAGTAAAAAGATTTTAAGGAAAAATCTTTTTCAACTCCGAAAGGGTGGGAAAAACCCAGTTTTTCAACTAGCTTAAAAATCGAATTTTTACTTCGATTTTACACCCTAAATCTACAATCTCGACTACCGAACTGGCTCCTAACTCCTACGGGACAAAATTTCACTACCCTATCAATCATCCATCAACATGCAAACAATCCCCATACATTTTTATCCAAGAACACGAAAGGGTTCAGAGATAAAAGCAAGCATAAGGAAGTTTCATATGGTAACTCAAAAGACAAGAAAGTTCGTGAAACTTACTCAGATAAATATTGAAGTTCGAAGGTGAAAGCTTTTGAGCGTCCGAGCGTAGATGCTTGAAAATTTTTGGGCTCTGGAGAACGAGTTCTTCAATGTTCTTCGAGAAGGAAAAAGTAGGAAAAAAGAAAAAAGTGATTCTGAAGGGTCATTTATACTAGTCGAGGAGCGGTTACCAAGGTAATCATAAAGGGTAATTTTTCAAGGAATGGGGAAGGGTGATAGCCGTCAGACACATTCTTGGGAAACTGAAAAGACACGATGTTGACCCAGAATTTGGTCAACTGACACGAAGTCAGAATATGCTTGATATAAATGAATGTGTTGACAATAACGTAATGACGAAAAAGTAATAAGAACACGATATTTTTATAGTGGTTCGGCCCCAGGATCTGGTAATAACCTACGTCCACTTAGACTGTTATTGATATAGGAATCAAATGAGTGATCAAAGAACAAGGGCTCAATGAGTTTCACTAGCCTCTGAAGAACAATACAATATTCCAAGGAGAATTACTCTAATCTCAAATAATTCGAAAGCCAAAAGTCCCTCCCTTGAGCTATTTTTTCCTATTTATAGGCTCAAGGGGGATTACATGATTTAGTTTCCAATATTCTTTCCTAAATAATCGGATATTCAGGAGATTGTGTGAATTAAATTCGGGATCTACAAAGATCTTTATAGTAATATGACATTGCATGCGGAACTATCGACCAGACTGGTCGCAGGTAAGACTAGGCTGCTTACTGCTTCTAGTACGTCCTCTGGTCGATACCCTAGCAGAGCTCTTCCAGGTGTCAGCCACGTGTCCAGGGATCACTTGCCACATCATCAATGCTAATTTTTTGGATAAAATTTTCCCCCAAGTTTATTTATCACGAGCAATAAATAAACTTTTGAGCGAACGACTCTTCGATAACCCCACCATACGTGTCAGAACCCTTCGTGTGTTCTTGAAAAAAGTAACCTACTTCTGTCACCAGGAGACAAACCGGACATTCTTGAGTGACACTACGCACATATCGAACGTGGGGCAGTACAATAAGGAGTATTTCCTTACACCGGACATAACCAGCAACAACTTGGCCTTCGCTCAAGGAGGTAAGTGCCGTCTTTGACTGGTCGATACTTTTAATCAAAGAGTCTCGTTTCATTTTTCTCAAATTGTACTTTGTCTTTTAGGCCCATGGCTATGCCCACCCCAACACCAGACATGGTGTTGAGGTCCAACACATTGGCCAGGATGACAGACGCAGAAAAAAGCGTCAAGTCCTTGGTTACCGATGAAAACTTGAGGCTGTCTGGCCTCCTGGCTCCTCGCCATGAAACAAGAGGGTCCGTGGTAGATGATGCCACTGCCGAGGGGGTTCCCGAGCAGCAACCTCCCGTATCTCCTCCTCGAAGGAGGCCAATGGGGGTTATAATCAGGGAGCCCACGGGCAATCCTTCCGCAGAAAGACCTTCTGCTCCCCAAGGCAAGGGGAAACAAAAGGCCAAGGAGCCAGTTATGGATCTGGGGGAATCCTCTGATGAGAACGGTAAAATTATTTTGCTTTTAAATAGTTTGCCAATTCCCTGTCATTTGTTTGACGGGGAGGGCAACTTTACATATACTCCAAATCTAGGGCTAGACTTCTTCATGCCAGATAGTGAGTGTGTGACTAATAGGGTCAATAGTATAGCGACCAGTAGTTGTAGCTCGGGTACTAACTTTGTGACCTTCTTTTTCGTTTTGATAAAGAGTCTTCATCTGCTTTTATCTTTACCCTTTGCATGTTTTTACTTATGTGCAGATATGGCCACTCCCAACGTCTTCGACTTATACCAGGTTGAGGAGGAAGAGGAAGTTCCTCAGCTTCGGAGAAAATCGTCACGGAGACATACTGGCGAGACAAGCCAGGGACCTGCAAAAAAGAGTCGAACAGAAGACCCTCCTAGGGGCGTGCCTACTGGGAAAACTTCTGCTCATCCTCCGGCCCCTGCTGAGAAGGAGACTCCCCCTGCTCCAATGAAACCTCCTCCGGCTGCGCCCAGAAGGGAACAAGACAAGCGGGAAGAAACTCTTGGGGCCAAACTCTCGAGCCGTGCCGTACGAGCAGCCAAAGACCGTATTGTGTACATTGGGAAAAATGACCGCGTCAAGGATGCAATGGTTGAGGCAGAGAGTATGACGGTCGACCTGATTCTGAATAGGACCCTGAACGAAATAACCAGCGTAAGTACTTCTTTATCTTTTTGGCTTCAGTCTTTTAGTCTTTGTCGCAGGTTCTAACTTATATCCTCTGTCCTCAGGCTTTGCTGTCTGCCACCACTGCTCGCACCCGCACCCAAGCCACCATTGAACAGGCTAAGGCAAAGGCTATCAAGAGGCACCAGGTGAAGGCAGCCGAGGAACTTTCGGCTGCAGAGGCCAGGCACGCAAAGGAGTTGGAGGCGATGGCTCAGCAGAGGGATGCTGTGGTGACAAAGCTATCAGAGGCCGAAGCTACAAAGGCAGCTATAATAAAGCAGAGGCAGGATTATCAAGATGCCAGCCGAACCCATCTTCGCGAAGTCAAGAGGTTGGAAGAGGTGCTTAAGTCCAAGGACGAGGCCATCGCCACTCTTGAGGGCCAGGTGGAGCAGCTGAAGCTCGACAACTCCAAAAATCTGGACAGGTATAAGAAGACGACGCTCCGGTGTTTTTACAACTTCTGGAAACACAATCAGGGTGCCGACTTCAGCTATCTTTCAGAGGATGTCCGGACTGCTGAGCTGGCTCGCTGCACTGCTCAACTGGCTGAAGAGGAGGCAAGAGCGAGGATCCCTATTTCCCTAAGCTTGGTTGGTGCTGAAGAAGAAGGGGTTGTTGAGGATGCGTCCAATCAGAATGCTGATAAAGACCCTCCTGCTCCCAGTTCCTCTTGAGTTTTTTTATTTTTTTATTTTCTCTATCTTTTGATTACACGACCCACAGGTCGTGATGTAAAGACAATATTTTTATTTTAAACTTTGCTGCACGGGCAGTAAACCTTTTCTTTTACTTGGACAGTTACATCCAACCAGTGATGCTTGCGGTGTAAAAGATTGCATGATGCTATAACATTTTCATTTATTATAACATTTGTCCGTATGACCGAACTTAGCATAGTACTTTGGCATGATTTAACAAAATATAAATTTTGAAAAATACTCTAAGTACCTTAGCATGCTTTCACTCATTTTGTTCATGTGTTTACATACCTCATGGTACGCTTTGCTATCGAAGTGCCTTATATGCCCCCCAAGTGATCGAGGAGCTTTAGGTCCTTGGTCACTTGCCTTGACCATGACCTGTTCGAACATTTCTGCTCGGGTGAAAATGTAATACTTGTAATACAGCAAAACAACACACGTAATGAACAAATATTTTAATTATAAATTCACAAAGGTTGGCAAGAATGACTGGCTGCGCACAGTCCCTTATAATCTCGTATTAAAAATGGACTAAACATGTCTTTACGAGCGATTCTGAAATAGAATCTTACATATATGAGCGATTAGCCATACAGCGTGGCTAACCCTCTTTGCTAAACTTGTAAAAAGAAAAATTAATACAAGCCAGTCCTTTAAAAAGGACTGTTCACTGATAATACTTGCGCAGGTGTTCTCCATTCCAATAACGTGGATTGAGATCTCCGTTTAAGCGTGCAAGTTTGTAGGTGCCCGGATGAAGGACTTCTTCAATCTGGTAAGGTCCTTCCCAATTAGGTCCGAGCACTCCAGCAGTAGGGTCGCGGGTATTTAAGAAAACTCGTCGTAGCACCAAGTCTCCGACGTTGAATTTTCTTTCTTTAACTTTGGAGTTAAAGTACTAGGCGACTTTTTGTTGGTATGCAGCAACTCGGAGTTGGGCCTTCTCCCGTATCTCGTCAATCGAGTTTAGGGATTCCATCATCAGTTGGCTGTTCTGGTCCTGGTCGTATGTCAGGCGTCGATGTGAGGGGGGACCTAATTCAACAGGCAACATTGCCTCATATCCATAGGCTAAGGAAAATGGGGTATGTCCTGTCGTTGTTCGGTGAGACGTTCTATACGACCAGAGGACTTCAGGCAGTTGCTCTGGCCACGCTCCCTTAGCTTCTTCAAGCCTCTTCTTCAGGGTGTCCTTAAGAGTTTTATTCACGGCTTCGACCTGCCCATTCGCCTGGGGGTGTGCAACTGAAGAAAATCTTTTCATGACTCCATGTCTTTCGCAGAAATTAGTGAATAAATCGCTGTCAAATTAGGTTCCGTTGTCTGAAACTATCTTTCTAGGCAAGCCATATCGACAGACAATGTTCTTGATAACAAAGTCAAGAACTTTCTTGGTCGTGATGGTAGCGAGCGGTTAAGATTCGGCCCATTTGGTGAAGTAATCGACTGCTACGACTGCGTACTTTACTCCGCCCTTCCCCGTAGGTAGGGATCCAATCAAATCTATCCCCCATACTGCAAAAGGCCACAGACTTTGCATCTATTTTAATTTGTTCGGAGCTGCTTGTGGAATCTTGGAGAATCTTTGACATTTATCGCATCTTCGTACAAACTCCATTGAATCCTCGTTCATAGTTGGCCAGAAGTAGCCTTGCCTTAGAATCTTCTTTGCCAAACTCTGCCCCCCAGCATGATCCCCACAGAAGCCTTCATGCACCTCTTTCATGAGTTCCTTAGCTTTTTCTGGTGTAACGCATCTGAGTAGCGGCAAGGAATATCCTCTTCAGTAAATAACTCCACCGACCAGTATGTACCTAGCAGCTCGCCTTTGTAGGGTTTTGGCTTTGTTTCTATCCGCTGGTAGCGTATCGTTTATTAGATACTCCAAATAAGGTGCCATCCATGTATCCTCCATTCGAATCTCCATACTGGATTCGACTGTTTGTATGCTTGGCTTACTCAGTCTTTCTACCGGCACAATGTTCAAAGTGTCAGCATCCTTCGCGCTCGCGAGTTTGGCTAAGGCATCTGCGTTTGAATTCTGATCCCGCGGAATTTGCTGAAGGGTGTACTCCATAAATTGGGATAGCAAGTCTTTTGTTTTATTTAAGTAGGCCACCATTTTTAAGCCTCGTGCTTGATATTCTCCTAGAACTTGATTCACCACCAGCTGTGAATCACTGTAGATATCAAGCGTCTTTATGCTCATATCTTTTGCCATTCTCAACCCAGCGAGGAGTGCTTTGTATTCCGCTTCATTATTTGACGCGGCGAAGTCGAACCTGATGGGGCAGTGAAATCGATGCCCTTCCGGCGTTATCAATATCACTCCCGCTCCAGCGTGGGATTCGTTGGATGACCCATCCGTGAATAACTTCCACGAAGGAGCTTTGTCTTGAGGCTCAGGCGCTTTAGGCTGTTCGCACTATTCGCTGTCTGGGAGTTCGGTGAACTCTGCAATAAGGTCGGCCAAGACTTGTCCCTTGACTACTGCTCGCGGTGAATAAGTTATGTCGAACTGCCCTAATTCGACTGCCCATTTTAATAATTGCCCAGCCGCCTCTGGCTTTTGGAGGACTTGCTGAAGGGGCTGGTCAGTTAGAACTGTAATAGGATGGGCTTGAAAGTAGGGGCGTAGCTTCCTAGAGGCCAGGATTAGGAAATATGCTAACCTCTCGATTGGTGGATATCTCAATTCTGCCGCGATCAGTCTCTTGCTGACATAGTAGACTGCATTTTGTACGTCGTCTTCCTCTCGCACTAGTACCGTGCTAGCAGCAACTTCAGTAATCGCCAGGTAAATAAACAAAGTTTCTCCTTCGATTGACTTTGATAAGATGGGAGGTTGTTCCATATGGACTTTCAAGGCCTAGAAAGCTTGCTCGCAGTCTCCTGTCCATTCAAACTTCTTATTTCCTCTAAGTAGGTTGAAAAAAGGGACACACTTGTCTGTTGACTTCGAAATAAATCTACTTAGGGCTGCGATTCTCCTGGTTAAACTTTGTACATCTTTGATCCTTTCTGGCGACTTCATGTCGATCAGGGATTTTATCTTGTCGGGGTTGGCCTCGATTCCTCTTGAATTTACAATAAACCCCAAAAACTTCCCTGATCCAACTCCGAAGGAACATTTGAGGGGATTTAACTTCATTTGGTATTTGTTCAATACATCAAAGAACTTTTGTAAATCCCTCACATGTCCTTCTGCCTTCTTATACTTTGCCAGCATGACGTCTACATACACCTCCATGTTTACTCCGATTAGCTCCTTAAACATGTGGTTGACTAGCCGTTGGTAAGTCGCACCTGCGTTTTTCAGTCCGAAGGGCATTACTTTGTAACAGTATAAGCCCGTATCGGTCCGAAAGCTGGTGTGATCCTCGTCAGGGGGGTGCATGCTAATCTGGTTGTAGCCCGAATATGCATCCATGAACGAGAGGATCTCGTGGCCTGCAGTTGTATCGACCAGCTGGTCAATCCTTGGGAGTGGGAAGCAGTCTTTTGGGTAGGCTTTATTGAGGTCTGTAAAATCCACGCAGGTCCACCACTTGCCGTTAGGCTTGGGAACTAGCACTAGATTGGAGACCCACGATGGATAAAATGCCACCCTGATGAACCCTTTCTCCTTTAGTCTTTCAACTTCTTCTTTTAAGGCTCTCGATTTATCTTTATCGAGCAACCTTCTCTTTTGTTGCATGGGCGGAAAGGTCTTGTCTATATTCAGGACATGGCTGGTAACTGCGGGATCTATCCCAGCCATGTCTTTATGTGACTAGGCGAAAACCTTTTGGTTCTTTCGCAAAAATTCCACCAGTGCGTGCTTCGTGGTAGGCTCTAAGTTTTTCCCAACCTTTACGACTCTGGTCGGGTCTTCTTTGTCGAGTTGGACCTCCTCTAGGTCCTCGATGTGTCCAACGTTTTCTTCAAAATCCCCAAAGCGAGGATCTAAGTCTCTATCCTCACTTTGGGCAACACCCTATTTGGTGACTTCATCACCGGATTGGGCTCGTGTATCACCTGCCATTTGCAACCTATCTGAGGTAGTGCTCTTCGACGTTCCATTCTTCGCCTTTGTGATTGAGGCGTTGTAGCAATCCCTGGCTTCCCTCTGGTTTCCCAACATGCGTCCTACCCCCGCGTCTGTTGGGAACTTCATGGCCAAGTGCCACATAGAGATGACGGCCCGTAGATCAACCAGTATAGGCCTTCCAATAACGGAATTGTACGCCGAGGGACAATCGACCACTACAAAAGTGGCGAGTAATTTCCTTGTTGCAGGCGCTGTACCTGTCGTTACTGGCAGTTTGATCAATCCGGCTGGGGCGAGTCCTTCTCCAGAGAAGCCATATATCATTTGGTTGCAGGGTTCCAAGTCTTTAACGGACAATTGCATGCGTTCCCATGTTAATTTATACAGGATATTCACTGAACTTCCTGTATCGACCAGTACTCTCTTCACCATCATGTTGGCCATCTGGATGTCCACGACCAGCGGATCGGAATGTGGGAACCGGACGTGTTGGGCATCGCCATCAGAGAAGGTTATCTCACCTTCCTCTGACCGAGCCTTTTTTGGTGCACGATCCTCCACAGTCATCATCTCGATGTCCTGGTCGTGGCGCAGAGTCCGAGCATATCGTTCCCTGGCCTTTCCGCTATTTCCCGCGAGGTGCGGGCCTCCACAGATGGTTAAGAGTGTGCCAGTCACGGGGGCAGGCTGTAAGGGTGGCGAGTGTTGGCGCCTGCTCGTTGCTACCCGGAGCTTCTCGTTGGGAATTTCTCGAGGCCCGTACGTATCTTCTCAAGTGTCCTTTTCTAATAAGGAACTCGATTTCGTCTTTTAACTGGTTGCATTCATTGGTGTCATGTCCGTAGTCGTTATGATAACGACAGAACTTGGTAGTGTCTCTTTTCGAAATATCCTTTCGGATGGGGCCAGGTTTTTTTGTAAGGCACACTAGAACTTGTGGCCTAATAAACCTCTCCCCGAGACTCAACGAGGGCAGTGTAGTTAGTGAACCGAGGTTCATAACGATTACCCTTGGCTCGTTTATTGTCGGAGGTGGAAGGCTCGTTATACGGCCGTTTTCCACCATTCTTGCCATTGCCGTTGCCATTAGGTTTGGAACCATTGGTGGCTTTGGCAGGTTCGGAAGCCTTCTTATCTTTGTTTGAGGGCTTTCCATCGTCAGCAATGGCTTCTTCGAGCTTGATGTAGCGATCAGGCTTTTCGCTCCAGCTGCCGCTCGCATAAAGCGCTGGATGTAGTCCTTCACTGATTCTCCATCCTACTGGCGAATTTCAACCAGCTGGTTTGCTTCGGTCGGATGCACACGACCTGCATAGAACTGTCCGTAAAACTCCCTTACGAACATTTCCCAGGACACTATTCTTGCGGGAGGGAACTTAAAAACCATTCCTGCGCGGCTTCAGAAAGTGTTGCAGGGAAGATCCTGCACCGAGCGTCTTCGGACACTTTCTGAATGTCCATCTGTATTTCAAACTTATTGACATGAGACACTGGGTCTCCATACCCGTCAAAGTTTGGAAGCGTAGGCATTTTGAACTTGCTTGGAGTTTCGGCATTAGCTATCCTCTGTACGAAAGGAGTACCTTTCCTCCTATTGTGGTCGATATAAGATGTCCTTCCCCCGACCAGCTGTTGCACTGCTTGGTTGAGGGCGTCTATCTGGGCCTGTACAGCGGCAGGAATCGCTGTAGCCTCTGTTGCTGGGGGGACGTTCTCGCCATGCCGCTCGCGGCGATCGTTGAGTACGTCACGCAAATCTTCGTCTCTTCTCCGCTGCTCGCTACCCCCGAGCCGGTTGAAGACATTATTTTGCCTAGGCTGCCCCCCAGCATCCCGTCTATCGGGTTGGTCATCTTGAGGTACCTGACTCCTGCCTTTACCTCTTTCTTCGTTCCTTCGGCCGGCGTTTCCCTTGCCTGATTCGGCCTCATTATACCCATGGCCATCCCTAAACCTTGATTGGCTATGGTGGGACTGACTATTCCCCCGATTTCCGTCCCTAGCAGAAACGTTTCGAACGTTAGAGGGCGGCATGCGCTGGTCGTGGTGTCCCCGTGCATTATCATGCCGTGGGGGACCCTGGACCGCAGAGCCTAACTCTGAGTCCCTCCTGTTACTAGGGGGATATTGACCTCTGTTCGGTAGGTTTGGCTCATCGCCCCTACGGCGTCTAGGACTACGAGGCTGATGCTCGGCCCTATTCTGCCTCTATTGCGGGGGATTTCCGCGACCTGCTTGGGATGGTGGATGCACCTCAGGGTCCAGCGGGACATCGTCATGGGGCGCTTGAGGCTGCTCGGGCCTTTGCGGACTCGAAGGTTGGATCGGTGGGATTGGATTAGGACCCCTCTGGGGTGGCCCATTGAAAGGTTGGTCAGGCTGCGAAACAGGTGCGGCCTGATTCCTTGCCAGCTGCAAGGCTGCCTCGAGGGCTGCCATGGCTTCGCTCTGGCAGCGGTCCATCTCCGCCTGCCTTTCGCTTAATTCCGTGCACTGCCGTTCAATTTCCTGCTGCTGCCGCGCCACAACTTCGGCAGCAGTCTCTTGACTGGCTTTCAGACTAGCCAGCTCCTCCTGCAACGCCCCCAGGGTACTCTTCAGCGTTGCATCATCCATTTCTTCCTCCTCAAAGTCCAGATGTGGTTCATCCTCCGTCACGCTTGCAGGGGGAGGAGGAGGTGGATTTGATGGCGCAGCAGCGGCCGCCTGTCCAGCTTTCCTTCCGGTTTTCGCCATTAGTTTTCTCAGCAATGATAAATCAAGCTCTCAATGAAAGCACCAGAATGTTGACCCAAAATTTGGTCAACTGACACGGAGTCAGAATATGCTTGATATAAATGAATGTGTTGACAATAACGTAATGACGAAAAAGTAATAAGAACACGATATTTTTATAGTGGTTCAGCCCCAGGATCTGGTAATAACCTACGTCCACTTAGACTGTTATTGATATAGGAATCAAATGAGTGATCAAAGAACAATGGCTCAATGAGTTTCACTAGCCTCTGAAGAACAATATAATATTCCAAGGAGAATTACTCTAATCTCAAATAATTTGAAAGCCAAAAGTCCCTCCCTTGAGCTATTTTTTCCTATTTATAGGCTCAAGGGGGATTACATGATTTAGTTTCCAATATTCTTTCCTAAATAATCGGATATTCAGGAGATTGTGTGAGTTAAATTCGGGATCTACAAAGATCTTTATAGTAATATGACATTGCATGCGGAACTATCGACCAGATTGGTCGCAGGTAAGACTAGGCTGCTTACTGCTTCTAGTATGTTCTCTGGTCGATACCCTAGCAGAGCTCTTCCAGGTGTCAGCCACGTGTCCAGGGATCACTTGCCACGTCATCAATGCTAATTTTTTGGATAACACATGATTAGTCACCTTTTTCGAGAAAGCATGGGCAGTTTTGACAGATTTCATGGGGTATTCGAAGAGTCGGTTTCCTAAGTTTACTTATTTTTGGTCGCAATAAATAAACTTGGGGGGCAAATGTTTACCCAAAAATGGTTATTGATGACGTGACAAAGATTTCTCGCACGTGGATTGACACGTGGTGGAATTGAAAGGCAAAGGTGTTGTTCGGCTATCGACCAGAAGCGCGCCTCATCGTCAGTGTTAATTTTTGATACGACCAGGCTGATCGTGAAGCCTGAGTTATTTCCTTCTTAAGTTGTAATCTAATATTAACCACATTTGAATATTTCTTCATAATTATCCTTGATACGCGATTATTAAGGAAAGATAGGACACGTTAGCATGTGTAACCCTCCTTGAGCCTATAAATATGCATGAAATAGCTCAAGGAAGGGACCTTTTGGATTCATGAGTTTTTTTTGTTTAATATTGAGAGAGAAAGAGCTATAGTGATTGCTCATCATTCTATTGTAATCCTTCCAAGGTTTGTGAAACTCAAAGAACCATAGTTCTTTGATCATGACTTTAAGATTCAATAATATCAATATCACTAAGTGGACGTAGGTCATTACCATCCTTTGGGGCCGAACCACTATAATTCCTTAGTGTTTTTTCCTTTCCATTAGATTATTTTTTCAAGTGTCATTCCATATTTTTGTCGTATATTTGACTTCGCATCGTTGGCCAATTCGAGGGTCAACATAAAGTAAGTAAATTATTATTTATCTTATTAAAGTTTTGGAAATATTTTTATTATAATAACTTGCTAAATATGATACTTACATTTGTATAACTATGTTGTAATAGTGTCGAAACCAAACTGGGCCTACCGAGTGTGACTATTACATTATGAAGTTTGCTAGAGAATTGATTTCACAGCCTAGATTGAAGACCTACTTGAAAAATGAGCTATTATTTTACTCGTTTAATTTTATTTAAACTATTGTTTATGATTTTATTTGGATAAATTAATTCTAATAACTTATTATTTTAAATATTTCTTAAATAGTTTAAGAATACAACACCATATACGGCTGACGAAATCAACGAGATACAAGATGAGTGGACTGAATCAATTTTGGCGTATTTCAGTTAGCAAATTAGCAAGTTTGGTGAGGAAACTTTAGTTTTAGTGTTTAATGCTTAGAAATTTAGAATACAATAGTTAAAACTATTTACTTATATTAACTTTGAAATATGAATTATTTTTGTAGATTTTAATAACAAGTGTTAACTATACAAATGTTTTATTGATTTATGGTGTTTTTTTTTATGTTTAAACTACAGTTTTTCTATTTTTGCTGCTGTTCTTCTATTTCTGCTGTTGTTTTTCTATTTCTGCAGTTGTTCTTTTTATCAAAATAGGTAAGGGGAATTGGCATAAACATTTGCAGTTTTTATAGTTAAAACATTATGTGGCAGTTCCTAATTGGCACAAAAAATTACATTTTTTTAGCTTTTGTGGCAGTGGAGCACTGATGCAAACCTGGCATTTGTGTCAGTGGAGCACTGACGCAAACCAGCGTGACATTTGCGTCAGTGGAGCATTGACACAAACATGTTTGCATCAATGCTATACTAACGCAAATGCCATCAGTGCTCCATTGACATAAATGCCAGGTTTGCATCAGTACTCCACTGACACGAATGCCAAGTTGATTTGCGTCATGAGATTTCACGTCACTTTTAAAAGTGACGCAAAAAATTAATTGTGATTGTTGGGAAGTGACGCAAATTACCATTTTTGTAGTAGTGCTGCACATAATGCATCATCATATTGTCGTTGGGTCATCTCAAAGTATTTGTAGATCTTTTCCAGCTGCTCTGCATAACAAAGAGGAGCATGTTGGCTATATAGCTCGTTCTCATCGTGCCATAACTTTTGTGTTCAATAAATTCTTGGTCACTGTTTTTTTTTTTTTTTTTTGTAATAATAAAACAAGAGGACAATCAAGACAATGTAAAATACCATTTTTCCATGGGCAGTGTCAATTGTTGAATCGTAAAAATTTCTTTAATGATTATTTTTCATGATTTGGAAAGATTCAATTATAGAAATTTGCTTTTAACTAACATATTTAATCTCTTGATTACACATTGACTTTGACTTAATCACCATTTAATGTGTTCTTCAACCAAAGTAAAGGAAAGAACCCTCTAGGGATACTGTAATTAAGAATAACCTCTGATGTCTAAGTTAGTTTGAATTTTCTCAATAATTTGGCAAAGTTCTTTTCACAAACAATTAAACAAGTTTTTATATAGGCAAAATATCTAAAGAAGAAGGTAGAGGATTTATTATGATTGGTCTACATCATCAATCAGTATGATTGCATGTAGAAGCGCTTAACCATTAAATCACTTTTGCACCTGATGCCACACTTCTCACATTCGCTTCCGCTTTTTATGAAATAGAGTGTTGTTGTTTCCTTTAATATAAATGCATATGAAAAGAAACTTTCTGAGGTTAAATATTTTAGGCCTTTCATATAAATACATATATATATATATTGATTACGTACAGTAAATATATTTATCTATCCTCATTCAATATAATGCTCCATACTGTATGCGCTATTAGAGATTATTCATGAAAGATTAATTATTATTAGTTACGCAAAATTGTTTATACATCCCACAAATTTTAAATAATATTCTATAAATTCAAACAAATCTAACTCAACAGAGATTTATTTTAATATATAAAAACACTATTAAAAATCTGTTGTGTGAGTACTCATACGAGTAACATTTTATGATAAGTAAGTTGATATTGTGAAATATGCACCAAAAGAATGCAGGTGCATAAAGGTATATCGATCTGTGCGTTGAGCAAATATTGCGCAGGTTGTATATATATTGACACTTCTTTACCATATAAAGTCATAAATTTTCAGTTATAGTTGGATTTCAATGAGTTAGTTGTAGCTTTAATGTATGTTGACTCTTTTCTCTTTTACTTAATATAATTAATCGTGAAAGGTTAGAAAGGTGTCAATATAAAAACATATATGGTGATGAAATCAATGCAAGTGTATTAGTATATTCTTCACATGTATCAAGTTGGTACTTTAGACTATTAATTTGGAGCTTGCCAAAGGTGGTGGAGATCAGTCAGTCTTATACTAAAATGTAAAATTAAGTACGTACGTTCTACTTTTTTTTTTCTTTCTTTTACATATATATATATATTTATATATACAAATACAAAGGTATTTGTCCTATTGAATGACGAAACCAAGTGGAGTTTTGCTGGTGTATATATCTTTTTGGCCAACCCTCTACCACTAATGTATATACATACATACATATATAAATATATATCCTTTTGCTTACCAAATATTTCTAGAAGTCCAAAGTCACATAAATATATATTCTTTTTATTTAGTTCTATAGCATGATGGTTTGGTAAGACCTAATTAATAGCTGCTCTCGATCCGTACTATAATAAAAATATTCCATTCTCAATTTCGTCATTAAGTATGTAATCATGACTAATAACTTATAATTAAGTGTAGGCTAGGTACAATAAAGAAAAAAGTATATTTATATATATATATATATATATGTGTATACTTTTAAGATAGAAAATATAAATTGCCACTTGCTGTTTAAAGTTTATATTTCTTTATAAAGAGCGTATAAACTATGAAATCAACAACTGTAAACGACTATGCATAAGATCAAATATATTATATAATCCCCTCCACATGGGATTGTGTTTTGACTCATTAGAAACGATCTGCCAATTAAGTTTGGTTGATTCCTTTTGTCTTCGCAACTTGCAAGAGTAGTACTACTTGGAGTGAGCGCTGAGCATGACTGAAAAGGAAAGTTATAATCAAAGACAAGAATTATACATTTATATACAATCCTCTAGCGTGCCTCTCTTCAGAGAATCTATATATATGTATATTAAAGGTCAGTACTGCTATGAGATTCACCCCTTTAATTTTCGGCGGCTGAGCATTTTACATAATCTAAGGCTTTTGCTTAAAGTAGATTAACTCGGTGATGGGAGAGGTTTTAATATTTAATCATCCGCGTGAAACTAGGAACTACTTGGGTAAGCCTAATTTGCTAATGAAGTTTTTTTTAATTAATTATTTTATGAAAAGTAATTACCTACCAGAAAAATGAATTTCCAGCACATGCAAAAGTTGATGCACGAGGTGTTTCATTGAGCTCCCTAGCTATCACTATCAAATGTATTACACTTTTTTCTCTTAAATATTTATGTATTTGAAATTCAAAGGTATATCCAGCTGGAGACAAAAGTTCAGTAACCACATGGGATGTTCAATGTTATTTTTATATATTTATATATATATATATATATATATATAAATGCTTAATTAGTTATATTTAACAATTAATGATATTCGATTAATGGGGTGCAGTACAGACATTTCTTTCGATTGAAGGCATGAAACATGAAGCTAGTTCATATGTCTGAACTTATATTTAATTACATACACAGGTGCATGCATGCATGCATATGTAGCTACATGAGTATTTTTTATCATAATTTCCTCATGCATGAACGAATAATTTAAGGAAATAATATAGTATATTAGTTGGAAATTCAATGAAGAATCATGCTTAAGCACCGAGTAGATGTTCTCATATACATACAAATTGAAAGTTGCTAAAATTGAGTTATTATAATATATAATTGATTGCCGAAAATTTTGAGAGTAATTTGAGTTTTTCTTTAACAGAAAATGTATAGTTATTGGAATTGGTCGTTGAATCAGATTTTTTAGGGAAGCAACCATGATGATAATATATTGATATAGTTGTGAATATACTTTGCATTATCAGTAAACTTAGACTTCTTCAGAGCCTTTTTGGTTTCATGCAATTGTTGAGTAAGTCCTCAACTTTTAAAAATTTATCCAGACTCTGTTATTTGTTTTTCTTTCTTATTTAGACTATTATTAGACACGCTCATAGTGAGGTTTAATTTCTATGATATCAAACATTCTGTGAAATAAGGATTCAACTTTGGTAAGATGTCTTTGTGTCCCGGCCTCTTATTATTATTCATCAAGGCCCCTTGCATCAACCCCATTCATTTTAGGGTAGAAGTGTATATTACAAAGCAACCAAACAAACCATAACCTAAAACTGGAAGAGGCGTATCAACAAAAAGAGCTAAAGATGCACACGGGAACACCCTCTTTCCAACATGCTGATGCTTTTACATTCTAAAGCATACTTAGCTAGATTATGAGTCATTCCATTAGTAGCTATAGGCCTAAAAAAATGCCTAAACATGCCCTGAATGTTGAAAATCCAACAAGATGAATTTGACGAGCACATCAACACCACCATAGCAATTACTCTGAGAATTTAGTGTTTTTGTTGCCACCTATACGACCACCTTTGAGTAAAGCAATATCCACATTAACATACAATTGCTCAAAAGGAGAATGTAGCATTTCTCCCATGTTCGGACTTGTGCACTCCTTCTACTTCCTGAGCATTCTAAAACTCTTTTCAATACATTGGAGTCCACTCCAGTAGATCCTTTGAATTTGGTGCATTTTGACCATGAACAACGCTATTCCAAACTTTCCAAGCAATAATCATGATCAGAATCAGCATTAGACAGAGTTTTAACAATAATAAATAGACACTACAGCCAAAAAAGGTCTATTGTGATGACTTTTGTCGTTGCTGTTGGTCCAGAAGTCGTCGCTTAAGGTCTTCTATAATGACGTATCGTTGCAAAACTGTTGTCGCTGCAGCTCCGTATGTGAAGAGTCCTATAGCGATGACGTGTCAGTCGCAGTAAACAATCTCTTTTTTTTGTCAAAATTATCAATTACGACGACATGTCGTCGCTATAGGGCGGTTAAAAATTTGAAAATTCAAAATTAAAAAAACCCTACTGCGGCCACAAGTCGTCATAGTAGGTAAGAGAACCTCCTCCTCTATAGCGACATGTTGTCCCTGTAGATGAGTGGTTTCTCTGACCTACTGCGAAGACTTGTGGTCGCAGTAGATGCATGAAGCTAAAATATCTCATGTTCTGCATTTACTCTATAACGACGACATGTCGTCACTCTAGATTTTTTTTTTCCAATAAATTATTTTAAAAATAATTTGTTTATTGAAAATCTAATAAAAAACTATAAATATTTAACAGAAATTATATTAATATGAAATTAAAATAAAACAAAAATAACTTAATTCAACTTAGTACAAAAGTAAATAGTATCGCAAATGTAAAAAACCAAACAAAATATTAATAAGTTAAAAAAAATAATCAAACTAAATGTTATCTAAATTAATCACAAAGTCGTCATCATCTTCGGGTTGCTGTGGTGGCTGATGTGCTGAATGTTATGGTGGCTGCGCTGTGATGGCTGTTGTGGTGGAATTGGCCCAAGACTGGAAAGTTTGTCATCATGGATTGTATCATATTCATGTTGAAATTCACAAGGTGAAATTGCGGGACTGGTGGAGAGTCCGGATTGGAAGCTTGCATAAATTGTTGCATTTGGAGAAAGTTTTTGTTCTAGATCATGATGACTTGACTGAAACCATTAACTGGAAAGCCTCAGCTAGTACTATTGGAGGGCTGACAGTGGTCGACGTAAATGGTGATGCCTCTGACTGCGAGGAGGCTCTAGTGGCCCCGGTGGCAAGAGAACTAGTGTCCTTCAACTTGCGTCCAACACCTCGGTTGTGGCCACGACATTGCCAAATACCTTCGAGACGACTTGCGTCTCATTGATATAGACACTTCCTACTGAAGATGAGGATTGAGATTGCATTTGCGTTTGCGTTTGAACTTCTTGCTGCAAGGCCTCCTGCAATTTAGAAACAATACAATTATTACATAATATAACTAATTAATAAACATATATACAAAACTTAGAAAGTTACTTACATATGCATCCTTAGCATTCGTGTTCACCCATCTACGTGTTGGATGATTGTGCATGTCATGGAACATATCAATAATGTTGGGCAGTTCCTTAGCTTGAAGATTCATCTTTAGAAAACAAAATGTGAAAAAATATCAGTTAAATACTGAAATTACTATTAAGATAAATAAAAATACTTAAAAACTATATGCATATTATTATTTGAATCCAAATGAAATCGTAAATTGATTAAGTAATATGTATAACTTACATGATAATTATCTCCTTGATTTCTGGACGAAAAAGTGAATTTACAGGATCCAAAAATGTCACCGAATGACTGTGTAACTGAATCAATACTAACACAGTCAGTGTTCTAAACGACGCAAATACCATTTCATTTATGGCAGTGCCCAACTGCCACACATGCTAATTCTTGGTCAAAGGCGTCGGTCATTTACTGACTCGTTTGACTAACACAAAATTGGTATTTTGGTGTAGTGCTGTGATGCAAGAAAATATGGCGAATGAGCTTGCCCCTCAGAATTAGAAAGAAGAAAAGAGATTTGATGTAGATGTTTAAGAAGAAGTAGAAAGTGTAGAGAACGGTGTGGGTGAGCACCCAACCCCTCAGGAGGGAGACAACAAAAAGGAGAACTGTGCTACTACGAGTAAGGATCATCAAAATCCTTAAGAATGGAAGAACGTGATTAATAAGCCACACTACAAGAAAAATCATTTTCAGGGGCGATAATATTAGGGGAGACAGTATGTCGCCCCTAATATTGGGATTATTAGAGGCGACACGGTGTCAGTCACCACTAATATTGTCAAACAATATTAGGGTCGATATGTCGCCCCTAATATACAATATTTTCGCCCCTGATAGTTGATGAATTTTGACTGCGACTGAGAGGAAAAATATTCGCTGTCTTATTTTGGGGAAATTTTTCAAAATTGTGTGCTTTGAGTATTAGGGGCGATATGTCACCCCTAATAATGAAACTCGTCGCCCCTAAAAGTTTAATATACCCAGCCCTAATTTCACTTCTTCTTCTCTTTGCACCGACTACCCAGTTTTCTCTCCTCTCACCCGAATCCCTCTCTCAGTTTCTCTCTATCCTTCTCTCTCAAACCCTTTTCTCTCTCCCAAATCTCTCACCATTTTGGTTATCTCTCTCACAAAACCCCCAAATCCCTCTCTTAGTTTCTCTCTATCCCTCTATCTCAAATATTATTTTGCTCCTTCTCCTCCACTTACACCTCCACCACCATGCCACGCTGACGACCACTGTGCCTCCACCACCACACCGACGACCCACTGCGTCTCCACCACCACACTAGAATGCCTCCACCACACCATTGCGACCCACTGCCCGATCAGATGTAAGTTTTAATTTTGATTTTAATTTTTTAAAACAGTAAGCTTATATATATTTTAGTTTTTGGTCTTGTTTGTATTTTATTAATAACTATTATATATATATATATATTTGTGTTGGTGTGTAGAAATTGAAGGAGAGAAAGGGAACATTGAAGCACAATAGAAAAATTGCAGCAAGATAATTTTTTTATTTGATTATGTTATCTTAATTAGTTTATTTTAGTTGATAAAAAATATATTTATATTGAAATGTTTGAAAAATAGTAATAATATGTGCTTAGGTAATATTAGTGTTATTATTATTTATTTAGAAAATTTTATTGTGAATGTGTGTAGAAAATAATATGTATTTAGTGTTATTAATATATTTGTAGAAAAATATATCGTGAATATGTGTATAAAATGTATAATATATTGTCAATGTTCTGAGAATTTTCTGAATGTCATTTGCAGGCTTTTAACTTTTTGGGATAGCTTAAAATATAATCATTATGCTGCTAAATTTTGGTAAAGTTAAGGGACTAAATAAATAATTAAATAACAAATAAAACTTTGAATAATTTGAATTGACAAAATATATTAAATAATAAATAAAAAAATTAGATAAATAATTTAATTTAATATTAACAAATTTGATAATTTAAAAATAAATTAAAAAATTAGATAACTAATTAAAAAATTAGATAAATAATATAAAAAAAAATTAAAAAAATTATAATTTAATATTAACAAATTTAATGATTTAAAAATAAACTAAAAAATTTGATAAATAATTTTAAAATAAATTTAAAAATTAGATAAATAATTTAATTTAAGATTAACAAATTTAATAATTTAAAAATAAATCATTCATATATTAAACTTTTAAAAATATAATATTTGTTAATTTAATATTCATTTGTAAGATGAAAAAGTAAGTTTGATATTAATTTTTTTTTTTACAATAATCTTAGTAATTTAACAAAGTAATATAAACTTAACAAATAATAAATAATTTTTTTAAATAATTAAAAAAATATTATTCATAAATTTAATATTAATTTGAAAGAAGAAAAAATAAGTTTGATAATTAAAAAAAAAAACTAATTATGAAAAATGTTGCCAAATTTGAAAACTAAGAATGGAAATAATTACCTATAATTAATTTCAATTATATTTAATTAAACAATAATTAATATAAAAATTAATAATAATCATAACTATTATAACATTCTTAATAAATGTGGTTGTATTTATTAAAGAACATTTAACCTTAAACATTATAAAATAAGACTTTGTAAAACATCATATATAGAATATGATGGTTATTATCACATAGTGATAATTGTTATTATTTCTAATAACAAAAAGTCGTTGACATACATCTAATGGATGTCTTGGGGATAGTAATCTGAGTCAATGTATTCATCTAGTATTCCTTATTTTTTTAAGATGTTTCTTCAAACATCTTAAAAAAATGGGGAGTAGTAGATGTCTGCTTACTATCTCCAAAGAATCCACTAGGTCGAAATAGGGTAGGTTGGAGTTGTAATAAACTAATTATAATATGAATTCAATAAAACCATAAGACTTTGCAAGACATCATAAAATGTGTTGAGAAAATATTTCATTTTTGTTTCCAAATACATATTGAGAAATCAAAAGTTTGTTTCCAAATAACATGTTTCAAAGTACTTAATCAATTAAAATATTACTCACTAAAATTAATTATAAATAAGAATTAAATATTAAAAAAAGATAGGTTAAACTATTGTCGTGTTAGCAAATGTCCGTAGATGTGGCTAGAGCCCACGGTGGAGATGCTTGCGGTGATCCTCCACTGGATCCTACTAGGATCCCGACTTCATGCAAGTCAGGTGTTTTTTTTCTTCTTTTATTCAGTCAAATATGTTTATCTTGTATATACTAATATTCTTTATATTGTTAATAAAAAAAAAATACAAGAATCCCAACTAAGAGAAAGGGTCATGGCGAAGCTATTGGAAAAGATCTAGATGAGAGGAGGCGTAAAAGTGGAAAATCACTAGAAGTAACATTTTTCCAGTGAACGTACAAGGTTGTTTGGAGCGAGCACGCTGCTTTTGTCTGTCTCATCTCGTGGGCACCCAAATTAACGAAAGTTCTTGGATATTTCGATTCTTGAGAGTCAGTGCCTAAACAATACAAGGACCAAGTCCCTGGCATAATCCAGGTAAAAAAAATATTAAATGATATTTTTAAAATGTGTCTTTAATATAGTATATATATTATTAATATTTTTATTTTTTAATTTAGTGGTATTATCAAATAAAGGGCCGCGAGGATTTCTTAAAGTGTATAGATGGTATCGATCTAGAGAAAAAAGACTGATACCGTCATTGGAAAACAATAAGACAAAAACACTTTGAGAAATACTACAAATGACCAGAGGATTGGGAAAAGGTTCTAGACAACCCAACCAAGGATGTTAACAAGGAGATGTGGAAGCAGATCTATCAGTTATTTATAAGTCTGAAATATATTGCATGCTCCTTAAAGAACAAGGAAAATTGGAAGAAATACAAAAGTATTATACAATGCAGGGTAAAAAATCGTTGTCGCCCATCCATCACGAAAGATTAAGTGCAAGTTAAAGTGTTATCAGAATTATGTTCTTTTAAATTATATATTCTCTAACATTTGGGTTATATTTTTAGGTGAACCCAGACTTTATTGAGTCACGGAAGGAATACTACTGGAAGAAAATAAAAAATGATTTTGTGAACGACGATGCTCGCCAAAATTATGTAAGTTTTAATTATGTTTTTAATATTCATAGAGTAATATTTATTGTTAATGTCTAACATTTTCTGAAAATAGGAAAAACTGAAGGCTGATTTTGAGTTACAAAACTCAGCAAACATCTGGTGCTGCTTCCAATGATGATGGTTCGACAACAGTTGATCAGGTGGAGGTGCTACAAAAAGTATTGGGCCAAAGACGTGGACACGAGCGAGGAATGGGCCGCAAATTGATGGGAACAGGGTCATCATCTACCCAGTGCTCTCACTTCAGCGAGTCTAAAGCTCCTCCTCAACGGTTATCAGAATATATAGAAATTTTGGAGAATAAGCTAAATAATTTGATTGACCAAGTCAATTTCTTCCACCTTTTTTTTTTCCACCAAACATTCAGATGTCACCTATGCCTGATAGCGACAATATTTCTGGACCTTCGTCTTCTCAACCTCTAGCTCTAGCCTATTCTTCCATGTACGGGGCAGCACCATCTCAACCTATAACTCCTCCATACATATACAGAGCAACACCATCACCTTATCCGTGGTCGATTCCACCGTCGTTGCAACTGCCGTATCCTTACATGTATGGAGCAGGATCGACCACATTACCTCCCCAATATCCCTAGTCGATGCTGCCGCCGCAGCCACCACAACCGCAACAAGAAGACAATATGGAGGATGAGGCAACTGCTTTAGGAGACTAGGTTTATATTATTGTTAGTTATTGTTACATTATAATAACAATATGAATATTTTTTTATCTTAATGAACTAAATTGAATATTTAATATAATATAATATTTTTATTTTTAATCTATATGTTTTCAATGCTTTAAATTTTAATTAAAAATTAAATTTTAAATTATGAATATACTTTTATTATTTTTTATAAATAAAAAGGTATTAGGAGCGACATCGTTGCTCCTAATAATTAAGTATCAGGGGCGACACATCGACCAAAAGTTATGCCACATGTGAAAAAATTTGGGGCGACATCTCAGCTTTTAGGGGCGATGCAGTCGCCTCTGATATTGAAATATTAGGGGCAATCCATTAGTTATCCCAAGTGTACACCACTAGGCGCATTTTATTAGGGGCAACACATCATGGGCGACATGTCGCCCACGATCTATATCAGTGGCGAATTTTATGGTTATTAAGGGCAACATGCATCGCCCCTAAATGTGATTTTTTTGTAGTGCCGACAGCTAAGAAGCCAAAATAGAGCTTAAAAATGGACTTACCTGAAAACTGGAAGGAATAAATCATGAAAAAAGTCTCTAACTTCCAAGGGTATAACCCAACAGTTCTGGAAAAGATGTCTGTTAGAGGTGTGAGAAGGTGTTTCCATTTTCTGATTGATTCATGGAGGCGTCGAAGGAAAAAAGACTTTGATGCACTAACTCTATTTGCGTTCGAGGGAAAGATGTTGGATTAGCTTATACAGGATATTTATTTATTTTCATGTATATCTAATATTAAACAAATTAATACAAGATAGCCTAAAACATGTTTCTAAAATTGAATTCAAAGAGAAACAAAGAATATAATACTTACAGTATACGCAGCGGAATGAAAGAGTCCTTCCTTCATTTTCTCTAACTCTTGTATCCTCTTTGTCGCAGAGTATTATCAAGAAAATGAATCGATCTTCTATTTTCTTCACAATCTTCCAATGTATCCTTAGAACCCTCTAGACTAGTGTGGGAAATTCTCAACACATGAGATAGATATAGAGAGAAGAAGAGAAAATAACAAAGAGGCTTAGAAAAGGACTTGTGTGTAGAGAGAATATAAAACTATCAGAAAACCAGTGATTAAACTTATGTTTTGACTTCTCTCTAAGCACTCATTTTATAGACTCAATTAGGTCATTTAATTTAATTAAAAAAATCAATAAAATAATAGCCATTTTGAAGCCCTAGGTCGAAATTATCATTGTTTTTAGGCCCGTGAAATTTCCCATTTGATTATAAGCCCATTAGACTTAAAATCAATGCCTATATTATTTTCTATTAATTTAATTAATTAAATAATTATTTAAATCCTTTATCAAATTAATTATTTATAATTTGAACCTTGATTTAAACTTATTTATTAATTTAGATACCAATTTATCTTAATTAATAAATCTGCCATAATTTCTCTTTTCTTCTCAAAATTACACAACTCTGTGAAACTATCCAAAATTGACCTGGTCAACTTTGATAATTCTAATTGATAATTAAATCAATTAATTAGTCTCAATTAATTGATTTAATTATCAATTATGATGAGGAACAATGATCTAATTTTCACAAACACAGAACTTACAAACACAGAACAAGAAAATACCAAAAGCACCAAGAAGTGATTAACTCAAAGAGATAGCGATCTGTTATATTGAAATCATCTATTGTTTTGTACATTGAGTCTATTACACTGAAGTCTATTTATAGACTAAACAAAAAGAAGATATTAGTTATTAACAATAACTAATGACCTGTACTAACAGTAAAGAAATATTACTAACGGTAATTAACGGTCACTTAACATAACAATTCTCCACCTTGACCGTTAATTCCCTCAAAAAGAAATAAAACTGACTGCCAAAAACAATTTAGGTCTGCAAGATCACTTATCAGTGATCATAAGTAGATCAAGACAATGTTTGAATTTAGCTGATGGTAGAGACTTTGTAAGCATGTCAGCTGGGTTTTCTGCAGTTGGCACCTTGTTTAAGCAAACTCTTCCTTCAGCTATAATGTCTCTAATGAAATGCAGCCTAACATCAATATGCTTTGTTCTTTCATGGAACACTTGGTTCTTACTAAGATGCAAAGCACTTTGGCTGTCGCAAAACACTGTGATAACCCTTTGGTCTAGTCCCAGCTCCTTAGTTAGACCCTTCAGCCACAAAGCCTCCTTTACAGCCTCTGTACATGCCATGTATTCAGCTTCTGTTGTAGACAAAGCTACTGTTGATTGAAGATTGGCCTTCCAGCTTATAGTACACTCATTAATCTGAAAAACATACCCTGTTTGTGACCTCCTGGTATCCAAGTCTCCAGCATAGTTTGAGTCGACAAATCCCATGACTGTTGGATCCTTCCCATTTGAGCTATAAACCAGACCTGCCTTTGATGTTCCTTTTATGTACCTTATTAACCACTTTACAGCCTCCCAGTGCTCAAGTCCTGGGTTCCCCATATATCGACTGACAACACTTACACCATGACAAAGATCTGGTCTAGTGCAGATCATTAGGTACATAAGACTTCCAACAACACTTGTGTAGGGTGTTTTCTGCATTAGCTCCTTGTCAGCTTCAGTGGCAGGTGCTTGAGTTGAAGACAGTTTGAAATGTTGTGCAATAGGGGTCACAACTGGTTTTACATCATTAAAACCAAATTTCTTCAATACATTTGAGATATAGCTACTCTGAGATATCAAAAGCCTCCTTGACTTTCTATCTCTAAGTATCTCCATTCCTAGAATCTTCTTAGCCGGACCAAGATTCTTCATCTCAAATTCATTGCTCAACATTTCTTTGACCTTGTTTACTTCTGAAATTAGCTTACTAGCAATTAACATATCATCTACGTATAATAATAGATACACCACTGACTTCACATTTCCTGTCTTAACATAAACACAGCAGTCATATGAGCTTCTTTTGAAACCAGATTTGATGACAAACTCATCAAATCATTTGTACCATTGACGGGGTGACTGCTTCAGTCCGTAGAGTGATCTTTTCAGCAAGCAAACATAGTCTTCCTTCCCCTTCTCCTCAAAACCTTGTGGCTGTCTCATGAGAATTTCTTCACTTAACTCTCCATGAAGAAACGCTGTTTTTACATCCATCTGCTCGAGTTCTAAGTCTTCTATGGCTGTCAAAGCTAATAACACCCGAATTGAGGTATGTTTCACAACTGGTGAAAATATCTCATTGTAGTCGATTCCTTCTCGCTGTGTGAATCCCTTTGCCACTAGCCTTGCCTTGAACCGAGCTCTTTCAACTCCAGGTATCTCATCCTTGTATCTGAATACCCATTTGCTTCCTACTATTTTCTTACCAGCTGGTTTCTTAACCAATATCCATGTTTCATTCTTGTGTAGGGAACTGATTTCCTCTCTCATAGCCTCCTCCCAATCCTTTCCATTACTGCAGCTTATAGCTTCAGCATAGGTTCTTGGTTCTTTCTCACTGAACTCAGAAACACTTAGTGCATAATGAATCAGATCTGCAAAACCAAAACGATCTGGGGCTTTGGTGGTCCTCCTATCCCTGTCCCTTGCTAGCTGGTAGTCTCTCAATACTTCATCTTCATCATTGTCATCATGCTCCTCTTCTTTAATGGCTTCATTATTGTCATCAATATTCTAAAATTGCCCCTGCTGTTCTGGTCTATTTTCAGCTTGGTTCTCCACCTCAAAATGCATACTAATCTCCTGGTTTGTGCCAGAATTTTCACTTTGAGGTTTCAGTGTATCTTTGTAGAGCTTGTCCTCTTCAAATACCACATCTCTGCTGATAAAATATCTGTTTTGGTTACCATGTTCTATACTCCATAACTTGTAACCTTTGGTCCCTGTTGGATAGCCAATAAACACACCTTTAATAGCTCTTGCTTCCAACTTATCCTGCTTGACATGAGCATATGCAACACAGCCGAATGTCTTCAAGTGTTCATAGCTCCCAGGATGTCCTGACCAGACTTCTAATGGGGTCTTAAAATTAATTGCTGAAGAAGGGCACCGATTGATTAGGTAGCAAGCTGTCACTACGGCCTCTGCCCAGAAATTCTTGGGTAGTCCTGAGTATATCAGCATACACCTTACCTGTTCAAGGATGGTTCTGTTCATCCTCTCAGCAAGGCCATTTTGTTGTGGAGTATGCCTCACTGTGAGATGTCTAGCAATCCCAACCTGTTTACAGAACTTGGTAAAAAAATTAGAGCAAAACTCTAAGCCATTATCAGTCCTGAACCTTTTTATCTTCTTTCCTGTTTGGGTTTCAACCAGAGCTTTCCATTCTTTGAAAGTGTCAAATACATCACTTTTGTTCTTTAAAATATACACCCAGACAAATCTTGAAAAGTCATCAATGAGTGTAAGAAAATACTTGGCTCCACCTCGAGATATGACTCTTGAAGCCCCCCATAAGTCCGAATGGATATAATCGAGTGTACCCTTTGTGTTGTGAGTTCCAACTCCAAACTTGACCCTTGTAGATTTGCCCAACACACATTGCTCACAAAAATCCAGATCATGAATTGTATTTTTACCCAGCAGCCCTTGTTTGTCCAATATTTCAAGACCCCTTTGACTAACATGTCCGAGTCTCCTGTGCCATAGTAACGTAGAATTTACCATGACCTTTGAGGCTACTGAGACCTGGTTTTTCTTGGTGTTTCCTTGCAGTACATAAACCCCATTAATCATGGACCCTTTCATCACAGTTAGAGCTCCTTTTAGAACTTTCATGACACCCTTTTCAACTTTCAGTAAATAACCTTCTTTATCCAGCATAGCAACTGATATAAGGTTTCTCTTTATATCAAGAACATGTCTAACTTGTTTAAGTTCCACCATGGTGCCCCCAACCAATTCGAGCTTGATTGAACCTATTCCAATCACTGAGCATGCTCTATTGTCTCCTAGCTTTACAGTCCCTTCTTCAATCCTTTTGTAGTTACTGAACTGAGATTGATCTGGACAAATATGAAATGAGCACCCTGAGTCCATTACCCAATCGATTCCAGAATAGCATTTTGACACAACCATGACTCCAGAACTTTCATACCCATCACTTTTGTCTCCATCTGAAGCAATATCAACATTTCCAAATCTCTTGTCTTCTCCAGACTTCTTCAATTCGGGACAATTTTTCTTCAAGTGAGTGGTTTTATGACAGATGAAGCATTTCTTAATTTTCTTTGAGCTCATCTTACCTTTCTTGTAGTTTTCTTGATACTTTCCATCCCTCCTTTGTGTTCTTTCTCGGATCAGCAAACCTTCCCCAGCAAGTTCTTCTCTTAGTTCTGATTTCCTCTTCAATTCTTTAGACATCAAAACACTATGTACTTCTTCCAATGTCAGAGAATCCCTCCCATATAACATAGTATCCACGAAATGCTCATAGCTATCCATGGGCAGTGAGTTCAAAACTATTATTGCTTGATCCTCATCTTCGACCTTTATGTCGATATTCTCAAGATCTAGTATAATCTTATTGAAATCATCTAAATGATCTTCAATAGATCTTCCACTCTGCATCTTGAAAGAATATAGTTTCTGTTTCAAGAATAACCTATTAACTAGAGATTTGGTCATGTAAAGACTCTCCAACTTTGTCCATAATCCAGCAGCAGTTGTCTCCTTTGAGACCTCCCTCAAGACTTTATCACCAAGACTAAGAATTATGGCACTGTGAGCTTTCTCGAGAATCTCCTGCTTCTCTTTCTCAGTCTTGTCTTTGATCTTTCCTTCTCCAAGAAGAGCATCTTGAATCCCTTGCTGCACCAACAAAGCTCGCATCTTCACCCTCCAAAGCCCAAAGTCATTCTTCCATGTGAACTTTTCTAAATCAAACTTTGCATTCCCCATCCTTTCAATCTCAGCTTCTTCTAGCCCTTGAAATCCCCTGGTTCGGATTAGAACCTGGCTCTTGATACCAGTTTGATGAGGAACAATGATCTAATTTTCACAAACACAGAACTTACAAACAAAGAACAAGAAAATACCAAAAGCACCAAGAAGTGATTAACTCAAAGAGATAGCAATCTGTTATATTGAAATCATCTATTGTTTTGTACATTGAGTCTATTACACTGAAGTCTATTTATAGACTAAACAAAAAGAAGATATTAGTTATTAACAATAACTAATGACCTGTACTAACAGTAAAGAAATATTACTAACGGTAATTAACGGTCACTTAACATAACAAATTAGAATTATCAAAGTTGACCAGGTCAATTTTGGATAGTTTCACAGAGTTGTGTAATTTTATCCAAGGTACAATGGGGACCATGGGCCTATGAATTCAAGCTCCAATAAGTTATCATAAATCTAACAAATAAATTAACTAACTTATTAATTCCTCGTGACTCCACTATAGACTCGAAATTGCACTCTTGAATTCATAGAAAGCTCTATAACAAATATAGATACGCTATTAATTATCCATTGTTACAACCATAATTGCCACTCAATCCTCTATAGACGGTCTACAATGAGATAGGACTAAAATACTATTTTACCCCTCATTGTATTTTATCCTTGAAGCACTTAGTTCCTTGTAAATGATATTTCAGTAAACTAATTTAATTACTGAAATGAGATCTCTATCATTTAACACCTTGAACCAAACTAAAAGGAAACTATCGTTTCACTTCTTCATCAGAAGCTATAGATGTTCATATCTATGATTAACACTCCCACTCAGTTATACTACCGAGTTCCCAAGATGTAAGTATGGGCTAGTCCGTAGGGTAAGCTGGTAACAAACAAGTCAAAGAACTCAAATAATACAATTAGTTAGAATACCAACCACTCAGAATTGAGATTGAATTGACCTATGGTTAACTATATGATATGACTAGAATAGATAATAACGGTATGTTTACTTATCTTATCAACTGTCAATATCGGTCCTGTCTGATGTAACAAATACATCCGATCTTATCTACTTTGCTAATGTTCTGGAAAGAACATAACACTGTAATGTGTAAGTAGATCATATCGTATATTGACAAGTCAGTGTAAATCTAGTGCACTGACTAATCTTTGGACTAACTTATTTTGAACATATAATCATATTTATATTCCACTGTGATTATGTCACTATAAATAAGATTATCTATATGCTCGAGATTTAATAGAAGTTTATATTAAACAAATAATCATGAAAATAAAACATGTGAGCAAGGTGATTGACCAAGTCAAAAAATGATTTGTATTCTTTTATTGATAATAAAATGAGATTACAAAGAATTTGTGTTTTAATTAGGGCATAAAACCCCAACAAAAGATAGATCCACAAGACCACATTTACCATTCCCAGCAGAATATGTGGATCCATGGAGATTGGATACTTCTGTTTTTTATATGTTGTCACGATTTACCTTTACGTTTCTAGGTTCGTTGGCAAAATCTAGATATATGTTGTCAAATTGTTTCTAGGTACTCCCATCAACTAGATATGGTGCATTACACAATCTACTTTTGACCATTCGGTACTATGCCAAGTCATATTCCTTGATGTATACCTTGAACCGTAAATATGCTTCAACCTAGGCTTCAAAGAAAAGTATTGCAACACTTTATGAAAAAAATTTTCCCCTTTGTGTCTTCTTCAACCCACATACTCTCACTGCAAATATGACAACTCTGCTTAATGCTTCTTCAAGTATGAACAAAAGTTATACTTGCAAGCATGGAATGATTGATATCATAACCCTAAATTCCTCATTTTTTTTTCTTAGATTCATAGTATGAAGCCAGAATCTTATTCTCCATTTGAAATGCAAATTTTATAAACTTCACCAATTCATCAAATGAACTGTTTGTCCATTCAATTCACGACCTTTACGTGCAACATTTTCACCAAGAAGTTTAAAGAAGACAACTAAGTACAACCAGGGTATAACTCAGCTTTTACCTCTTAAAACAACTCATCAAATTGATGCTATGCATCACCTCCACCTCCCTCTAAAATTCCTTCATTTATGCCTTCTTTGTTAGTGTCTTGTTTCCCAATAACATCATTGATATGTCAATCATCTCATATTTTATTGGAGCTTCGTCGTCCATTATTGGAGGAAGATCAACTTGACCATGGTAAGTCCACTTTTGATATCTCTGGAGAAACTCATATATGTGTATGTTAGCCTCCACCACATCCAAATTCTGACTCAGCATATTCACACACTGAATGCATGGGCTCTTCACTTCTCTAGAAGAATCACAAGATTTTTTCTATTTGAAAAAATTCTTATAGATTGTTGTAGAATTTTAATATGCAAGTGTACGCAATCGTAAACAAGTAAAAAAAAGTGATAAATAGAGTATCGTTCCCACGAGGATTGTTTATTAATTACCAACTTTCTTAATTTCAATTCTATTTGGAAATCAAATAACGAGATTTTTGAAATAACAAATCAAAATAAAGGAATGGAATAAACTGCAAATAAATACACAACCATGAAATTCAATGGAATAATGACCTGGGGTATTTAATTTCATCAACTATCTACTTTACTGTTATTAATCCAATTTTTACTATTGTCGACTGCCTTTTTTCGCTATCAACTAAATTTGAGAGTATAAAGAAAATAATATAAAAGACCACATGGGTTTTACGTGGTTTAGTCTATAGAGGAGCCTAGTCCATGGGTCTCCAGTATTTAGTGAGCTTGAGGCTTGTTTGAGCAAGCTTCAATGGTGGTTCTCAGGCAGCGTATATATTGCACTGAGTTCCAAAGTTTCTCTTTCTAAAAATCCCAACCCCTTACTAGGAGATACCCCATCCCTATTTATACAGGTTGGGGTGATTAATGTTAATCATCTATCATTAATACAATTTTTCCTATCCTGGGTTATTAATCTTAAGTTAATACAGGAAAGGAGTGCACTAAAATAAAAGACTACGTCCCATGCGGATTTTACGGGGCCCATTGCAAAAATCCATGCACCAACTTTATGGGGAACATATCTGTGACTATCAGGGTGCGGCGCACATTTTCCCATGTCAGGCGGTATTGTGGGAAATGCTGATTGTCGAGTGTACGAATTTGACACCACTAATCGAGGCACGCCAAAAGTTTTCAAATGATCTTCTATTGGCCCATGCCCATAGTGGCTGAAACCTGGTAGCCACTCTGGGTCCAAGGACTAGAGTCCTAAACCTGGAAGATGGGCGACTAAGGAAAGATTCTCGAGACGTGGTCTCATACGGATACATCCTCGCCTCGAGAATAGATCTCAGGATGTGGCCTCACTTGGAGACATCCATGACCTGGAGATTGGCTCAGGGCATTCTCGAGATGTGGCCCTCACTCGAAGAAATCCTCACCTTGAAGACATACCTCGAGGCGTGGCCCAATCGAGACACCAATGTCTTGGCCGAAGTAGGTTGCCTGGAAGAGTTCACACTCCGAGAACCTCATGAATTTCCTTGTCACCAATCATTTCTAATTGCCACATGTCTGATGGTGAAAACACAGACAACATTTGTCCCCCAAGTCTTAACTCGTCTTCGGACAGTGGAGACTTAGACTGAGGAGTAATTCAAAAAAGGTCTTCGAGGAGAGATGCTTGGGCTTCCCCTGACTTCACTATGAAAAGTCACGCCATGTGTTGACTCCCTATTGTTGTGCCCATCAGTCCGTGCTATTAATGAGGAGTCCATTCCACTACCTAAAACATCTAATTCGTACCATATGTGTCCTTTCGCTCCATACCCAAGGTATTCTTTTCCAATGTTAATGATTGTGATCCATGCCTCTTGGATCCTGATCGTTGGATTACTCTCGAGTGCTTACGTAATAGGTAATTTGACGTTCGGGGTGGGGTTGCTTCCACCCCAAGTTCTATAAGTATAAAAACCTGATAACCGCCTCTCAGCAAGCACTCTTACCATTCGAAATTCAAAATCTCAAAAGCTCTCTCTTCTCTCTTAAGCTTCTTAGTCCTTCAACCGCTCCTGAGCTTCTTCTACAATTCTAGATGGTTGGCGAGAATCGTCTTATTTCTTGGTGAACGACAAGCAATTCTTCAGCGTTCGAACTCGTTTCAGCACTTATCGACACCATATCTCGAGTAAGTATTTACTGGTTTTGTGTTTGCGTTGAGCTTAATTTGGGAGTTTAGATGCATGCTTAGGAACATAATTTTTGTGGTACTTGAGGGGATGCTTTGACCTTCTATAGGTCTTTTTAGGCACATTTTGGTGTTAGGAGTGGTCAAAATGGCCTACTACACACCTTGTGCAACTTTTGCCTTTCTGGACATTCGACCATAATCTGGAAAATCCCCAGCTTCCAGTAGTGTTCATAATTTCCAGTGGTGTTCTCCGGTGCTGACTTTTCGGGCCTGAGGACGCCCCAAGCCCTTAGAAATTCTTTTCTCTTCTCCCCAAGCAGTAGTCTTAGGGAATCTTGTTTTGACCCATCTTTCATCAGGCCAAGGTGCTGACTGCTTGGTATATTGTTTCAGATGTTCGAGGAGCTCCACCAACTACATAAACAGGGGATCTATGTCTTCGATGCTAAGATCTTATAGATGGCCCGAGAAGTTGGGCAACACCCCAAGAATGGGAAACAAGTGGCATGCATCAGTCAAGCCCTCGCAGTACAAGAGGACCTTGCCCCGGTGGCGACAAGACCCCTTCAAGTTCGCATCTCGGAGGAAGAAGCCAATGGAGGTCTGATGCCAACGGACAAACCCTACACTATCGCGGGGTTTGAGGTGGAGGCAATCCTCAGCAAGCTCCAACATCGAGGTGCCTTAGAGAAGATTCTCACCCACCACGGGGTGGACACCCGTGAGATATTGGTGTGCTTGTCTGGGAAGGACGAGAGGGCGCATGAGAGCATCCATGGGCTTGGGCTCTAATGTGCTTCTCATCCCCAGGCTGGTGTAACCCTGCCATTGCACCAATACTATGTCGAATTCCTCAAGTTCGTCATTGTAGCCCCTTTCCAGTTGTCCCTGAATGAATATCGGGTATTGGTCAGGCTTTACGTTCTGTATAGGAGACAGAACTGGCCCAGACCTTCCCTAATTGAGAAACTGTATATCTATAGCCTTCGGAAATGCCCACAGAAGGGGTACCAGAATGGGTACTACACCCTGATGAAGCATACGATCCTAGAGAAAGGTTACGAGGCTTCGAGCAATAATGAGAACCACGCTCGGGACTACAAGGATCACTTCTTCTGACGAGTGGTTTCCCGACGAGGACCAATCCCACCCTACTCCTAGAGTTCACTAGAGTTGGTAAGCATTTTTGTCCTCATGTACTTTTGTCTTATAGTGTCCTACTCGTAATTGATCCTTAATCTTGAAACAACTCATTTCAGGTCCCTATCTCCGTACACCTTTCATTGATACCTTCGACAAAAGGTTTAAGGTGATGAACGCTATTCGCAAAGAAGAGTTGGATCTCAACTTCCTCGATATTGATGCCCACCTTAGTAGTATGGGCTACTGCGAGAGGGGAAAAGTACAAGCCCGGTGGTTCTCACCAGATTTTCGGACTCGAAGCAATCACACCATGAGGCGAGGCTCCACACAGAATATATGGTGGATAAGGCACAATTTGGATACAGGAAACACCTTTGTGAGGAGCATGCAGAGAGCGTCGTCGCCATCAAGGTAGTCGCGAAGGCAAAGGAAGATGAAGAGCTCGAGGTGGGGATCGATCCATCTTCCATGCCTCAAGGTAAATCCCCAATTGTTCTTCACTATGCTAAGCATGTAGGGGAGGGAACTAGTCCCAACCATTCTTCATTTTCACCCTCACTTCTCGAGTGTGGACAAAACTCGGGGCGTCATTGGTCTGAGGAAGAGTATCAAGACTATCATGACCTCATCGATGTATTCCTCCGCAATCTAAGGAGGAAGAGACACCCCCAAGGTCTCGTGCCTTTGGACGAGGTGACGTCTATGCACACCACTTGGTTTTGTCAATACGAGACCAACCTTACACATGAGATGGGTTGGCTCATCCATGAATTTTCCTATTTTGTCATTCACTCAGTGGAGCCTGATCGCGGTGGGGCTCCCAAGGAGATTTGTGTTTAGTCTCATGCATTTTTACTTGCTTTCACTGTTATCTTTTCCTTATGAGGATTTAACCAGTTTGTTTCCTTTGTACAGAAAGCATGGGCCTGTCCAAATTGATCAGGTCAAAGCGTTAGAGGGTGCCAGGATCCTCACAGATAGATCTCCCAGTGGCATCAACCATGGCGTCCACACCCCCGGCTACTGCAGCTCCAGCCCTGGTGGCCCCAACAGCCCCTGCAGCTTCTCCACCGGTCCTCACCCAGAAGACAGTTGCTTCAGGTGAGGTCATTGACCTTGAGGTTTCCTCTCTTCAAGATGGGGAATCCTTTAAGAAGGGTAAGGAAATCCCTTCCAATGTTCCCAACTCTCGTCCAATCAAGACACCTCCATTGATAGTCTTCCCAGAACACTATGATGGGGAAGACTTTGAGAAGCATGAGTTTTTGAGTACTACAACGCCCGTATCGATGAGGGCGGCAAGGACTTTAAACCCCTTGCTGAGTTCTCGCGTGAGGATCGGCTGAAGGATCCTGTTGCTCCTCCTAGCCACGAAGAGTTGGAGCCTCTCCTCGTAGGGAGAGTAGGTGAGAATGCTGCTCCACTCGCCGCAGAGCTTCACCAAGGGATAGCGGGGTCCTTGCGCGAGTTACCTTTTCACAACCTCCCTCGTTGTGGCAGCAAAAATGAGGTTTCCCTGGTAGCCACCATCCGCCATTCTTCTGTAATGGTAAGTCTTAAAATCTTTATCTCAGTTCATTATCTATTTCTTCATCTTTCTACTGATCTAATATTTTGACTTGGCACAAACTGTGACTCTTAACCAATGGCTCAGAGACATCGTACCGATGCAATCCTTTGAGCTGAAAGAGGATCGAGAAGAGCTGGCACTGTTCTGGGAAACCGCAGTCCCTTTGGAGGAACACTCGCGACTCCAGAAAGAAGTGGAGAACATGAGGGCACGTGTCTGCAAGGTGGAGAGTTTACTGGCCATCAAGCGGTCAAAGCTGTCCATTCTTGAGGACATTTCCTCTATGTTGTCAGAGGACGTCATGGGTTGCACTCAGGCCATGGAGGAGGAGCCAATTAAGGCTCGTGAGGAGCTCTGGTTAAGCTGGGCGGAGTCTTTGGCCCATGCCGAGGAGCTGATCAAGGCCAGAGAGGACGCTGCACGGGCCGCTACTTGTGGTGAGCTTGCTGCCAAAGAGGCAAAAGACCTCCGTCACCGAGCATAAGAACTAGAAAAGGATCTCGACGTGATAGTCGATGATACATTCTTAATTGCGTGGAAGAACAATAGAGATATGGATCTCTCCTTCACCGAGGAGCCCAAAATGAGGACAATGGTCAAGGCTCGCCTTGAGGTGGAGGAGGCAGAGCAGCCCAGGAGAAGGAAGCTTTGGCGGCAGGTCGAATCCCCGAACTCGACCATGTGATTGAGTTGGTGGCAGAGGTGCCTCCAGGCCAAGGCCCCCAGTAATTTTGTCATGTATAATACATTTTTATCTAAGTAGGCCTACATGCTATAGTTTATTGGGGTGTAGACAATTAATGCTCGAGCCATCGAGCACTGTTATACCTATTTTTCCATTTAAACTTAGGCATCTTGTACTACTTTATTTCCACGATTGTCGTATTGTTATCAAATTGACGTTTAATAAATAGGCAACATGGACTTTGTTAATTCAACTCATCGTAACGTAACTCACGAGAGTTCAAAGTCACCAATTTAGGTATCGTGCTCGATTCCCGAAGACTCAAGTCTTTATCGACTTCTCTTAGTACTTAGACAATTTTTAGTCCTTCAGTGTTGCTCTTTAGGCTCATGGTCCTCCAGGGTAACTTTAACACAAAGTCAAGTAACACTTGACGCGACCCTACGTCCCCGAGTTCCAACGACTCAAGACGGGGTCAGCCTACAGTATTTAGAGCTTGAGGATCTTCCTGCCAGTGTCTAGATGCTTATGCATTTAGTATTTCTTCTTAGGCTTGCGGTCCTAAGATTAACTTTGATGTGGGGTTAAGTGAGGGCATTTGATTATCCAATGCCTTCGAGTTTCAATGACTTGGCCTTTGAGGAGGTCTGTTTGCACTGTAGGGTTTTGCCTTAGTGCTCGATGCTTAGGAAATTTAGTGTTGTCTTCCAGGCTCGATGTCCTTGAAAGTAACTTTAATGTCTTCCTGTGTTACCAAGTCCCAATGACTCGAGTACCTAGGAAGTCATTCGCACTAAGCCACCTGCCCCCCGGGTATGTGGCCACTAGTGGATTAGCTTGTGCCTTTTGATTTGCCCCTCAGTACACAACTCGAGACCTAATCAGTGAATTCATCATCCTAGGTTCAGGCAATCGAGTTCCCCGCCCTTAGACTAGGATTTTCGTGAGACTCAAGTTTTAGTACTCGAGGTCTGGCAACGAGTTTTAATGACTCGGGCTTCCGTTCGCATATCAAGATGGTTCATGAGGATCTTTATGGGATGCTCCTGGAAATAGGGCCTTAGCTTTTGAGAAGCTACCATTAGGCAAAAGGTCAGCTTCTCCATGAGTGGGTACCCAGACTTCGCTTCGAGGAGTCTCCTCGCGTACTAAGGCAACACTGATGGAAAACTTTGAGATATCCATGTAAAGCAAGAGGGGCTCTCCATCTACGGGCTTCAACAAGATAGGTGGTTTTGCCATGTGCGCTTTCAGATGCTGGAACGCCTGTTTGCAATCCTCCGTCCATTCAAACCTCTGACCCCCTTAGAGTATGTTGAAGAATGCAATGCATTTTTCAGTTGCCTTAGAAACAAAGCGACTCAAGGCAGCGATCCTCCCGGTGAGGCTTTGAACATCCTTATGCTTTTGGGGGGATGACATATCTACCAGCGCTTTAATCTTCTTGGGATTTTCCTCTATCCCCCGAGCACTGACAATAAAGCCTGGGAAATTTATGGAGGCGACTCCAAAAGTGCACTTTTGGGGATTTAGTTTCATCCCAAACCTGCGAAGTATTGAAAACACTTTCGCCATACCATTTACGTGGTTGGGGGCTGTTCTAGACTTGACCATCATGTCACCTACATAAATCTCTATGTTCTGTCCCAGTTGTTCCTTGAACATACGGTTCATGAGCCTCTGGTAGGTTGCACCAGCATTCTTCAGCCCAAAGGGCATTACTTTATAGTAGTAAACTTCTTTATCATTTCGAAAGCTGGTATGTTCTTGATCCGCGACATGCATTGAAATCTGATTATATTTTGATTACGCGGCCATAAATGACAAGAGCTCGTACCTAGAGGTGGCGTCGACCATTTGATCTATCTTCGACAGCATGAAATAGTCCTTAGGGCATGCCTTATCGAGGTCGGGGAAGTCTATGCAGGTCCTCCAGGTGCCATTTGGCTTGGGCACGAGGAATGGATTGGATACCCACTTAGGATATTGGGCATCCCGAATCAATCTGTTTGCAAGTAGCTTGTCCACCTCCGCCTTTAAAGCCCCATCCCTGGTCTGGTCAAAAGTTGTTCGCTTCTATAGGATCAGAGCGATGTTCGTATTGACATTCAAGGCATGATAAATGATATTTGGGTTAATGCTAGTCATGTCAGAGTGAGATCAGGAGAAAACATCCTGATTTTCCCAGAGAAATCCCACCAGCACTTCTCGAACTTCTGCTTGTAGGCTCGTCCAGACCTTTTTCATCCTTTCAGGGATGGAGGCATCGAGGGCCACTTCCTCAATATCCTCCATGGGTTCAATATCCCTCGTTGGTTTCATCATCCTGAATAGCATGCACCTCCACTTCCCTCGGAGGGGGCTGTTCGAGGGCCAACACCTCAATAACCTCTTTTTGGTCTCCTCAGACTGCGCCAATCCCCAAATCCGTGGGGAACTTCATGCACAAGTGTCGAATGGAGGTAATTGGCCCGAACTCCACTAAGGTTGGATGCCCCAAGATGGAGTTATACATCGAGGATCAATCCACTACCATGAATGTGCAATAATTAAAGGTCTGGCAAGACGCGTCTCAAAGTGTCACATGCAACTTGATCTGGCCCATTGGTATGAGACCTTCCCCTGAGATCCCGTATAGAGTTGAGGTGCATGGGGACAAGTTGCTTGTGGTCAACCCGATCCTCTTGTATGCTGACTTGAACAGGATGTTCACTGAACTCCCATTGTCCACCAGGATTTGAGGCATCATCTTATTGGAAACCTGACAATCGATCACCAAAGGATCATGGTGTGGAAAGTGCACTCTCTGAGCATTGTCCTCGGAGAATGTGATGACTTGGTTTGTCATCCTTGGCATCTGGGCTGGAAATTGAGCTAATGCCAGCACTTCATCGTCGTGGTTTAAGGCCTGCACATAACTATTCTGCGAGCCTCGGGAGGTGCTCCCCAAGTGGGCTCCTTCGAAGATGGTCCCCACTCGCCCATTCACCGGGGGATGTCCGTCGACTATCTGATGCTGCGGAGTTGCGGGCTCCGCACCCGGAGCCGGGGGAGCCGCAGAAGATGGTGCTCTTGCGGTCGTTACCTGTGCCTGTCATCTTTGAGTTGGTGACATTCATTGGTGTGCTGCCCTACATCGTTATGAAAATAATAAAATTTGTTGGGATCTCGCCTTTCTTGGTCTCTTTGAATGGGATGTGGCTTCCGGTAATGGACGTACTATTCTGTGGACACATAGATGTTTTCCTGAGAATACACTAAGTCAGTGTACTCAGAGTATTGCGAAACATACTTCCCATCGGGGGCAGTTACATGTCCAGCTTGCGCTGTCCCATTTCCTTTGGCCTTTCTGCCCTTGCCCCGCGTCTACTGCTGCTAAGGGTCCGACTGGGTGCGAAAGATTGGGACAAAGCAACAACTCCAGCACTGAATGCAGGCTGAAAAGCACTATATCCAATGGGTGTTGCTCCATATCCCGTCAGAGCTGCATTGAAACCAGCAAGTGGCACGACACTAAAGTCAACTGTTAAGATGATTGGACTGAACTGGACACCTGCCACACTTGGTTGGACAAGAGTGCAAGGCGGATGCTGGGTCCTTGATATCACTGGGCTTTACGTCGTCAGAGCTGGGAGGCCGAAGACCCCGAAAATGCTCTGATTTGAGTGTCGTCCCAGCTGATATATTCTTGTGCTCGACAGATGAAGTCATCGAGCCTTCGACACCCTCTCCATTGGAGGTCATCCCACAACGGGGACCCCGCATGGATGTCAGCCTGTAAGGCCATTAGCTGCTGGCCGTCTTCAACCCTCTTGGTCTTCCCAGCTTCTTCCTTGAAGCACTTGATGTAAGTTTTGAGGGTCTCGAAGGATCCTTGCTTTATGTTGGCCAAAGCATTGACCTCGAAGATCACTTTTCGAGCTGCTATGAATTTTCTTTCGAATGAAGATGACAATTGGTGCCACGAATGGATGGATCCCAACCCGTGCTTCTTGAACCATTCATCTGCTGGCCCTATCAAGGTTATTAGGAACACATGACACTTGACATCTTTGAAGACTCGATGCGCTAACATCAACCTATTGAACTTCGAAAGGTGGTCGGTGGGATCTGTACTGCCTTCATAGGACATGATGGCATGCATCTTAAAGCCTCGCAGTAATGGGGCTTCCACAATGTGACGAGCACACGGCTCCCCGTCCTCGTCCTCTAAGTCGGAGTCATGGCTTTGACGTTGGGGCATTTTGAGCATTATCCTTTTCAATCTCTCTAATTCTGCGCGGAGGGGCTCACAGTCTTGGTTGGCACTTTGTGTTGGGTTATCCCTCCTTCAGGTGTTGAGGTTGTCTTGGAGTCTGACTGGTCCTTCCCCCCGGGCCTAAAATCCTTATTACACCTACGACTGTTCATGCCTTCTCGTAGGTCAGTTCGGCCTCGGAATGCACCACTGTCCTTGGGGTATCCTACTTTTGTTTCTTCATCGGACTCAATGTTCTCATTGTTTACCGAGATGCTGATGTCATGCTCTCGGCTAGCAGAGAAGTTTCGCTTGTTGGCTCCTTGGCCATTATTTCTTTGGTGATGGCGGTGTGTTGGGGGGATACCACCTCCAGGCCTCGTGTGATCCGTATTGGCACACCTGGGCAGAACGCCCTGGGGTCCACTGGCGCTGATGGCTTGGCAGTGTCCTCGAGCACCCAAGCCTTTAACCTTACCGGCCAGCCTTGGGGCTTGGTTGCGTTAAGGTTCTGACAAGCCTTCTTTTGTTTGGGAGCAGGATTTTCATCAATCTTACCCTTGCCACAATCTTGTGGGATAGGTAGGGCTCCAACTCCAACTGGGTGTCCGGGGGGGGCGCCAGCTGGCAGATCTTGCGCCACATTAGCCGGGTGCCCTAGAGGCACACCGGCAGGGTCGACAGGTGGCCCTCCAGCAAGGTGCACTGGTGGAACTCTAGCTGGTTGCCTAGATGGTACTTCACCAAGGGGGTCCACTCGTAGCCCTTGGGCTGCCAGAGTGGCCCTCATGATGTTGATAATCTCTTGTAGGGCGGAGATATTACCCTCTTGGGTGTTGAGTTTCTGCGGCTGAGTGGTCACCCAGTCACGGAGAACCACCACCTCTGGCGTCTCCTCCGCGTCCACG
Source organism: Humulus lupulus (assembly GCF_963169125.1). Taxonomy (NCBI): domain Eukaryota; kingdom Viridiplantae; phylum Streptophyta; class Magnoliopsida; order Rosales; family Cannabaceae; genus Humulus; species Humulus lupulus. The sequence goes on from NC_084793.1 coordinate 295,065,434, forward strand.
GGCTGAGAATATTCTTCCTCATAATACTCGTCGTCCATGTCGTTGTACTCAGCATTTTGGTTGTAGTCTTCCACCATCTCAAGGAGGTCTTGTGTTGGTGGAAGGTTGGTTTATCATCCCCCAACTCCGGCGGGAGGAGCTGCATCTTCTAGTGTGTTTCTCTAAGTAGTCACCATGGTTAAGTTCTTTAAGCTTTCTTCAAACTCTCAGTGAAAGCACCAAAATTTTGACTGTCTTTTTCTCTATTAACTAAATTTGAGAGTATAAAGAAAATAATATAAAGAACACAAATGTTTTAAGTGGTTTAGGCTATAAAAGAGCCATAGTCCACAAGTCTCTGGTATTTAGTGAGCTTGAGGCTTGTTTGAGCAAACTTCAATGGTGGCTCTCAGGCAGCGTATATATTGCACAGAGTTACAGAGTTTTTCTCTCTAAAAATCTCAACCCCTTACAAGGAGATACCCCAGACCTATTGCGACGACATGTGGTCGCAGTAGGATCGCAAAATATCAACATTTTGTGTGTTGTGTGTACCCTATGGCGACAAAGTGTCGTCATTGTAGGTATATTTTAATAAAAATTTATTTTAATATTAATTAAACCCTAATTATAAATAAAACCAATTTATTTAATCAAAATATAATTTAATATTAATAATAATTATAAATATTTAACAAAAATTATATTAACATGAAATAAAAATAAAAATAATTTAGTTCAACTAATTACAAAAGTAAATAGTGTCCAAAATGTAAAAAACAACACAAAATATTAATAAATTTAAAAGCATAACACAACCAAACTAAATGTCATCTAGATCAATCCTAAATTCGTCATCATCGTTAGGCTGCTGTGGTGCCTATTGTGGTGGAGTTTGGCCCGAGCCTGGAAAGTTCACCATCATGGACTGTATCATATTCATGTCCAAGTTCAAAGGTTGAAATTGTGGGGATAGAGTGTTAGGGTTGGAAGCTTGCATAAATTGTTGCATTTTGGAGAAAGTTGTTGTTCTGGGTCATGATAGCTTGACTGAAGTGTTGAACCATTGACTGGAAAACCTCAGCTAGTATCATTGGAGAGCCGACTGTGGTCGGCGTAAATGGTGATACCTCTGACTAAGTCAATGATTTGGTGGTGCCGAAGACAAAGAAACTAGTGCCCTTCCGTCTACATAAGTATCAATTTATGTAACAAAATATTTTTGGATAATTGCATTTCAGTCTACATAAGTATTTTTCAAATGATAAGTATCAATTTATTTTTAGAAATAATATCTTTACATTAAAATTGTATCTTTCCTTGTTTGGAAATTATGATTTGCTTTGATTTTCTTGTGATAACACTTTATTACGTATCTCTAAACCAAATATTGTAGGATATGAATTGTTTTTGGAAAGTTTCAAACTTAGAATGAATCAGGTTTGTTTGAATGACCAGATACTTCGCGTCTGTCGAAATCATTCTCCAATCTGTTGAACCAATTTTCCATTTTGTAAAGACAAAAACAGACAGACTACCAGATTTTTTGAATTAAAGAATATTGCGATTATTTCTATAATGACAAGAGATTTTCATAGAGCTATGAGGGACAGCCATTCATATTTATGTTGTTCTCCAAGCTCTTAGAAAAATTGAGCCCTTCCACTCCAAAGTTACAAATCACTTTTTGAAGAGTATTTTCCTTTGTAAATAGATCAAGCGTGGATTACTTGATCTTTTTGTATTGGTGCTTAGTGTATCCAATATGTGTTTTCATCTCTCTTTGTGAATAGGTGGTATCCCTTGTGAAAGAGCATTATAAATTTTGGGAGAAGATTTTTCGAAGACTCACTTCGGGAGGAAGAAAGCACTCACTAGCAATTGAAATGATTTCGACAAAGTATTTCAACAAAACTGGATTTGTAAGGGGAGTACAACAATCTTACGACAATAGTTTAAGAAGAAGTCTTACATTGTATGAGTCAATATTTTAGTATTTTGAGATTCTTTACTAATAAGATTTATCTCTGAGCATGGTCCTGTGAACTAGGTTTTTCGAATCACGTAAAAATCTCTTGTGTTGATTTTTATATTTCATTTTTCATAATTGTTATAATAATATGTTCATACGACTTGACTAGTTGTTAGATCAGATCATGATTCAGTTAAAACAACTTAATTACTATTATGCAATATACTAAATATTTTAATTTAATCACTTGGTAATCATTGAAAAGAGAATTTAATATATTATTGATAATTAGAGAAAATATTTGAAATGAATAAAAAATATTGAAATATATAATATTTAATATGGACTTAAAAAATAGAAAAACTAATGTACGGTGCATTGTAAAAGTAAGATAAAGAATAGAAAAAGTGAGGGTTTTGTAATAAATTTTGAAGATTAAAATAGAGAAGCCAATGAAAGTGATATTATTACCCATTTGAACTTTATGTATACTCTTATGATCCTAGAATAACTTTAAACTCTAATTTCACACTCTTACTTCAATAACACAATCAAAATTTACAACGAATATCGCACAACTTTTTATAGTCGACTTTATGCTTGTTTTAATTAATATTTGTAGAGGTACTATATATAGAGGCATAAATAATGATTTCCTAAGAGGCTATTATTTGGTATGGGAATGGGAATCTCAAAACATTACGTACCTATATGTTAAGTTTTTTGGAGCATTTTTTATCTTTAAGCACGGGAAAGTGTCTTTCCCCTCCGAAGGGGTAATATTAAACCTATCTAATAAATAGGCGAGACCCACATATAATTTAATTAAGATTATAATATCAGCAAATGCAACAATGTACTGCTTATCTAACATTGTTATAAATCTAATACAAGATTTATATGCACAACCTAATCATCATTTATAAGAATATGGTAGAAAATTTTGTACTCCTTATACCAAAAACCCTAATTGGCATCTATTTTTGATGTATGGTAATTAGACCCAAAATCAAATATAATACACATCATTTATTTTATTGTTCATGATGAGACCTATATAACTATGTAATAAGCTTTCTATTAGTGTATCTTCCATAGCGATTTTCATGTGTAGTTGAGGAATTAAGTAAGGGGTATTATGTGACAGTAAAATATATGATTATCATTCACTATCGAATATTTGAATAATCCAAGAATATGTAAACGCAGTGCTATATAGTACTTCTAACCTTCCTGTATTCGCATATATCGCAGGGAATAATCTTCCGTAATCTTTGGACTTGATTCATTTCTCTATTTTTTGAATTTTTTATTCTTAATATGTATTTCTTAAAAGCTAGTGCATCACATGCATGTGTGCTTCATTCACCTATTTAAAGTCTATAAATAGCGTTTGGAGGAACACATTCCAAGTATACCTGCCATAGCTATAGCCCTTCTCCTCTTAATTAATAACCTAGCTAGCTAAACATAGCTCTTGCTCTATCTTCGATCTCAAGCTTATTGGGAACTAAGAAGCGCTAGAGTATATTATATATATAAATATATATATATTTAACGTACGAAAATGGTGAAATCGAGTCAAATTTGCTTACTATGTTTTTTTGTAGTGATGATTTTGTGTCATGAACTAGTTTTCTCTGTTGAGGCGAGAAAACTTAAAATTAGGAGGGTGGAGTTGAAGCATCACATGAGCCCTGACAATGGAAAAACCAAACAGGTTGCGCCCGCGGCCGTGGAAGACCCTAGCCTGAAACACTACGTAGGGATCCATATTGGTAGCAAGGATGAAATCACAGCTTTCCGACCAACCACACCTGGACATAGTCCCGGCGTTGGTCATTCTCTTCACAACTAGCTACACTAATCATTATCTAGTGTGTCCTTATTATTATGTTTGATTATTGTATCGTCTTCTCTTCTGGGCATGCCCTTTTTTTTATTAGTACACATGTGTGTGACATTGTTGTTATCAGTTAAGGATCTGTGTGTATTGTGTGTTATCTTTTTTATTATGCAATGTTACACACCTATTATTGTGCTATTTCAACTATTAATTGTACTAATATTATTTATCTTAAATCTGTTATTATTTTCTCTCATTAGTTATTGTTCAAGCAAGCAACGTGCTTCTATGGTAGTAGTTAAGTAGTTTTCCAATGTGATTTCTTTTTGTTTCCTCGTATATTAATTATTAATTTATAATAAAATAGAGAAGCGGTTGATTTATTTATTAATATATATATATATATTTATATTGATATAAATTCTTGCTAAATTAACTTGTTTGAACATGACAATTAGATCAATTTATTTTTTAAACATTAATTCGAACAATTATAATTGCATGGGCCATGTGAAAACCAAATACTATGAACCTGAGCCGTAGAATATACGCCCTTTTCATTGATCTAATTAATTAGAATATATGAGCAAGTCCTTATATTAGTAAACAAACTCTATCACTACTCGACTTAATTAATTACTTGAATATATTTATAAATTGTGAAATATTAAAATTATTATGGCAAGCATCATCATGAGTACAAATGTATATATAAGTACAAATATTTGCATGCAAATTAACATTAATGCAGAGCACGATTCATGTACCGTTTCTTGATAAAGAGTGCAGAATCTACTATTAGTGAATCGTTGAAATATACACAGATAATAATGAATAATGATAATCTATTATGTAATCAGTTTCTGAGAGAGTAATTTCTCCAGTTATCTGTTAGAAAAAAAAAAGCTAATAAATATAGTACATAAATTTTTTAGATTCATAATAACTTGATCAATATATGATCATGTGATTACTTGCTTTCTACCAAAATAATAATGATGACGATGATAATAATAATATGCGATATATTAATAACTAGAGAAGGGATTTATAATTATTATACACATCAACAAATCAAATGTTAAAACATTATTCAACATTATAATTTGGAGAGTGGTCCATATATCTAAATATATATATATATGTATAATTTATACATATACCAATTCATCATTAAGCGTCTCCATTACAATCTACTTGTATAATTAATTGTTTCTAGCAATCACAAAAGTCATTGAAGCGCATGGATTAATTAGTGTTGCTATTAAATTAAAAAGAAGAAAGTAAATATGAGTAATGACTGTCTTGTGTTAAAAAAAACCCCAGCTCACAACAGCTGTTAGTTGTTACTAGCTATAATAAGTACGTTCAAATAAAAATTGGTGTGTGCATGTTAGAGAATAATTCCAATATTGCATTCATTGATTTCTGATCATTAATCTAATAAGTCGACGGTAATCCAATTTTTCAAGTAATGAATATGAGTTCATGAGTATAGTAGTACTGGTGATGAGCAGGTGTCGAATTTGAGATGCTAGTTATATAATTTATAGATAAATATGAATATATGGTGTGATTTGTATACATGAAATTAATTAGTTACCTTTTCCACTTAAATATAATTTTGATGAAAAAAAAGTATATATATACAAAATGAAACATATTTTCATTAAAATATATATCAATTATTGAAAATATACTTAGATATTTTTTATATACATTATCTTATTTATTTCTATCCATTGTGATAATTAAATTTGTATTTACACGCATTGTATATTACATTATCAATTCACAAATGTATAATTTCTACATATATATGTATTAATAGATATATGAATAAATTAAGCAAAATAAGACTTCTATAAATTTATATGACATACTTATCTTAAATATGAATTATTTATTGCGTTCTATCTAGTGGTTAGAAATTTGGGACTATGATATTTGTCAATTAATATATAATATATAGTTCTTAAATTTATCCCAACCTTTATCGAAAAATAATTTTTTTTAAAATGATCAAGCAAGACTTTAAGTAAATATTCTTACTTTTTCTTTGTGTCCATACCTAACTGTTTTAAGAAACCTCTCAAATTACCCTAGCTAGTAAAATTGTGTGATTGTTGGCCGCCATTTTATAAAGATATATTACCTTTAACACTATTATATAATAATATTACTGAAAGGTAGTGCCATGAAAGCACTTCAACCACCACGAAGAGAGAATCTTATAAGATTACTATTATGTCATAATCAGCCTCAAATCCATGATTAAAGATATATTAATTAATTAAATATAGTAGTTTACTAGAACTGGCATTGGGGTCCAATAGTAGCTGTCCCTATATTTAACCTAGTTACTGATATTTATTATAATGTAATGCAATCCCTAGCAGGTAGCTAGCTAGGGTCATATATATATATATATTTATTGGACTGAACCCTCCAAGCTGGGAGGAATAGTTTTAAATATCACGAGGGGAGCAGTAAGTACGTACACTTTGTAGAATCTTTGTCCTTCATATATGGTTTTGGTGGCTAATGATAATGTTTACACATATATAATAATATTATTATCACATAATAAAAAAATATCCAGCTAATTAAGTACGATAATAATAATTAATATAACTAAGTGCATGCCGGTGAAGTAGTACATGTGAATAAATATACAAGTGATGTATTGTATTAGACAACATGAAACTGTCCAAAATAAACAACACGGTCAGGTTTAGTGGAATGAAATTATAATTAGTCTCGGTAGTTGCATATAGAATAATAATATTGAACCAAATGCAGCCCTTGAGTTGTTTAAAGGGCGATTTATGTACCAAACTAATTGATTTGAGAAAAGAAAGAAAGGACAGTCGATCATAGAAACTAAGCCCATGATCTTAAGAAAGATAAGAAGATCTCATGTATTCGTATACTTAAAGATCTCATGAGTGTTATATATATATATAAAAAAATTATTATATTGAAAAACAAAGAGAAAGTCCAATCTAATGGGCCTTGGGCATGTGGGTATGGTACGTAGTACTGTTGCGACCTTTCCATTTTTATGGCCCTAATAAGCAACTCTTGAGACGTTTGAAGAGGAAAAGATGAGATTGCAAGTACGATATATACCAGGAATCTGTCTCTAGATCGATCGATCCAATGGCCTCGGAATGATAATACAAATATATGAAATTAATGGACCATAAAAAATGTAATTGAGAATGCCTAAAGGTAGGAGCAGTATATATAAAAATATAGTTGCTCCATGCATATGGGCCAAAAGTACATGGGGGGCAAAGGGAATATAGACAGAGGCATGGTACTAAACTAGTGCAAGCTAACTTTTGAAAGAGAGGTTAGGCTTAAACAGTTGATACAAACCGTCCACTTTGATTATCTCTTACAACTTTATTATTTTTGAGATATTTTAATAATGTGATGATCAACCGGTCACACCGATACCGGGAATCTTAATTCTCAATGCCTTGAGCACCCTCAATTGCATGTGGCGTGGTGTAACCTTAATTAATTAGATACCATATATAAACACACTTGGAAGAATACAGAATACTATAGGATTTCACATATATGGTTTAGTACATATATTCACTCGCAAGTAGCACTATCATATAATTTTATAAATATATATATATATATACCATCCATATATATAGATACCCTGGTATAGTACAATTCTTATGTTTAAGCATCTCAATTGATCAAAACTATCAAACCCTTATCTCTCTCCCTCTCTCTCTCTTTCTGTCACACTCTCTCACTCCATCTATCTCTATCACCATGAGGCTGGCAATTTTCTTGATCTTCTTGGTGTTATGTCATGAAGTCATGAATATTGAGGCAAGGAATATGAAGCTTGGGAAGAATAAGAAAGGGTCAAGGCAGGGTCATCATCATCTTCATCAGAAAAGCACAACTACTTTGATTAATGCTGAAAATGGTGATTATTCTAATAATCACCCCAAACAACAAGATCAACAGACTAGTAAGGCCGAACATGCTATCGATGATTTCAGGCCAACTTCACCAGGTCACAGCCCGGGTGTTGGTCATTCCGTCCACAACTAATTAACTCATCATCACGCCCACTTCATCGATCATTAGTGTTTAATTGTTCACATTTATCTTAATAAATTACAAATGCCAAGTAGTTGTACTGTTTATTTTCTGTTAAGTGTGTAAAGAAATAATAATTAAAAAAAATTATTTCATTCATGATTCCAGCTCGATCTCTAGCTCCTTCATTTAATTTGCAGTACTAACTTGAATAACTAATTGTCGTACAATTATTAAATAAATAAACGTTGATTCAAGAATACTTAATTGAAAATTAATTAGTCCCCTTTCCACCCAAATATCTTTATACGGCTATATTTATATAAATAAGTTATATATATAATATATAAATATGTATATGTTGATCTCTATAAATAGCACTAATTATGTATGAGACCCTTCCAACTAAAAATGGTAATATATATATATATATATATATATGTGTGTGTGTAATACTAGCTGCTAGATCTGCCGCATAACGTAAAAGTTAATTTCATGATTAATTTTCCAAATACTTTTTCCATATGATTGAATCTTACTATTTAGCTTCAATTAATACATTTACAATTTTATATATTTTTTTACAACTTGTCTTAATATATGTACAAATTTTACGTACGATTTACTAGCTAGTTATATAATGAATCATAATCATTTATTATTCTCAACCTAAGATCTTAATCCTCTACACACTGCATAGTAGAAACCATAACGATTATTGTGACAAAAATGAATGATTCTTATAATTGATTATTTTGCTAAAAAATAATTCAGATATGAGAAACTATATATATACTCTTAATTAATACTAATAATTACAAATATTTTATCTATCTATATATATACTACCAACCATTAACCCAACTCAATATATATAGAAGAATTACCGAAATATTAAAGAAAAATAATTCTCGAAAAAAAATAATAAATAATTTAAATAATAAGTTGGGACAATTATATATTTCAATAAATTTAATGAGATCTTGTGATCGGAAAATTAGAATCATTAAATTTTCCGGAAAAAGAAAAAAAAACTATGAAAAGTTTGGTTCTCTTTTGTTTCTGTCTCTCATACTATTTTGAAATTTCCACATACTAGGTAGTTCTAGAAAAATTATTCTATAAACGATTCGTGTACAAAAAGTCCAAACACATTTTTTTGATTCCTTTTTAATTTAATTATGGTCGTTTCCAATATTATTTTGGATGTTAAAATACAATATAGTTTCTAAATTTATAAGCTTCAAGAGGTTTGACAAATCATTCACTGGAGTTGAATCAATTTGACTGTTATTCTAGTTAGTACGTACACTGGGTTCTATGGTGAGGATCAGATGCATAAAAATATAATATAGTTCAGGTTTGTAAATCTCGCATGTTGGAAAGTCTTCATTTCTTTCACCTACTACAAATAAAGGTACTTTTTAGTTCCAACATTTTAGTCACATCATATATTTTGTGCGACTAATTATCACTTTTAGTCATAACACAATAAATTCTGTGACTAAAAATTATTATTTAATAACAAGTTGTCACTAATATAGCTTTAGTTACAACCTATTACTTTTAGTAATAAAATTTGTTGTAACTAAGAATTCATTTAATGACAACAAATTGTGATTTTTGTAACTAATACTTTTAACTACAAACTTTTTAATGATGACATAGGTAAGATGATTTTTCTTTAGTCACAAATTTTTTACTTGTAGTCACAAATTTGATTGTGACTAAAACTAAATTTTTTGTAGTGACCCTTTCCTTCTCAACCACTTATTTTGCATAATCTATTATATTTTAATATAATGTTTGATTGATTAAATAAGTGTTACAAAAAGTGAATTGTTACACATTGTAACATATTATTGAGAGTCACAAAATTGGACACATGTGTGTGCACAAATGTAACATATTTTGGAGTTACAAAATCAGTTACAAATTTGTAACTCTCAAATATTACCCAATAATGTGTAGATTGAATGTTACACATTTGAGTTTTGATTTCACAAAGCCATTATGATATATGGTTGTTGGAGACATATTTTTAACTCTCATTAGGTGTATAGAGGTTACAAAATCATGTGGGAAAGAGTTTGAGACATTTTGGAAAATTAAAAATTTAGATGCTGAAAATTGCCTGTGGCTGCGGCCAGCCACTGATTATCACTGGTCGCGGCCTGGGGGACAGAGATCAGTGGCAGCGACCACTGATACTCCTGGCCGCGGCTAGTGAGGCTGATATCCAAAACCACTTTTCAGTTTTTTCCAATTTGAACGGTTATAACATCCTAAGTAACTCCCAAATCTTCATTTTAATTCCATAAACATTCAATTAAACATTGGTAACAGCCATGGGGGTTGGTGGAATTTAAAATTAAATGGGTATCTCAAACTCTATAAATAGGATCTTAATGCTCACTTGTAAGATGTACCATTTTCTATCCACAAAGCACTTGGTTGGAAAATACACTATAGAGACTTGATAATTCTACAGAGCTATTTCCTTGAGAGATCCCTTAGTGTTTAGAGTATATGGGGAAATAAACTTTTTGACAAAGGTCTTGAACCTTATTCAAGTTGGTGATCCTCACTAGTCTACACATTGGTTGTGTGAGTGTGAGATTTTATATATTATTCTTCTTATTATTTTGTTCTTCTACCTCTTTTACTCAATGCTTCAATCTTATATATTTATTTGTATTGTTATGCTTTGAGTTGTATTATCAATATATCTATCATCCTCTATTTATATTTACTTGTATATTTTGCAATAGAGTTGTAACACTTATTTATCTATCATCTTGTCTATTGTAGAGTTGTATTTTGTTTTCTTTATTCCCATTGAATATAATATATTCTCTAACAATCAAAGCTTACTTTACCCCTTGTTTGTTTCAATGGAAGAAGAGACAATAAAAATCATGAACCAAGACCTAGTGAGGTTGGATAGGTTTGATGGATCCAATTTCACTAGGTGGCAAGACAAGGTGAAATTCCTTTTGACAACACTCAAGATAGCATACATCCTTGAGTCATCCTTGGCACCTCTAGCCAAGTCAACCGGCAAAGACACTACCGGGGTGGTGGAGAAAATAAGGAAGAGAGAAGAGGATAACATTCTTTGTAGGGATCATATCCTTAATGCCCTATCTAATAGGCTATATGACCTCTATACTAATACCAAATCCACGAAGGAGATTTGGGATGTCTTAGAGAGTAAGTACAAGGTCGAGGAAGAAGGTACAAGAAAGTTCTTAATTTCTCAATATTTTGAATTTTCTTTCATTGATGGAAAAACTCTCTTACCTTAAATTCATGAGTTGCAAGTGATTGTGAACAAGTTGAAAGTTCTCAAGATTGACTTCCTGAGGCCTTTCAAGTTAGTGCAATAATGGAAAAATTACCACCAACTTTGAGGAGCTATATGAAAAGAATCCTCCATAAGAATGAGGGTTAAACTTTGGAAGAGATCCAAAAACACATTAGAATTGAAGATGAATCGAGAATTAGAGACAAGGGTGTGAATAAGTCTAAAGATGAGACTTCCAAGGCCAATGCGGTTTCACACAAGCATCCCAAGGGCAACAACAACAAAAAGGGTAGTGTGAACCCTTTAGGTCCAAATAAAGATCATGGACAATTAAAAGACGAGAGAGGTCATTGTTTTGTTTGTTGAAAATCCGGGCACTATGCTAGAATATGTAGATACCAAAAGGACCCACATGAGAATGAGGTAAATGTTATTGAAAAGGAAGAAGAGATCCTAACATGGTTACCGTGTTTGTGTGCCTTGTTTGGAAAATGGTTGTTTTCATGTAATGACCTACAATAAAGCTTATACTCTTTAAAGCTATCAATAGATTAAAGTATTATTCTATGATGATTCTTTATTTTGCTATGAGACATTTGTGTGAGATATTAACAAAGTTTCAAAATGAACTTGTTAAAATAATAGGTAAGAGTGTAGACCTATTATTCCATAATGTGATTATTTGTTTGAGAACTTCTCACATTAAATTTGTGTTCACATTTTTTTTTTGTGAAATATATAAAAGAAAGAAATTAAGTAAAAGTTACTTTTAAAGAAGTGTGTCTTGGTTTAGCAAGTAAATAAATCAAGATAAACATTGATGATTTTTATCTTGATCTATTGAGAGTTTATCATGTGGCTTAAATGACTCATGATGAACTTTGTGAATTATAAGTCTAGATTTATCTTGGAAGATAAAAGACTTAATAGAAATAAAGAGATTTCTATTTAAAAGTGATATTTTCACTTTATGTGAGAAATGTGGGGGTGATGCTCCAAAGTTAATCAATTTATTTTCATAATGGTTGGTTAATTTGGTCATCATATCAAATAGGTAATTTGGAATTCCACATTGTAAATTACTTTGGCTATATGTTTATAGAATGGATAATTGTAGACACGTTTAGTGTCTAAAGTTATTGTTTTAATATTTTGATTCAAGAAGGAATCAATTTAAAACATAAAGGAGAATTTTAGAAACAAAAACGGGTTTCTAGAATTAATATTCAAGAAAAAGTTTATCTTGGATATTGAAATATAAAGTAGTGGGGGTGTTGATTATGGTCAAAATCACTATTTTAATGGTGCAATTATTTTAATCAAACTATAGCTAACAACAAAGTTTGAATAAAATAATGAGAGTGTTTAAGTATGCATACATGAGAAAAGAAATAACTCAAATGGACTCATTTCTACATCTCAAGGGGTGGGACTTAGACTCCCTAAAGAGATTCATGATTGATGGTAACCTATCTTAATACTACTAACCAAACTAGTATTAGGTTCAATAGGTAATAACAAGTTATTCAAGTGAACAATAGTAGTTCTCAAATTTTTTCCCATCTGAGATATGAGTACTAGTGTGTTACCAAAATGAGTGTTAAAAATGAATGGTTTTTTAATAGAACTCTGTCTTGAAAAGACAAATATTTTAGGGTAACAAAATATTGTAAGAATTCTACCTATATAGACTTAGGGGTGGTGCTGTCCCTCATGAGAATTGTGAGTCATTCTCAAGAAAAGTTTATAAATAGAATGTGCATATGGCCAATAACGGTGCAAAAGTGAGTCATTGCGGTCTCAAGTGGACATAGCAAAATTTATCACCGGTTTGTTATCAAGGAATAATGGTTCAATGCTACGGCAACCAAAATTTCAACAAACTTTGTGATAATTACACTAAGGAAAAATTAAAGTCGAATAAAGACATTTTAATTTATGCACCAATGCAAAATTTTCTATAGAGAGTGATTATTTAATCAAGTGAGGGAATATTATATTTTAATATAATATTTGATTGATTAAATAAGTGTTACAAAATGTGATTATTTAATCTAAGTGGGGGAATGTTATATTATTTTAAATAATATAATGTTAGATTAAATAATGTGACAAAATGTGATTTGTCACACCTTGTGAGAGTCACAAAATTGGATGCATGTGTGTGCCCAAATGTGACATATTTTGGAGTTACAAAATCAGTTACAAATTTGTAACTCCCAAATATTACCCAATATTAATGTGTAGATTGTATGTTACACATTGGAGTTTGAATTTCACAAAGCCATTATGAAATATGGTTGTTGGAGACATGTTTTTAACTCTCATTAGGTGTATGGATGTTACAATATCATGTGGGAAAGAGTTTGAGACGCTTTGGAAAAATGAAAATTTGGATGTTGAAAATTGCCTGTGGTCGCGGCCACTGATTATCACTGGTCGCAACCACTGATTATCACTGGTCGCAACCATTGATTATTACTGGTCGTGGCCTGGGGGATAGAGGCCAGTGGCCATGGCCTCTTATACTCCTGGCCGCGGCCAGTAAGGCTAACAACCAAAACACTTTTCAGCTTTTTCTAATTTGAACGGTTCTAACATTCTAAGTAACTCTCAAATCTTCATTTTAATTCCATAAATATCCAATTAAACATTGGTAACAACCATGGGGGTTGGTGGAATTTTAAATTCAATGGGTATCTCAAACTCTATAAATAAGAGCCTAATGCTCACTTGTAAGGCACACCATTTTTTATCCACAAAGAACTTGGCTGGAAAATACATCATAGATGCTTGATAATTCCAAAAAGTTATTTCCTTGAGAGATCTTTTAGTGCATATAGAATAGGAGAAATAAGCTTTCGGACAAAGGTCTTGAATCTTGTTCAAGTTGGTGATCCCCACTATTCTACACTTTGGTTGTGTGCACGTCACTATGGCTGCTTTCTGGAATGACGACTGGCCCTACAAACCAACACTAGTCTTTTCAGCATGCTTTGCCCTCACTCACATGCTTCCTAGGAAAACTTCCGAGGAGGTCACCCATCCCTAGATTACCCCAGGCCAAGCACGCTTAACTTTGGAGTTCTCAAGTGATGGGCTACCGAAAAGAAGATGCATCTTATTGATATAGGTAGTACCCATCAATCCATTTAAGCCCTCTTCAACTGTGTAGTCTCATACCTACACAGTCTTAGAATCATCACACTTGACCTTCCCCAGACGGTGTGGGATTGCACAGCTTACCCGGTCTTTCCCCTTACGGATCACGGTATTCTGACTGTCACAATCACCCCCTCTTACGGGCCCGACGTCCAGGGTTGGAACGCAGCAAAACTCAGCCATAGAGTCGCCGTCGCCGGAGAAGAAGACAAAACCGGCGATATTTCCGGCGAACCCGATCTGGGTGTTTACTGAGGTGTTTTTTTTTGTTTTTAAATCTTAAAAATTATTACAATAATTTTAGAGCATTTTCCAACTGGTTTCATAATTTTCTGATTTTTCTTTGAATTATTATGATTTATTGAAGTTTAAATAAAGATTAATTATGAAAAATACTTTTATTGTTCATAAAAATATGATTTTATGTTTCAATGATATCTGTATGATTTAGAATGGCTTTGTATGTTTAGATTTAATTTTTTATCGTATTTTATAATTTTCTTCAATTATTTTCTTTTAAATATGTGATTTAAGAAAATAAATGTGAAAATTATTTAAATTATTCTAAAAAATTCTGAGAATTTTTGTCTATGTTTAAAATGAGATTATAAGGCTCTCTGTAATTTAATTTCGAATTTGTATCATTTATGTAATTTTCATGATTTACTTGGCTTATTTTATATTTTAAATATAAAAAAATATTAATGCTACTGTTCTGAACCCTAGGTAATTTTTACGTGTTACTGTAGGGTGTAGAAATGGATCTGTATAGTTAGATTCTATTTTTAATCAGTTATGAATTTTTTTCTTTAATTATTTAGTTTTTCTATAAAATGAATTAAGAAAATAGTTATTTTGCCCAGAAAATTCTAAAATAATTTTTATAAGTTTATTTTGGATTTTTAAACAGTTCTGTATGTTAGTTTGATTTTTGGGCTTGGTTCTATATTTATTTATATTATTTGGGTTTTATTTGAGAAATTGAGGAAAAATAATTTATAAATGTTAAAAATTATTTTTCTGGTCTTATATGAGAATTTGCTGATTATTTAGGGTTTTGGAAAAGTTATTTATTAAATTTTGTTGTCATATGATAATTTTTATAAAATTAGTGAGTCTTTAATGTAATTATGATATTAAAGGGTATTTTGGTAATTTTCACATAAAAAGTAGTTATATGGATTCATGCGATATGTTAGAAACATCATTGTTTGTGTATGTGACATGATGGTTTGAACATTTTGTGGAAAATTGTTTTAATTTACGTGTCATGCATGTTAAAATGGCATAGTAAAATTATTTCGATAATTAAGGTTTCGAAATAAAACTTTAACGCCTATTTTATTTTTCCTAAATTTTTGCTGTGTAATTATTGGACGTCTAGGAGCTAGCGGTCATCGAGGTGACGCAGCGAGTGGTTCGAGACACGTGTAATGACCCACTAATCTAGACTATTTGGACCATTAACGAAACTATACATAAAACTTACAATTTTGCGGAAATACCATAATTTTATTGAGTAACTTGTATAGTTAAGAGTTACTTACAAAATAGAATACTAAGAAGGATATGGGATCCCATTGTCTTTAAAAACAAAAACATGATTTAAATGAAAAGAATTACATAAGAAATGCGGAAAATACATATAAAACCATAAAGAGGTAAAATGAGACTACATCCTCGAATCGAATAACGCTCGGCCCCTTGACTCCATTCACCATCGATACACATCCTCTAAGCGTCACGAATCTTACCGCCTCTAAAGCTTATTTTCCTACACATAAAACAGAAAGGAATGAGCCTAATGCCCAGCAAGGAAAATCTAACACATAGTCATAAACATAAATTTCATAATAAACGTAAAGACATATCATAACACTTAATACATACACTTATTATAATGGCCATTATTACTTGGGGTCCCATAGACTAAACAAGCATATGCCCATGAGATTAGTGGGGCCCTACTAGCTAAGTAGGCATATGCCCATAATCTTTTTGGGGTCTTGTTAGTCAAATAGGGCATAAGCCCAAGCCTACAAACATACACATTCATAACATATTCATAACATAACACATAAGATAACATAAGCAATACACATATAGATTCTATCCTATTTTCCTTACCAAAGTTACCGGGATATGATGGACTGAGTTGAGACTTTTGGAACACTCCTAAAACCATATGAGAAAGAGTGAGTCTTAAGAAGAAGAAATGAAAATGAATAGGAAGACTAAACCATTGAGAAATATGCTTACCACAACTTATGTGCTTAAGAACTTGGATTCCCTCAAAGACTTGCAAGACCAATCTAACCACAACCGAAATACTAACGAACCTCACTTCCCAAAGTGTTTGATAAGCTTATGATGTTTAAGCTTATGACTTTTCCCACCCAAGTGTTTAACTCTCACACTCTCCTAGCACTTGCAGCTTCTGAACTTAGAGTAAAAGGTGAATAAATGGCTGGGTACTAGGTCCTATTTATAGAGTTTGGGAATGAAAGTATCTTGATTTTACTTGAATAAAAATAATGACTTTTTAGGTGAAAAATATTTGAATAATCGTTCAGCAGAGGCTGAAGACTCGTTCAAAAGATGCTGGACTTACGAAGGAGTTTGAATGGCTGAAAGGAAAAGAATTCAAAAGTGTTTGAATTTATGCTGGAGGAGGCGATATATCGCCCCCTATAGGCGATATATCGCCTGGACCATTGTTCCCGAGGCGACCGTGCATCGATTCATGTTTTCCGTATCTACGTGCTGCGATATATCGCCCCCTATAGCTGCGATATATCGGCACACACTGAATATTTAAACACGAAATTACACATTTTTAGCTAAGTTTGAATGGAGTAAACAGCCTTGACTAAGCCCTCAACGTATTCAAAGCTGCTGACTGACCCTATAACATTCAAACTTTACTCCTTATTAAATTTAATCCTAAAAAATACTTAATCCTTAATCACCATTCATAACATGTGCTTAAAATCCTATTGGTTGATATCTAAATCTTATAGTATAATAAATATAATCATTAATATCAGTCACATTAATCAAACCTTAGGTTAAACTTAATATTCTTAACTATAGGTTAAACTTAGAAAATCTATAAATACTACTATGAGTGTCCAAATAATTCCCTATCTGAACCAAAAATCCACAGTTACAAAGATAATACTATACATACTATAATACTACTAAATAATTAGCTAAGTAAAGTTCTTGGACTCTACAATTCTCCTCTTCTAAAAAGAATTTCGTCCTCGAAATTTACTTACCAAATAACTCCGGATACCGGCTCTGCATGTCCTCCTCCAACTCCCACGTTGCCTCGTGTTCAGAACTATTGCTCCATAGGACTTTGACTATAGGAAAGATCTTGGACCGTAACTGCTTCATCCCTCTATCTAGGATGCTAACCGGTCGTTCCTCGTAACGTAAGTCTTTCTGGAGCGCTATGGTATCGTACTTGAGGACGTGAGAAGGGTCTGACACATACTTGCGTAGCATCGAAATGTGGAAGACGTTGTGACTATCAGCTAGTGTTGGCGGTAGGGCTAGTCTATACGACACTGGTCCCACTTTGTCCAATATCTCAAAAGGACCTATGAATCGGGGACTGAGCTTGCCTTTCTTCCCGAACCGCTTGACACCCTTCATAGGAGATATCTTAAGGAAGACTTGATCCCCAACTTGGAACTCCACATCGCGTCGCTTGGCATCCGCATAGCTTTTCTGACGGCTTTAAGCAGCAAGCATACGCTGTCTAATAAGCGCTACTGCTTCTTGTGCTTGTCTAACAGCTTCGGGCCCTAGAAGCTGCCTTTCTCCTACCTCGTCCCAGTGCAACGGTGATCGGCACCTTCTTCCATATAGCAACTCATAAGGTGCCATTCCGATTGTCGACTAGTAGCTGTTGTTGTACGAGAACTCGATCAGTGGTAAGTACTTGATCCATGATCCTCCGAAATCAAGTACACATGCGCGTAACATATCCTCTAAGATCTGAATCGTACGCTCAGACTGCCCATCTGTCTGAGGATGGAAAGCTGTACTAAGGCTTAACTTAGTACCCATAGCTTGCTGTAAGATTCTCCAAAATCTTGACGTAAATACTGATCCTCTATCTGACACTATTGTCTTGGGGATTCCATGCAATCGTACAATCTCTTGGATGTAGATGTCTGCATATTCGTCTGCCATATATGAAGTCTTAACAGGCAGAAAATGAGCCGACTTGGTTAGTCTATCTATGACTATCCAAGCGGAATCATGCTGCTTATTCGTCTTTGGCAGACCCGTCACGAAGTCCATGGCTATATCGTCCCACTTCCATTCCGGTATGTTAAGCGGTTGCAATAATCCTGTAGGCCGCTGATGCTCCGCCTTCACTTGCTGGCATACAAGACACTTAGATACATACTCTGCTATCTCCTTCTTCATCCCTGGCCACCAATAGACTGCCTTGATGTCATGAGTCATCTTGGTAGACCCTGGATGAACTGAGTACGGGGTATTGTGCGCTTCTTCTAGGATCGTCTTCTTAATACTTTGATCGTCTGGCACGCATACCCGATCCTTATATCTCAATAAACCTTGACTGGATATTGAGAAATCTGTAGTCTTGCCTTCTCTGACTGCATCCATGTGTGCTGCTAGTGTGTCGTCATGTCCCTGACCAATTCGTATGTCCTCTAGCAGATTCGATTGGATAGACAAGTTAGCCAGCTTGCCTACAATCACTTCTATTCCGGCACTGATAAGCTCCTGCTGTAGCGGCTTTTCAATTCTGGATAAGGCTGCTAAATTCCCATAGCTTTTCCGGCTGAGTGCATCGGCAACTACATTTGCCTTTCCCGGGTGGTATAGGATTTCGCAGTCGTAATCCTTTACTAACTCTAACCATCTACGCTGCCTCATGTTGAGCTCCTTCTGCGTAAAGAAGTATTTTAAACTTTTGTGGTCCGTGTAAATCTCGCACCGTTCTCCGTAAAGATAATGGCGCCAGATTTTTAACGCAAAGACCAGCGCTGCCAACTCCATATCGTGAGTTGGATAGCGTTGCTCATACTCCTTTAACTGACGTGAGGCATAGGCTATCACTTTGTCGTTTTGCATCAGCACGCATCCCAATCCTAGCTTTGATGCATCACAGTAGACAACGAACTTGTCGTTGGGTGTTGGGACACTAAGTACTGGTGTTGAGCAAAGCTTATACTTAAGCAACTGGAAGCTTTCTTCACACTTATCGTTCCAGTTAAACTTTTGTTGCTTCCGGGTCAGATTGGTGAGTGGAGTGGCTATCTTAGAAAAGCCCTCTACAAACTTTCTATAATAACCTGCTAGCCCTAAGAAGCTTCTTACTTCTGACGCGTTCTTTGGTCTAGGCCAATCCTTCACGGCCTCTACC
This sequence comes from Humulus lupulus, assembly GCF_963169125.1. Classification (NCBI taxonomy): domain Eukaryota; kingdom Viridiplantae; phylum Streptophyta; class Magnoliopsida; order Rosales; family Cannabaceae; genus Humulus; species Humulus lupulus. The sequence continues at coordinate 295,085,190 of NC_084793.1, forward strand.
TTCGATGGATCTACTGCAACTCCGTCTTTTGATATGATGTGCCCGAGGAACGCCACTTGCGAAAGCCAAAATTCGCATTTCTTGAACTTGGCGTAAAGTTTATGCTCCTTCAATTGCGTCAAAATCAACCTTAAGTGTTCCTCGTGCTCTACTTCATTTTTGGAGTAAATTAAAATGTCGTCGATGAACACAACGACGAATTTATCCAAATAGTCTTTGAAGACCCTATTCATTAAGTCCATAAACGCGGCTGGCGCGTTAGTAAGACCAAAAGACATAACCAAGAACTCATAATGTCCATAACGAGTCCTAAAGGCTGTCTTAGGGATATCTTCTCCCTTTACCTTGAGCTGATGATACCCGGACCGTAGATCGATCTTAGAGAATATAGTCGCGCCTCGGAGTTGATCAAACAAATCATCAATCCGAGGTAGCGGGTATTTGTTCTTAATTGTTACTTTATTCAACTCACGGTAGTCTATGCACATTCGCATACTTCCGTCCTTCTTCTTCACGAATAGTACTGGAGCTCCCCATGGTGAATGGCTTGGCCTAATAAAACCCAAGTCTAAGAGTTCTTGTAGCTGTGTCTTTAACTCCTTGAGTTCCGTAGGTGCCATCCGGTATGGTGCCTTAGAGATAGGCTCGGTGCCCGGTACTAATTCTATCGTGAAGTCTATTTCTTGATTTGGTGGCAATCCTGGCAAGTCATCGGGAAAAACTTCTGGAAATTCTTGTATAACCCGAACATCTCCAACCTTAAGTGATGTCTCCTTCTCCACATTCGTGATGCTGGCTAAGAACGCTTGGCATCCTTTCTCCATCATTCTCTGAGCTTTGAGAGATGACACTAACGGGGTGCGTAGTCCTGAAGCTTGTCCCATGAAACATAGTTTCTGGCCGTCAGAAGTATCGAATGTCACCTTCTTGCGTCTGCAGTCGATTGTTGCGCCATGCCGTGCTAGCCAATCCATGCCTAGTATGATGTCGAAGTCTTTGATCACCAGTTCTATCAGGTGTCCTTCTAGTTCCTTGTCCTCAATCTTGATTGGTACGCCTCGTACAATTCGTGATGATAGAACTACTTTGCCCGAAGGCAACTCGGTTACAAACCTAGTTCTAAATCTTTCACTAGGTTTGTCTAGTTTATCTATCATTCCTAACGAAATATACGAATGAGTGGCTCCTGAATCAAATAATACATGACATAAATTATTGAGGATGGAAACCTGACTTGTGACCACCTTGTTGCTAGCATCCGCCTCTCCTTGGGTTAAAGCAAAAACCCGAGCAGGAACCATCTTTTCGTCCTTCTTCCCTTCTGGCTTTTGCTGAGGACAATCTCTTTTACAATGCCCTTCTTGACCACAGTTGAAACACTCCTTGGTGTTGGTGCGGCATTCTCCAGGATGCTTCTTCTGACACTTAGCACATGGCGGGTATTCCACGTAGCCCGGCCTATTTCCCCCATTATTCGTTTGTGCCCTTTTATCGTTGTGAGTACAGCGCAAGCAGGGCAACGGAACTGCCGAGTGTGAGTACAGCGCAGGCAGGGCAACGATGTCTCGAGGGAACGGCCGAGTATGAGTACAGCGTAGGCAAGGTAGATTACATTTCATGTCTGATTAACATGACTTGTTAGTATTTATGTGTGTGAGTGTAACTCACATTATGTTAGTGTGATATGGTGTTTATATATCACACGATGATTATTGTGCTTATAATGTTTATTTATGTTTAGTTGAAAGTTTATGTTTCTTGGTTTGGGGAGTTATGTCCTACATAGCTCTTCTTACTGGGCGTTAGCTCATGGGTACTCTGTGTGCAGGTAAAGGCAAAGCAAAGCAGTGAGTAGTGCGGGCTCGAGGCATGGACGGAATATGTTAGAGGCTGGGCTCCAGTTATTTTATGTTTTTAGAAATAAATGTTATGTTTTTAAATTTTCAGACTTGAATGGTTATTTTCTTTATGTTTTTGTTATTAAACCTAGCGTCCAACATTTTTATTTTTAAATAATGAGATCTCATTGTCTGCTTAAATTTTAAATAAATATTCTCTCTTAGTGTCTTAAAGTATTTATTGTTTATTATTTTTAAATGTACTCCCTAAGTAACGTCTCGGGAAATCGGGGCGTTACAGTGTGAGTGTGAGATTTTATTTATTGTTCTTCTACCTCTTTTACTTTTTTCTTTTATCTTATATGTTTATTTGTATTGTTATGCTTTGAGTTGTATTATCAATATATCTATCATCCTCTATTTCTATTTACTTGTATTTTTTACAATAGAGTTGTGGCACTTATTTATCTTATCATCTTGTCTATTGTAAAATTTTGCTTAGAGTTGTATTTTGGTTACTCTATTCCCATTGAATAAAATATATTCTCTAATATAATATTCTTCATGTACCTACTATTACCAAGAATGTCCTTAGTGTGTCTCAGTTTGCTATAAAAGTAATTCTATTTTCTTTGAGTTTCATCCTTCATTTTGTTGTATCAAGGATCAAGTTACTTGAATGATTCACCTGGTTGAGAAGTTTCATAAGGGTTTCTACAAGTTTTGATTTGGATCAGTTAGATTCCTTGTCTAGTTCCAAGTCAGTCTCTTCCAATTCCATTCCGCGAATTTGATCAGTCTCCAATGTCATTAGACGCATCGTGTTCTTAGCATAATATATTTGTACCAAACTCAACATTTACTTCGTGGCATAATCGTTTGGGCAACCCTTAATTTAGAGTTGTAGAATCTTGTAGAGTCCAAGAACTTTACTTAGCTAAGATAGATAATAGTATTATAGTATGTTTAGCATTATCTTTGTTACTGTGGATTTTTGGTTCAGACCGGGAACTATTTGGACACTCATAGTAGTACTTATAGATTTTCTAAGTTCAACCTATAGTTTAAGAATATTAAGTATAACCTAAGGTATGATTAATGTGACTGATATTAAGGATTATATTATTATATTATAAGGTTTAGACATCAACCAATAGGATTTTAAGCACATGTTTTGAATGGTAATTAAGGATTAAGTATTTTTGAGGATTAAATTAAATAAGGGTAAAGTTTGAATATTATAGGGTCAGTCAGCAGCTTTGAGTACGTTGAGGGCTTAGTCAAGGCTGATTACTCCATTCAAACTCAGCTAAAAATGTGTAAATTCGTGTTTAAATATTCAGCGTATGCCGATATATCGCAGCTATAGGGGGCGATATATCGCAGCACGTAGATACGGAAAACACGAATCGATGCACGGTCGCCTCGGGAACAAAGGTCCAGGCGATATATCGCCTATAGGGGGCGATATATCGCCTCCACCAGCATGAATTCAAATACTTTTGAATTCTTTTCCCTTCAGCCATTCAAACTCCTTCAACAGTCCATCATCTTCTGAACGAGTCTTCAGCCTCTGCTGAACGATTATTCAAATGATCTTCACCTAAGAAGCCATTATTTTTATTAAAGTAAAATCAAGATATTTTCATTCCCAAACTCTATAAATAGGACCTAGTACCCAGCCATTATTCACCATTTGCTCTAAGTTCAGAAGCTGCTAGTGTTAAGTGAGTGTGAGAGTGTAAACACTTGGTTTGGGGAAAAACTATAAGCTTAAACATCATAAGCTTATCAAACACTTTGGGAAGTGAGTTCTATAGTATTTCGGTGAAGGTTAGAGTGATCTTGCAATCTTTGAGGTAAACCCAAAACTCTAGTTCCTTTCTGTATTTTATGTTATTTCCTTTCTCAAAACCTTCTACTCAGTCCCCTAACCTTATTCTTATTTTGGTTAGGGAATCCAAGCTCTTAAGCATATAAGTCGGTAAGTATGTTTTTATGGTTTAGTCTTTCCATCTCTTTCATTTCATCTCCTTTCTTTAGACTCACTCTTTCTTATGGTTTTAGGAGTGTTCCAAAAGTCCCAACTCAGTCCATAATCCCGGTAACTTTGGTAAGGAAAATAGGCTAGAATCAACATGTTATGTGCTTATGTTATCTATATGATTTATGTTATTAAAAGTGTTATGATATGTATATGTGTATGTTTGTACGCTTGGGCATATGACCCATATGACTAACAAGACCCCAAATGGGTTATGGGCATATGACCTACTTAGCTAGTAGGACCCCACTAATCCCATGGGCATATGCTTGTTTAGTCTATGGGACCCCAAGTAATAATGGCCATTATAATAAGTGAATTATGTGTTATGATATGTCTTTATGTTATTATGAAATTATGTTTATGTTTATGACTATGTGTTAGATTTTTCCTTGCTGGGCATTAGGCTCATTCCTTTCTGTTTATGTGCAGGAAATAAGCTTTAGAGGTGGAAAGATTCGTGATGCTTAGAGGATGTGTATCGATGGTGAATGGAGTCAAGGGGCCGAGCGTTATTCGATTCGAGGATGTAGTCTTCTTTATGTTTTTATGGTTTCAAATGTATTTTCCGCATTTTCTATGTAACTCTTTTTAGTTTTTAAGTTATTTTTGTTTTAAAGACAATGGGTACCCATATCCTACTTATTTTATGAAAGTAACCTTTGTTTCCACAAGTTTCAATAAAATTATGGTATTTCTGCAAAAATGTAAGTTTTATGTATAGATTCGTTAATGGTCCAAATAGTCTAGATTAGTGGGTCGTTACAGTTGGTATCAGAGCAAACAGTTCTTTTGCATGAAGTTCTCCTCGATACACACGCTCAAAGCTCCGAATCGGACCACCAAGTAAGTGTTTTAGTTACTAGTTATGTTACTTATGTGTATAGCTAACATCTTTAGTGTTTATGTTTTCAGTTAAGAATGAACGGAGCTTTAAGCAATGAGGATATCCGAGCCATTAAGGCTTTAAAAAGAATAAGGGAGCCAAGAAACACCGTAGGAGCACTAGAAAGGATCACTCAAAGATTGATCTTGTTCCACAAAGAGATAGGTCATCTTCAAGAGTCTAAGCAAATCATGATGAGAGCTGCAGAACAATATGTCCTAGTAATTAGGCTTTTAAAAGATTTTCCTTCAGCAATTTTAACTTTAGAAGAAATATGGGAGAATATAAATAATGATGATGACTTACAAGCAGCCCTAAGATATTATTCTCTCATACTTAAGTTTACCTATGATTTAGAGTTTCAATTCACTAATGAGCAACAACATAGGATCTTCTTGAATCTTCCCCGAGGAAATTTTGAGGCTCAAGACAATGATGATTATAAGGAGATAGATGATGATATGCTAGATGAAGGATCGGATGTAGAAGATCCCGATTTTTAGAATAATAGTTTTCATTATTTGTTTTATTTCTTTCTTTATTTATGATTGTAATAAGTGAAAATTATTTTTCCAAATTAATTTCATGTTATTTTATCATCATGTATGAGCTTGATTCTATTTTCGCAATCATAATAAGTAATAAATAAAATAAATAATGACTAAGTTCAGTGAGGGTGGATACAAATCAATGAACCAAGTTTCTTTATTGAGAGTTAGGGGGCCTTAGTAGTGGGAACGATTTTACTGATCCCAGCCCTCCCTCAATATGGTTAACTTTGGAACAAAGATAAGTTTCGAGCCTGAGAATTAAGTCATATAGGATGATTAGAAACACACTTAGAAAATAAAGATGACTTGTTTTTCTAAGTATAGAAACCCACTCTAATAATAAATAAAGACCTATATAATTTTTTCATAAGAATTCATAATAAATAGGTCCGAGATATGTTTGTTTTAGAATAAGTTTTTGCCTTAGAGCCTATTAGGGTAAGTTCTAACAAGTTCTCGACTGTTAGAACTTTTGGTGAAGATGTCGCTCCGAAGATCTGCACGCACCAACGGAAACGCCTCCAACGTTGTTCCAACGACCAATGATGCCCTCCTGTTCGCAGAAGAGAAGTACGTGCTACTACTAGCCGCAACACGCCGACACCGCCATCTGACAACACCGCGGAAATCGCTAGACGGCAACAACAAGTCGAGGAACTCTTGCAGCAACAACGTCAACAGGCGCAGACTCAGCCTCAGCCTCCGCCGCAACCGCAGTCGCAGCTACAAAAAATGGCCCTAGCACCCCAACAAGTTGGTCCATATGGGGGACGGCCAGTGACGAACTACGCGCCACATCCAGTACCGAATATGGAGTCAGTGTATGAGAAGGTTCCGCAAGCAACACGCTCCAAACTTCGAAGGGACTATAGACCCCTTTGAGGCAGAAGAGTGGCTAAGGAGTGTGAAGCCAATTCTTACGCGCATGAACCTCAGTAATACGGACCGCATATCCTGCGTCTCGTCATTACTCAGGAAGGATGCCAGGATATGGTGGGACTTAGTTCAGCAGACTAACGATGTCACCACCATGATATGGACAAGATTTGTGGAGCCGTTCCACAAGAAGTATTACACCTCGGCATTCATCGCTAATGGTAGAAGAATATGCTCGTCAGTTCAACAGATTAGTCAAGTTTGCACCAGAGTTGCTCTCAACCGACTTTACGAGGTTGACCAAGTTCGTCAGAGGACTTAGACCAAAGATGGAATTAGGGGTTAAGTTAGCAAACCTGGGAACCACTACCTATGCCAATGTTCTAGAAACGACAATCGAAGTAGAAAGGATTCTGATGAATGTTAGTGAGGAGAAGAAGGATTAAACGATGGTTCCAGACCAAAGTCTTTGCATTGACCCAAGGAGGAACCCATGCTAGTAACAAGGATTTACAGGTCAGATCCTATCCTCGATAGTATATGTTCTAGCATCGCTTGATTGGTAGCAGTATACTCGTAGATCTCGTTAGGAATGATAGAAAAACTAGACAAACCTAGTGAAAGATTTAGAACTAGGTTTGTAACCGAGTTGCCTTCGGGCAAAGTAGTTCTATCATCACGAATAGTACGAGGCGTACCGATCAAGATTGAGGACATAGAACTAGAAGGAGACCTGATAGAGCTAGTGATCAAGGACTTCGACGTAATACTAAGCATGGATTGGCTAGCACGGCATGGCGCAACGATCGACAGCAAATGCAAGAAGGTGATGTTCGAGACTCCTGACGGCCAGAAACTGTGCTTCATGGGACAAGCTTCACGACTACGCACACCGTTAGTGTCACCTCTCAAAGCTCAGAGAATGATGGAGAAAGGATGCCAAGCGTTCTTAGCCAGCATCACGAATGTGGAGAAGGAGACGTCACTTAAAGTTAGAGATGTTCGAGTTATACAAGAATTTCCAGAAGTTTTTCCCGATGACTTCCCAGGATTGCCGCCAAATCGAGAAATAGACTTCACGATAGAATTAGTACCCGGCACCGAGCCTATCTCTAAGGCACCATACCAGATGGCACCTACGGAACTCAAGGAGTTAATGACACAGCTATAAGAACTCCTAGACTTGGGTTTCATTAGGCCAAGCCATTCACCATGGGGAGCTCCGGTACTATTCATGAAGAAGAAGGACGGAAGTATGCGCATGTGCATAGACTACCGTGAGCTGAATAAAGTGAACAAATACCCGCTACTTCGGATTGATGATTTGTTTGATCAACTCCGAGGCGCGACTGTATTCGATTTACGGTCCGGGTATCATCAGCTCAAGGTAAAGGGAGAAGATATTCCTAAGACAACCTTTAGGACTCGTTATGGACATTACGAGTTCTTGGTTATGTCTTTGGGTCTTACTAACGCGCAAGCCACGTTTATGGACTTAATGAATAGAGTCTTCAAGGATTACTTAGATAAATTCATTGTTGTATTCATCGACGATATCTTAGTATACTCCAAGGATGAAGTAGAGCACGAGGAACATTTAAGGATTATTTTGACGCGATTGAAGGAGCATAAACTTTACGCCAAGTTCAAGAAGTGCGAGTTTTGGCTTTCACAAGTGGCGTTCCTCGGGCACATCATATCGAAAGACGGAGTTGCAGTAGATCCATCGACGGTAGAGGCTGTGAAGGATTGGCCTAGACCAAAGAACGCGTCAGAAGTAAGAAGCTTCTTAGGGCTAGCAGGTTACTATAGAAAGTTGTAGAGGGCTTTTTCTAAGATAGCCACTCCACACACCAACCTGACCCGGAAGCAACAAAAGTTTAACTGGAACGATAAGTGTGAAGAAAGTTTCCAGTTGCTTAAAGATAAGCTTTGCTCAACACCAGTACTTAGTGTACCAACACCCGACGATAAGTTCGTTGTCTAATGCGATGCATCAAAGCTAAATTAGGATGCGTGTTGATGCAAAAAAGACAAGGTGATAGCTTACGCCTCACGTCAGTTGAAGGAGTATGAACAACGCTATCCAACTCACGATATGGAGTTGGCAGCGGTGGTCGTTGCAAATCTGGCGCCATTATCTTTACGGAGAACGGTGCGTGATTTATACGGACCACAAGAGTTTAAAATACTTCTTTACGCAGAAGGAGCTCAACATGAGGCAGCGCCGGTGGTTGGAGTTAGTAAAGGATTACGACTGCGAAATCCTATACCACCCAGGGAAGGCGAACGTAGTTGCCGATGTGCTTAGTAGGAAAAGCTATGGGAACTTAGCAGTCTTATCCGGAATAGAAAAGCCGCTACAGCAGGAGCTTATCAGTGCCAGAATAGAAGTGGTTGTAGGCAAGCTGGCTAACTTGTCTATCCAATCAAATCTGCTAGAGGACATACGGATTGGTCAGAGACATGAGGAATCGCTAGCACCACACATGGATGCAGTCAGAAAAGGCAAGACTACAGATTTCTCAATATCCAGTCAAGGTTTATTGAGATATAAGGATCGGGTATGCGTGCCAGACGATCAGAGTATTAAGAAGACGATCCTAGAAGAAGCGCACAATACTCCGTACTCAGTTCATCCAGGGTCTACCAAGATGACTCATGACATCAAGGCAGTCTATTGGTGGCCAGGGATGAAGAAGGACATAGCGGAGTATGTATCTAAGTGTCTGGTAAGCCAGCAAGTGAAGGCGGAGCATCAGCGGCCTGCTGGATTATTGCAACCGCTTAGCATACCGGAATGGAAGTGGGACGATATAGCCATGGACTTCGTGACGGGTCTGCCAAAGACAAATAAGCAGCATGATTCAGCTTGGATAGTCATAGATAGACTAACCAAGTCGGCTCATTTTCTGCCTGTTAAGACTTCTTATACGGCAGACCAATATGCAGACATCTACATCCAAGAGATTGTACGATTGCATGGAATCCCCAAGACGATAGTATCAGATAGAGGATCAGTGTTTACGTCAAGATTTTGGAGAAGCTTACAGCAAGCCATGGGTACTAAGTTAAGTCTTAGTACAGCTTTCCATCCTCAGACAGATGGACAGTCAGAGCGTACGATTCAGATCTTAGAGGATATGCTACGCGCATGTGTACTTGACTTCGGAGGATCGTGGAACAAGTACTTACCGCTGATCGAGTTCTCGTACAACAACAACTACCAGTCGACGATCGAGATGGCACCTTATGAGTTGCTATATGGAAGAAGGTGCCGATCACCGTTGCACTGGGACGAGGTAGGAGAAAGGCAGCTTCTAGGGCCCGAAGCTGTTAGGCAAGCTCAAGAAGCAGTAACGCTTATTAGACAGCGTATGCTTGCTGCTCAAAGCCGTCAGAAGAGCTATGCGGATACCAAGCGACGCGATGTGGAGTTCCAAGTTGGAGATCAAGTCTTCCTGAAGATATCTCCTATGAAGGGTGTCAAGCGGTTCGGGAAGAAAGGCAAGCTCAGTCCGCGATTCATAGGTCCTTTTAGATATTGGACAAAGTGGGAACAGTTGCGTATAGACTAGCCCTACCGCCAGCACTAGCCGATAGTCACAACGTCTTCCACATCTCGATGTTACGCAAGTATGTGTCAGACCCATCTCACATCCTCAAGTACGATACGATAGCACTCCAGAAAGACTTAAGTTACGAGGAACGACCGGTTAGCATCCTAGATAGAAGGATGAAGTAGTTACGGTCTAAGAGCCTTCCTATAGTCAAAGTCCTATGGAGCAATAGTTCTGAACGCGAGGCAACGTGGGAGTTGGAGGAGGACATGCAAGGCCGGTATCCGGAGTTATGTGATAAGTAAATTTCGAGGACGAAATTCTTTTTAGTAGGGGAGAATTGTAGAGTCCAAGAACTTTACTTAGCTAAGATAGATAATAGTATTATAGTATGTTTAGCATTATCTTTGTTACTGTGGATTTTTGGTTCAGACCGGGAACTATTTGGACACTCATAGTAGTACTTATAGATTTTCTAAGTTCAACCTATAGTTTAAGAATATTAAGTATAACCTAAGGTATGATTAATGTGACTGATATTAAGGATTATATTATTATATTATAAGGTTTAGACATCAACCAATAGGATTTTAAGCACATGTTTTGAATGGTAATTAAGGATTAAGTATTTTTGAGGATTAAATTAAATAAGGGTAAAGTTTGAATATTATAGGGTCAGTCAGCAGCTTTGAGTACGTTGAGGGCTTAGTCAAGGCTGATTACTCCATTCAAACTCAGCTAAAAATGTGTAAATTCGTGTTTAAATATTCAGCGTATGCCGATATATCGCAGCTATAGGGGGCGATATATCGCAGCACGTAGATACGGAAAACACGAATCGATGCACGGTCGCCTCGGGAACAAAGGTCCAGGCGATATATCGCCTATAGGGGGCGATATATCGCCTCCACCAGCATGAATTCAAATACTTTTGAATTCTTTTCCCTTCAGCCATTCAAACTCCTTCAACAGTCCATCATCTTCTGAACGAGTCTTCAGCCTCTGCTGAACGATTATTCAAATGATCTTCACCTAAGAAGCCATTATTTTTATTAAAGTAAAATCAAGATATTTTCATTCCCAAACTCTATAAATAGGACCTAGTACCCAGCCATTATTCACCATTTGCTCTAAGTTCAGAAGCTGCTAGTGTTAAGTGAGTGTGAGAGTGTAAACACTTGGTTTGGGGAAAAACTATAAGCTTAAACATCATAAGCTTATCAAACACTTTGGGAAGTGAGTTCTATAGTATTTCGGTGAAGGTTAGAGTGATCTTGCAATCTTTGAGGTAAACCCAAAACTCTAGTTCCTTTCTGTATTTTATGTTATTTCCTTTCTCAAAACCTTCTACTCAGTCCCCTAACCTTATTCTTATTTTGGTTAGGGAATCCAAGCTCTTAAGCATATAAGTCGGTAAGTATGTTTTTATGGTTTAGTCTTTCCATCTCTTTCATTTCATCTCCTTTCTTTAGACTCACTCTTTCTTATGGTTTTAGGAGTGTTCCAAAAGTCCCAACTCAGTCCATAATCCCGGTAACTTTGGTAAGGAAAATAGGCTAGAATCAACATGTTATGTGCTTATGTTATCTATATGATTTATGTTATTAAAAGTGTTATGATATGTATATGTGTATGTTTGTACGCTTGGGCATATGACCCATATGACTAACAAGACCCCAAATGGGTTATGGGCATATGACCTACTTAGCTAGTAGGACCCCACTAATCCCATGGGCATATGCTTGTTTAGTCTATGGGACCCCAAGTAATAATGGCCATTATAATAAGTGAATTATGTGTTATGATATGTCTTTATGTTATTATGAAATTATGTTTATGTTTATGACTATGTGTTAGATTTTTCCTTGCTGGGCATTAGGCTCATTCCTTTCTGTTTATGTGCAGGAAATAAGCTTTAGAGGTGGAAAGATTCGTGATGCTTAGAGGATGTGTATCGATGGTGAATGGAGTCAAGGGGCCGAGCGTTATTCGATTCGAGGATGTAGTCTTCTTTATGTTTTTATGGTTTCAAATGTATTTTCCGCATTTTCTATGTAACTCTTTTTAGTTTTTAAGTTATTTTTGTTTTAAAGACAATGGGTACCCATATCCTACTTATTTTATGAAAGTAACCTTTGTTTCCACAAGTTTCAATAAAATTATGGTATTTCCGCAAAAATGTAAGTTTTATGTATAGATTCGTTAATGGTCCAAATAGTCTAGATTAGTGGGTCGTTACAAATCTATGCTACACAATTGTAATATTGATTGTGATAATAACAATGCATCTGAGTTATGCACTACATTTATCTTGGTAAATATCACAAGTTGCATTTTCACGTTCACTTATTGATTGAGTATATACTATACCATCACCACTATCACATTCTAACTTGTGTTGTTGTGTCATCTAGTGGGTACAAATACTATATAAGTTTTGTTGATGCTCACTCTAGGCACACTTGGTTGTATCTATTGTACACTAAGTGTGAGGCCTTATCTACATTTACTAGGTTTAAAGCTCAAATTGAACTTCCATTGGGTCTCAAAATTGAGGACACTTCATTTGATTGGGGTGGAGAATATTAAGCTTTTATTGAGTTGTTATAGCCTAGTGGTATAGTTTCATAGAGTTTTTTTTCCCACACACATGATCAAAATGGATAGCTGCATACAAGCGTAATTTTGCTTCTTGCTCATGCCTTTCCCTTTTAAGTACTAGGATGAATCTAATCTTACTGACGTCTTCTTATTTAACAAGGTGCCTGCTCCCTGATTATCACCCTTGAAAGTCTTTGGATGTTTGTTTTTTCCCAATCTTAGGCCTTATAATCATGTCAAACACCAATACAAGCATCTATCATGTATGCTATAGTCTTTCTCACAAAGGTGTAGCAGTTGATGGAAGAGTATGTCTTATGTGATGTTTTATTTAACGAGTCTTCTTTTCCTTTTGCTTCTTTGGTGTCTTCGTCGACTCTTTTTCCCTTTTCATACTCCTAGACATGATTTTTTTCCTGTAATTCCTCACATCATTATGGATGCTTCCTGGAATGACGATTGACCCTGCAAACCAACACGAGTCTTTCCAGCGTGCTTTGTCCTCACTCGCACTCTTCTTGGGAAAACTTCCCAGGAGGTCACCCATCATGAGACTACTTCAGGTCAAGCATGCTTAACTTTGGAGTTCTCAAGTGATGGGCTACCACAAAGAAGATGCATCTTGTTGGCATAGGCAGTGCCCATCAATCAATTTAAGCCATCTTCAACTGTGTAGTCCCATACCTACACAGTCTTAAAATCATCACACTTTACCAAAGATTGCACAGCTTTTACCCGGTCTTTCCCCTGCGGATCATGAGATTCTGACTGTCACAATCACCCCCCCCTGCGCTTAGGGGTTCGACGTCCTTGTCAGCTACACTTCCAGCTGGGTCAAGCCGCTAATACCATTTGTAACGCCCCGTGTCACTGTGGCTACTTCTTGGAATGACAATTGGTCCTACAAACCAACACGAGTCTTTCCAACATGCTTTGTCTTCACTAGCATGCTTTATGGGAAAACTTCCCAGGAGGTCACCCATCATGAGACTACTCCAGGTCTCGCCCATCACTTGAGAACTCCAAAGTTAAACGTGCTTGACCTGGAGTAGTCTCATGATGGGTGACCTGGAGTAGTCTCGTGTTGCTTAAACGTTCTTGACCTGGAGTAGTCTCATGATGGGTGATGACCTCCTAGGAAGTTTTCCCATAAAGCGTGCGAGTGAGGACAAAGCACGCTGGAAAGACTCGTGTAGGTTTAAAGGGTCAGTTGTCATTCCAAGAAGCAACCATAGTGACGTGAGGCGTTACATTTCCAAAAGTTAACTAGCTCATGTTTCTCTATTGTATTATCTATCTATATATTTTATTCAGTCTCTTCCTGCAGTGTCACCTCAAAATGACTCAAATCTTTTTTCTTCCTTCAGCTTTTTTTTTTTTTTTTTTATATCTGATGAGTCTTCTGAGCCAGTCTCCACCATGTCTCTTTTGTCCCTAGTAATTCTAACTCTCCTCATGTTTCTAGCGAGTCTCGTTCACAAGAGGTCATTTCACATGATCATACTAACCATTTAGATGTTTTTTTACCTACCGACACTAATATGCATTCTATGTAGGTCAGATCCAAGTTTGGTATATACAAACCAAGAGTTCTTATTGGATCTCTTAAACCTAGTAGTACCAAAGATGCTCTTCAACACAGTCATTGAGTTTATTTGGCCCTTCAAACAAACAAAACTAGGTCCCTTATTGAACTTCCTCTTAGTTATACCCCCATATAGGTTATAAATGATTTTTTGAAGTTAAGGAGAACCCAGATTTCTCTGTGCTCAAATACAAGGCTCGATTGGTGGCTAAAGGCTTCCACCAACAATTGTCTTTGATTTTACTGAAACTTTAAGTCCAGTAGTTAAACTAGTCACCATTCACATAGTTTTTTACAATTTTCGCATCCTAGGGCTAGAAGACTGAACTACATGATGTAAATAAAGTGTTTCTAAATGTTGATTTCTAAGCAAAAGTTTATATACAAATCCATTGAGGTTTGAGGAATCTTTTTGTATCCTTCATGATTATGCAAACTTCATAAGGAACTTTACGGTTTAAAGCGAGCTCTTGGTGCTTGGTTTGATAAATTATCTTCTGCCTTAGTTTGTTTTGGCTTTATCTCTGTAAAAGCTAATAAATCTTTGTTTGTGCAAGTCACTACTGCTAATTATACCTATGTTCTTGTCTATATTGATGATTTTCTCATCATGTATAGTTATGATACTATTAATAACATGCAAAACAAAGTATGATGGGGGTTGGTGACTACACACTACAAGAAAAAATGGTATTTACCTACACATTTTTTAGTTACACATAATTATGTGCAAGTAAATATATATTTTCTTAGACATAGTTTTAATATATATATGTCAAAATAATTATGTGTAAGTAAACACTACATTTACCTACACATATATGCATAAGTAAAAAACTTTTACATAATTTTAATGACATGTCAAATAAAGTTATTGCTTACACTTAGTTATGTATAAGCAAATATATATTTTTCTGACACATGTGTAAGGAAAAATATGTGTAAGTAAAAATTACACATTTAAAATTTTAGCTACACATATATGTATAGGTAATAAAGTATTTATAATTTTTGTTGACGTGGTAATTTGAACTTTTGCTCTTACACTTAGTTATGTGTAAGTACATATAGATTTTCTTACATATAATATGAGCATTTGTAACGATAAATATGCGACAACAAGAGTTACACGTATAAAATTATAGCTACACATATATGTGTAAGTAATAAAATGTTTGATGATGTGTCAAATTATAATTTTACTTACTCTTAATTATGTGTAAATAAATATAGATTTGTTTACACATAATATGAGCATGTGTAAGGACATTGACGTGTAAGAAAAAGTTACATGTACAAATATGTGTAAGAAATGAAGAGTATATATATATTTGATGATGTGGCAAAGTATATTTTTATTCATACTTAATTATGTGTAAATAGATATAGTGTTTCTCACACATAATATGGGCATGTGTAAGAAAAAGTTATATGTACAGAATTTTAGCTACACATATATATGTAAGTAATAATATGTTTACATATTTTCGATGATGTGGCAATTTAAACTTTTACTTACACTTAATTATGTGTAATTAAGTAGATATAGATTTTCCTACACGTACTATGAGCATGTGTAAGGATAAATATGTGTAAGTAAAAGTTATATACACAAAATTACAGCAACACATATATGTGTAAGTAAAAAAATATTTATAAATTTTGATGATTTGGAAAATTATAATTTTACTTACACATAATTATGTGTAAATAATTATAGATTTCCTTACACACAATATGACCATGAGTAAGTAAAAGTTTTATGTGCAAAATTTAAGCTACACATATTGTTCATCAATTTAGTTACATGAAGGTATATATGATGTATTTCCTCACACATGAACTAATTTTGGAGCCTTTCACCACTAGATCAAGGTGTAATCTTGGTGTTCGTGATTAGGATCCCTTATCGCATTATTAAAGGGAGTGAAAGTGCACTTTTAATAGTTAAATGATATGATTAGAGAGTTTTGGCCTACAATCAGACACCAATTTTTTATTTTTCAATTCACCAAAAATTTTGGAGTCTTTAAACACAATATTAGCTGTAAGATCTTGGTATTAGTGATCAAGATCGCTTACCACGCAACTAAAGTGTGCAAAAGTTGACTTTAAGTTGTCATAAGGTGCAATTAGGGGCTTTGAGCCTCCAATCCATTAGTGTTGTCGTATTGTGCCACTAAAAAACTAATTTTGAAGCATCTAAACACTAGATCAACATTGTGATCTTGCTCTTGGTGATCAAAATCACTTACTGGACAACTAAAGTCAACGAAAGTTGATTTTCGGTAGTCAAAGGGTGGGATTAAAGTGTTTTGACCTACAATCAAACACCGATATCATATTTTCTCACTTATCAATCAATTTTGGAGCCTCTAAACACTAGATTAACTGTGCGATCTCGATCATGAAGATCAAGATAACTTATCGCACCACTAAAGTGCGCAAATTTTGATTTTTAGTAGTATTAGGGACTTTGGGCCTTCAATCCAGCATTAATGTCATAATATGTCACTTCAAAACTAATTTTGGAGCCTATAAACACTAGATCAATGATGTGATCTTGCTCTTGGATATCAAGATCCCTTACTGTACAAATAAAATAAGGGAATGTTGACTTTTAGTAGTCAAAGGTTTGATTAAGGAGTTCCAACAACCAATTGAACACAAATCTTGCATTTTCTCACTTCTCAATAGATTATGGAGCCTTTCAACACTAGATCAACTATGAGACCTTGATCTTGCTGATTTAGATCGCTTTCCGCTAGACTAATGTGTGATAACTTAACTTTCATTGGTAAAATAGAGTGACTAGGGACTTTGGTCCTCTAATTTAACACTGAGGTCGTTTTGTGTCACTTTACAAAATAGATTTGTAGCCTCTAAACTCTAAACCAATCATGTGAATTGTAGCCTCTAAGCGACAGTGGATGTGCTGAAACGGTGGGTGGCGTGAAAATTATGTGCCACAATGGTGGGTGACAGAATATTAGTCTCATTGGTCGAGATCACTTACCGCATCACTGAAGTGTGTTAAAGTTGAGTTGTAATGGTCAAAGGGTGTGATTAGGAAGTTTGGGCCTCCAATCAAATTAACACTAATGTCATATTTTTATGCTTCATAACTAATTTTAGAGCCTCTAAGCACTAGTTTAAGATGCAAACTTGATCTTGGTTATCAAGAAAGCTTATCGCACTACTAAAGATAGTGACAATCTTCTTTTAGTGGTCAAAGGGTATGATTAGAGAGTTTGGACCTCCAATCAGACATTAAAATCATATGTTCCCACTTCACAACTAATTTTTCGAGCTTTCAAACAATATATCAACATGATGATCTTGATATTGGTGATCAAGATTGCTTATCACTGTGTCATTAAAGTGTGCGAAAATTTACTTTTATTGGTCAAAGAGTGGGGACTTTGGTCCTCTAATTCAACACCGCTATCGCATTGTATTGTTTCGCAACTAATTTTAGAAGCATCTAAATAGTAGATCAACTAGAAGAGTTTGGTCTTGGCAAAGTCACACCATTAAAGTGAGGGAAAATGGACTTTTATGGGCTAAAAGTTGTGATTAAGGACTTTGGGCCTTTAATTCAATACCAATCTGGTATTTTGTATGCGTAGGACAAGAGTATTAAAAAAAAAGTATTATATTTACAACCTAAAATTTTATGAAAACACTCCATTAGTTTTTTAAAAAATTAATATAAAAAAGGGATTTTTTCATAAATATGGCTTTTTACCCATTATTGTGCAAAAATATGGGAATTAAACTTTCCCTAATCTATATGGAAAAATTTAATCAACAAAAAGTTAATTTATGGGAAAACTAACTACATATGGTAATTAAAATTTAAGCAAAGACAAATCAGCCCAAGGAGGGGTAGAATCGTAATAAATAATACAACACTCCTCAAAATCAATCAAACCCATTACCGTAACATTGCCTTTCCTTTGCCGTAACTCTGTCCAATTTTTGCTTCCATCTACAGCTTCTTTCTCCAGTGATACCTTCCTTCTCCGGTGAAAACTTCTATCTCCGACGACCACCTCAACATTTGATCAACAATAGTTAATTTCGAACTCATCTCAAGCAAAAACACTTCAAGAAAATCTGATCACTTTTGCAAGAAAATTGGTGATCATCTTCTGCAAAAATCAATTCAAATTCAAGAAATCTTCCAATCAGTTATGCTGCAATCTTTGGCATTTCCAACAATTTGCATCTCTGGTATACAATCAAGAAACAAGGTATGCAAAAATCATCACCTCTCTCAATTCTATTATATTGTCATTTGCTTCTATTTCAGAATATTAATTTCCTAAACCTACTGATATATGTAAATTGGTTGATCAAAAATAGACAAAAAACAAAAACTATGAAAGTTTTAGGTTCTAACTTGTCTTTTCAATAAAAAAATCATTTGATATTAGTGTGAATTTTAACTGTCAAAACATTCAGTAACAACAAGGTAACTAGTTACCTTGAAAAACAGTCAATACTTTCAATTAAGTGTTTCAGTAGTTTATGTGATTACAGACTAAGGTAATTAGCTACCTTAATATATTCAATTATATTCTATTGTCATCTTCTTCTATTTCAAAACTATTAGTTTCCTAAATGTTCTACATAAATCTATTTTGTTTGCATAAAAATTCGAAAGTATTTTTTAACTATTATCTTGAATATAATGATAATAGTGATGATCATAGTGTGCTTTCTAAAAACACAAACAATTTATAAACTAAAAAAATTAAAAATATATATATATTTAAACCTACTGATATATGTAGATTGGTTGATCAAAAATAGACAAAAAACAAGAACTATGAAAGTTTTAGGTTCTAACTTGTCTTTTCAATAAAAAAAATCATTTGATATTGGTGTGAATTTTAACTGTCAAAACATTCAGTAACAACAAGGTAACCAGTTACCTTGAAAAACAGTCAATACTTTCAATTAAGTGTTTCAGTGGTTTCTGTGATTACAGACTAAGGTAATTAGCTACCTTAATATATTCAATTATATTCTATTGTCATTTTCTTCTATTTCAAAACTATTAGTTTCCTAAATGTTCTACATAAATCTATTTTTGTTTGCATAAAAATTCGAAATTATTTTTTAACTATTATCTTG
The DNA here is from genome assembly GCF_963169125.1 of Humulus lupulus. NCBI lineage: Eukaryota > Viridiplantae > Streptophyta > Magnoliopsida > Rosales > Cannabaceae > Humulus > Humulus lupulus. Next base: position 295,104,273 of record NC_084793.1, read on the forward strand.
AATATAATGATAATAGTGATGATCATGATGTCCTTTCTAAAAACACAAACAATTTATAAACTAAAAAATTAAAAAAAAATTATTTAATCATACTGATATATGTACATTGATTGATAAAAAATAGACAAAAAACAAGAACTATGAAAATTTTAGATTCTAGCTTGTCTTTTCAATAAAAAAAATTCATTTGATATTGGTGTGAATTTTAACTGCAAAAACATTCAGTAACAACAAGGTAACCAGTTACCTTGAAAAACAATCAATATTTTCAATTAAGTGTTTCAGTAGGGTATGTGATTACAGACTAAGGTAACCAGTTACCTTCCCCAGTTACAACCAACTAACTCTTGAAAAATTTGCCAAATTTTGCAGGTATGGACAATACTATTTTGTTGGTTCAATTTGGAGGCAAGTGGATTGAAAAAAACGAGTATGAAGGGAACACAGTGACTGGGATATTGATTTCACCAAATTGTTCTCTTGACAACTTGGTGAATTTGATAAAAGAGGATATAAAGGAAACAAGATCAACTATTGAAGTTTATTATCAAGTAGCCAAAGGAACACCACCAATGAATGTTGAAACACACAATTAAATGTTGTTCTACATGGAAATAAAGAAAAAAGTTGCTGCAAAAATAACAAACTTACCATTGTGTGTCACTATAGTTCAAGAATTAAGCAATGAAAATAACCTTATTCTACTAACAAATCAGAAAGTTACAGCAGAAGAAATGGAGGTGGGGGCATTATTAATGCAAGCAAACAATGCTTCCATCAATGAAAATATGTTAACTTGATATTTTAACAATCAGAAAAAGCAAACGACATAACTTGATATTTTATAAAAGAGGATATAAAGGAAACAAGATCAACTATTGAAGTTTATTATCAAGTAGCCGAAGGAAACCACCAATGAATGTTGAAACACACAATTAAGTGTTGTTCTACATGGAAATAAAGAAAAAAGTTGCTGCAAAAATAACAAACTTACCATTGTGTGTCACTATAGTTCAAGAATTAAGCAATGAAAATAACCTTATTCTACTAACAAATCAGAAAGTTACAGCAGAAGAAATGGAGGTGGGGGCATTATTAATGCAAGCAAACAATGCTTCCATCAATGAAAATATGTTAACTTGATATTTTAACAATCAGAAAAAGCAAAAGACATAACTTGATATTTTAGAGCAAAACAACCATATCATAACTTTATTCATTAAATGAGTGACTTTCATATTCATAAATTATTATTGAGTATTATATTAAGTCTGGTACAAATTCAAATACATTGAATGATTACACAAACATATAAAATTCATTTTAGAATAAATTGTTGGTTTTTTTGTTGCCATTTATATATTTATGCCACAAACACCTGAAAAACATGTTTTTTAAAAATTAAACACAATAGTCTGGGTAATTGGTTACATTTAATATATCTCAGTTGCTTTAAAAAGTGGAATATATATTATATATAATTATTAAACGTGAAATACATAAAAAAAATAAACAAGAAACTAGACACTTTGCTCTAACAATTGCCAAAAAAAAAGAATAGCAAAAACATCAAGTACCAAAGATAACCAATTACCCTTTGTATATAAGATGAAGACCAAACTAAGTACCTAGTTACCATTAAAGTGTCTCAGTTGCTTTAAAAAGTAGAATATTATAATATATAGTTATTAAACGTGAAATACAAAAAAACACAAGAAATTGGGTACTTTTCTCTAACAATTGCCACAAAAAAAAATAGCAAAAACATCAAGCATCAAAGGTAACTAGCTACCCTTTTGTATATAAGATGAAGACCAAAAAAAGTACCTAGTTACCATTAAAATATCCCTGAAAACTAATTAAATATATCAGATAAATAACACAAAAAAGATCAAAAGATATATAAAATAGTTTTAAGTAACCATGGTCTTACAATATTAGCAATTTAACATATACAAGTATCCAACTAACTATCTGTCATCATTTCAAAAAGTCAAATATCATTTCCAAAAGCTGATATAGTCTAGAGTATAGAAAAAATAAAAAAAGTCTAATATCATTTCCTAAAGCTTCCTAAATAACATATGCACCAGTCTTCCTCCTCTTCTGCCTCTTATCCAAAAGCTTTTCACTAAACTCATTGTTAGTCAAATATCCATCTTCTTGTTTCTTCTTCCCATGAAAATACAAGCTAACAGCAATGTCTTGGTGAAGCAACTGAGTATCAAGTTCTTTTGGCATCTCGGCATTCGCCATTCGCCACTCAAAACCTCCACTCTTTGAAGCTGCAGCACTTCGTACGCCGAAGTAAATCGGCTCCGATTGACGACTATGAAGACCACAACTCGCCTCTGTTCACCTGCACTCAACTCCGATGGTCGCCCGCCTTCAAGCTCGTGGTCGGATTGCCCCAATATTGCAGAAAGCCCCAAATCACCACATATGGGTATGAAGCTTTTGTAAAAAGTAAATGAAAACAAGAAGTGAAAGAGTCGGTTTTGTAAAAAGTAAATAAAAACAAAATGTTTTAATATATAAAATAATATAAAATCAATTAAAAAGTTAAAATACTGAACATTGATTTTTTTTTTAACTAAATAGCCAATTTAAAATACTTGAAATAACATGTAAATTACATGATTACCCTTCTACTTTTATAAAATATCATTAGTAATCAAAATATGGCATAATGATAACTTAATACAAAATTATGGGGAAAAAAACCCATAATAGTAAATAAAATGTGTCAAAAGCCATAAAATAACACTTGTAAAAAAAAAGCCATATTTTTGAAAACTTTCTTAAAAAAGCCATATAAAATGTAATTTCCTCTATAAAAAATATATTTTTTAACTTATGCTCACTTTTTTTTTTTTTTTTTAAATTCTTCTTTTTCTTAGTCTAAAAAATATATAATTAAAATCATATCCCCATAAAAAGGTATAGAAAAGTAGTAAGAATTAATTAAAAAAATAATTGAATATGATTTGTTTTAAATTGAATCTAATAGATTAATATATTTTAATTTAATTATATTATAAATTAATTAAAAATTATCCTATGCACATAATACCAAAACGACATTGTTTTGGTTATACACTATCATGCTTCTATCATGTTTTGGTGTTCTTCCCTCCTTCTTGATAACAATTTTCTCTCCAAACAATATTCTTTCAAACATTTCTTTCATCGAAATTATATTAGGTTTCTACTCCGAGCCCTAATATAATGATTTTCCTACTTATGCTTATTTGTTTGGTTGGAGCACTGCTGGTAAATTGGCTTGCCCAATTTGTTTAGAAGATACAAGATATAACCGAATAAGAGTGAAGCAATGTTTTGCAGGTCATCGTTGTTATTTGAATGAAAACCACTCTTGGCAAAGAAGTAAGGAGTATGATGGTGCTAGAGAAAGTCGTGGTCCTCCTAGAGATTTTTCAAGTGAAGACAATTTAACACAGTTGAATGAAGTCATCACTAGGATTCCTGGAAACGCACCGAGTAATCCATATAGAAAGCAAAAGTGTGGGGTTAAAGAGTTAAATTGGTCTAAGAAAACTGTATTGTTTAAGCTTCAATATTGGTCACAATTATTATTCCGCCATAATCTTGATGTTATGCACATAGAAAAAAAAAATGTGTGTGATAATACCATTGGTACTTTATTGGATATAGAGGGAAAGTCAAAAGACACAATTAATGATTGTCTATACTTAAAAGACCTCAACATTCGTCCAGAATTTTGGTTGAAAGAAACAAGCCACGACAAGTATGTGAAACCTCATGCTAGTTATACTTTCACCAAAGAAGAGAGCAAGAGTTTTTGTGATTTTATTCGACATGTCAAGTTACCAGATGGGTATGCCTCAAATTTAACTCGGTGTTTGACAGATGATGACATACTATGGGGTATGAAGACTCACGATTGTCATGTCTTACTTCAAAATATTTTACTAGTTGCAATTATTCCATACTTAACTAAATAGATTCGAGGAACTTTGATTCAGTTGTGTCGATTTTTTCAAAAGACATGCTCAAAGACTTTACGAGTTGATGATCTAAATGAGATGAAACAAGGGATAATTATAATTCTGTGTAAGTTGGAGAAGATTTTTTCGCCAGTATTCTTCACAATCATGGTTCACCTTTGTGTTCATTTACCCGAACAAGCTTTATTAGGAGGGCCAGTTTCTCAAAGATGGATGTTTGGCACAGAACATCAAATGAGCATGTATAAAGGGTATGTTAGAAATGCATCACGTCCAGATGGGTCAATTGCCGAAGCTTATGTGGTTGATTAGGCGATAACATTTCTCTCTCAATATATGTTTCTAACATAGCGATAAGATTAACAAGACTTGATCTTAATTGAGATATACCTTCTCGAAATCACAAATTAGAGGTCTTCAACTCCAAAGTTCGTCCTTTAGGTGCTGGACATATCAAATCATTAGACAATTCTAGTGATTAGTTCATTGGTATATCCTTAATAATTGTGTTGATGATCTTGAGGAGTATCTTAAGTAAGTTTGTCTCTTTTCTTCATTTGGAGTTTGTGATGATGTTCTATTTTCCTATAACTATAGTGAGCATAAGATTTACATTACATTTTTCTACTAATTTAACATTTATTATGACTATAGTGAGCATAAGACTTTACTGGAAGAAAGGGGTTATTCTGAAGTGGAAGTTAACTTGAAACAAAAAGTAGAATTTTTTTCCTTGTTGAAAGCTAAGGTAACCTTCATTAATATAACCAATATTATTGCACCTTGTAAATGAATTTATGAAATTTCTAATTTTCCTATGATAATATAGGTGTCTCAAATGAGAGTTAAAAAATTATCTCTTGCTAATAATGACTTGTATTCATTATCATAAGGTCCATTGGAACGATACACAAGCTATCTTAGTTGTATTGTAAATGGTGTTCAGTTTCGTTGTAAACAACGTGATGATATGATGAAAACACAATGCTCTGATGTTTACACTGAAGGTGATCATGGTAATGAAGAAATCATTACTATGGTGTCCTTTTAGAAATCTTGCAATTATCGTTCCTATTAGATAGAAAAGTATTCCTTTTTCGGTGCAAATGGTACAATTATCAGCCCATTGTTGTGGAGCATAATCTAACATCCATCAACACAAGTAGTAATTGATATCATGATGATCCATTCATTTTGGCAACACAAGCACAACAAGTATTTTATCTTGATAATATCAAGAAAGGTTCAAATTGGAAAGTTGTTTTAAAAGTGGATCATCGTAACATCTATGATGTTCCCAAGACACATGTGAATGCTGAAATATTTCAAGAAGAAGAGTCAACAAAGTTACCTCCTTTTCAACCAATTAAGAAAGTGGTTGAAAATTTAACATAGTTCGACAAGATGTAGAATTATTAACACTTCCTAGTCATCTTTATGTGCAATAACTCAAACAACATCAGAAAAATATAATAGATTACAATAAAAAATATATAACTACATACCCAGACAGATGTGATGAAATAATGTTGAATACAATCCAAAAAACTTTTGAAAATGGTGGATATTGACTCGGACGAACGGAGGCAAATGAGAGTTTTTTTGAGAGATTTCTGAGATTTTTTGGCACTCGGACGAACGGAGCCGAAGGAGACGGATGGCCAGAATATATAGAATATTATTGCCGGCGGAGGTCCGCCGGCAATAATAGTTCCGCCGGTAATAGTATTTAACGGTAATATTTTTATTATTATTACCGGCGGAGCCCGCCGGCAATAATCCGCCGGTAATAAGTGAAAATTAAATTGGGCGGCAGGTTGACCGCGTGAATGAAATTTGATTATTGCCGGCGGATTGTCCGCCGGTAATAATCGATTTTCTGCCGGTAATAATTAAATAATTTAAAAAATAAAAACAAAATTAAAAAACATGATTAATACCGGCGGATTCAGTTTTCCGCCGGTAAAGATAGTATTATTACCGGCGGATTGACTCCGCCGGTAATAGTTCCGCCGGTATACCTGATTTTTGTTGTAGTGATTGAATATCAGTCCTCATCTTATATTAAGTGATGAAGATGAAGATGATTATGAGGAAGACAATCATTATGATGATGGGAATCCTTTCTTTAATGATGATTAATTATCATTTGAAGAAACAAAAATTAATTTTGATAATGAAAAAGAACAGGGGTTCAATAATGATGATGATGATTTTTTAGATAATCAAATTATGATTGAAAAAATTAGTAGTAAACTATTTTCTATATCTATAGATTTGTTTTTCATGGAACCTGGACGACGAGGGAGAAATACTACTAATCTGTAAAATATGTGTGCAAGTGTACATGGTCGTCTCAAGTAATAAATTTCGTAAGAATAGATGTCGTCCCACAGAGACAATTAACCAATTACCAATAATTGCTTTTCAATTTCTATTTGTGATTAAACATTACAACAAACAAGGCATACCGCAACACTAAATTCTATTACTATTGAAAATGTATTATTAGTTAGAGAAAAGTTTTTGAGCTTTGAGCGCCACTTAATATTTTAGGACGATCTTTTTTTTCTTCTCTTTTTGTTACTAGGTTTTTCACTTTGTTTTCTCTCTCTCTCTCAAATCCCCGCCTCTCTTCGAATCCCTAGACTTCCTTTGTGCCTCTAGTCTCTCACAACCTCTCAACAAAGATAGCTACAAAGGAATCCTCATCTCATCATCTAAGTCATCCGTTACTTTCGTGAATATTTCCATGAGATGTAAGTCTCTCACACTAAATTAAGTAATATATTATTCTTGGCTTATATATATATATATGATTAATGTTCATCCGTGATTTTTAGTTATCCCTTATAATCTATTATACCATGGATTTAAAATGAAGTTATCAACATTATAAATTTGTAAATACAATACTCACGTCTTTCTTAATCTCTAACTTTTTTTTCTTAGAAATATTTTCTTCTATTACTTAGATTTTTAAATAGTTTTGATCTTATATATAGTTTAATTCTTATAGTGATTTTTTTTCTTCTAGCACTACTGTTCAAGCTAGAAGATGTAAGGAGTTATGTTTTTTTAGACAAAAATTGGTACTTCAACGAAATGGTAAGTGTTGAATCTTGGAGTCTCTCCTTTTGTGGTTTTTACTTTTTAAGCTAGATTTCAACACTACTTTTGGAGTTTCTTCTGTAGAGGTAATTGTTATATCTTTTTTTTCTTTTGATTTTGTTTTGTTGATGTACTCTAATAGTTAAATGTTAGAGTTTTTAGATTTGTTTTCCAGATTAACATTTTGGGATTTTTTAATTTAGTATTAAATTTTAGGGATTTTGAATTTCCTATCGTTTCCAATAATATTTGCTTGTGTTGAGAGTGGATGAGATGTAGTCTGAAGAAGTGGAGAGACACTTAATGAGCATTTAAAGTTTCACAAACTTCGAAACTTTCAATTCCATTTTCTATCAATCCCATATGCTTATATATCTATATGGGGTTATGTATGTGAATTTAAGTTAAGTTAGTTATATATCATTAACTTAATGTTGATATTTAGTAAGTGTAATGATTAAATATTTTCAGATACTTTTACATGCTTACCAAGTGTTTGTAGATAGTCCCCTCAGGTTGGCTTTATGGAACCCTTCAAATTTTTTATTTAATTTTATTTAGAGTTTCCTATTAGCAAGACCATTAATAAAACTTATGCTACTAAACACTAGTTGATTTTTTTTTTTTTTTTTTGCATGTGTGTGTGAAGGCTTGCCTGATATGTGGCCATGTGGGTACGGTGGCAAGCATGGATTGTATATAAGACAAATGGGCTCATAAAATGATGTTGTGACTGAGCTTACAATCTAAGCATTTTTGGTGCACAAAAAGAATCATCTTATAATATATTTATAGCCATGATAATGCACTACAACAAAACCCCATTTCAATAACACATCATTATAATACTATTAAAAAAGTATTATTGTATATGAGCAAGTCACACGCGGTAAGTGAAAAAAAAAAAGCGCCAAAAATATGCCTAAGTCTTTTCTATAGTAGACTCCCTTTTCATCTCTTCTGTCTCATTTTCCTTCTCTCTTTCTCTTCCTGCTATACCCATTTCCCGTCCCCTAGCTGTACCCATTTCCCGTCCCCTAGATAAAGCCAAGTAAAGACTCAAGCTAAGTTCCTGCTATACCCATTTCTACCCATTTCCTGTTATACCCATTTCCCGTCACCAGATAAGCTTGAGTCAAGTAAACAAGTGGAGCCTCGACGAAGAAAAAAAAATGGAGCCAGCTTAAAACTCAAGATATATGGTAAAGGCTGCTTCTCTTTAATTTTTTATTTGAAATTTTGACTACATTTATCTTAAGAATCACTGCATTCATGAGCCCTGTTTGCATTAATTTAATTTTATTACTTTGTAAATCTGAAAGTTCTTTCATTCTTTCATCGGCAAACAGCGCAAATGACAAAGGCTCGTGGGTCTTGTGAAAACGACGGGCTCAGGGTCGTGGGTGGCTCGGTCTCACGGAGGGGGTGGGTGGCTCGGTCTCGCGGAGGGGGTGGGTGGCTCGGTCTCGCAGAGAGGTCGTAGGTGGCTCGGTCTAGCAAATTCTTGATAATCTGCATAATGGCCGAATTGAAATTAAAAAGATTTTAAAGGATTGACTTCTTCCTTGCAGTAACCAAATACCTGAATCAGCTTTAATGGCACGATCTTACCTTCCAAGCAAGGTGTCAGAGATAGTTACAATTTGGAGAGATGACCTTCCAAGCAAGGCTTCTACATACTTTATTCATCATTAAAGATTTTGGATCATGTTACTGATATATGCACTGGACCAAAAGTGATACGAACTGAAATATAGAAACATTATGGATCGTCCCATTTTTTTAGCTCCACACATTGAACCAAGGAATTTGTGTTTGAGTATACTTGCTAATGAGTGCAGGTCAGTAAGAAAGATGCTGAGTCATTAGCTGATGTTTGACGACTGGGATGTTTCTGTTTCCCTTGAAGCAGAAAGTGGAAAAAACAGGCATGACTTCTTTTTTTCCTCTGATTTTTTATTGTGTGCATGATAGGTGTTCAAAGTTTTATTGCAATAGTTGGATAAACCGTTTATGTTGTCTACTCTTCATTTATTTTCTCGTAATAGTGGATTGCCATGGATACAATTTGCAGGTGCAATTATCCTCCTGCTGAACTGTACCCAATCTGTGCTCACAAATCAACCACCAACCTTCTTGAGAAGTTTAAGAGCATGCAAATTGATGAAAACGATGATCCAACTGAAAATGGACACCATGATCATGAGGTACGAAATGCCAACTCCATACAGATTTTTCTAGTGTTGCTAAAATTCATGAACCGAAAATTGGACAATATTGTTATACCTTTATCACTTTTCATCCTCCTGAAACCCATAGGGCCAATTTTTTATTTATTTTACTAGCTCATATCCATATGGTTATAGTTATGGTAATAAATTTATTTCTAATTTTAAGTAGGCCATAGGTATGATAAAGATATCACAGAATTGGACCATTAGAAACATCACCTTTTTTATTTTAAATCTATACTTATTCAGGGTTGAGGCAACTAAAGATGATATATTTGGAGCTTTAAGTAGGTCACAGTATGGTCTCCTGAGTTGCCTAGGTCTCGTTTCCTTTACTCTCATATGTGATAAGTTTCAATTCTTGTATTTGATGACCTTATTTGTTTTATTTTTCCTTTTCTCGTTCTCTGGTCTGGAGATTCTCTGATATATTTTTTGGGTTTCAGTCAGTTTTGCTCAGAGTTGTCTTCTTCAATGGCGACTCTTAACATTTGGACAAGAATGTCTCTCCTCAAACTTGAGAGGACCCCTGATTTTCTACCGTCCTCCAAGCGCCTTAGCGATTTCCTTGCATTTCAATCCAGACCCAGAAAGAAACGTGCCCAGAAGAGCCATGCATTCACTGTTAGATCCATGACGATAGCCGAGGAGAGATACCGAGGCCAGCTCAACTCGCCTAATGGCCTTGCAGGGAGCCCTGTATGTATACTTTCCATTATGGGTTTTGGTTTTGAATGGCTATGACTTTGTTTGTTTTTGCTGTTTGGTTGTTGGGAAATTTGGGAAGCCTCGTAATAACGTAAACGGAGATGAGCTATGCCTGTTTCCATTTTTTTTGAATTGATTCTTTAACTGTGGTCATTCCGCACTACAACAATTTTCACTTTTAATGACTCTCTATAATGACTTACACCAATGGTGTAAGTCATTAAAAGTATTCAGAGATATTTAAAGTCTAATGGTGTAAGTCATTAAAAGTGGTGGGAGACGTTAATTTAAAAATATGAATATAAAATTATATATTTATAAAATATCAGACTTGTAATAGCATCTGACGTCTCCCCTGGGAAGACGTGCCAGACATCTAACGTCTCCCCTGGGGAGACGTGCCACATGGGACGTCTCCCCAGGGGAGACGTTAGATATCTGGCACGTCTTCCAAGGGGAGACGTTAAATGTTTGGCCTAATATATATATTCAGCATTTCTTTCTTCTTCCCCGAGCGCACGAACCAGAGGCGGAGAAGAGCGATTTTCTGGGCGATTTCAGGGCCATTTTTTTTTATGATTTTGCCCGATTTTAGGCTATAAAGTCTCATTTGAGGTAAGTTTTTATTATTTATAAGTGTTGTATAATAGTTAGGATAATTTTCATGCTTATTATCTCTAGTTATTAAGTAATTGATATTGGGATTTTAGGGTTTATGAGTTGCGGTTTTGGGTGATTTTTGGCTCAACAAAGTGGATTTAAAACATATTTGAGGTAGGATTTCAAGATTAAACAATGTATTATAGTTAGAATGGTAGAAAAAATTATTTTTGTGCATTTTTTTAATATGATTTGTGGGTTTTATTAGAAATGTTAGTTTAAAGTATGAAAAATAATTTTTATGTATATTTGAGATACTATATTGTTTAATTTTAAGATGATACCATATTATTTACTATTTTTAATTTTTTATTACTATTTAATCCAAAAATTATACATTTTTTAATTAATTTTTAATGTTTGTTAAGTATATATATGTAAATATGTTTTGCTAAAATGTATTTAATAATTGTCTAAAATAAGAAAAATAATTTAATTTGAATTTTACATACAAAATAGTAATTCAAGTTTATAATGTTTATAATTTTTTTAATTTATATTATTATTTAATTAGAAAATTATATATATTTGTAATCTTTATTAAAATTTAAGTAGGTTATTTATATATAGTTATGTTATTTTATTGATTTAGTAATCTTTTATTAATTAATTAATTAAAATTTTTAAGTTGTGGTTTTAAGAGAGATTTTTGCCTCAAATTTTCGATTTCAAGCACATATTTGAAGTTTTTAAGTTTCTAAAATTTCAATAATAAGTTATTGTTAATCTAATTATTTAGTAAAGTTTGTTTAGTAATAATTTATTTATTAATTAATTTAGTTTTGTAGGTTGTGAATTTAATAGCAAAGTGCGCTCTTTGCAAAGTGAAGTAAATTTACTAGCAAAGACTATTAATTGCAAGTGGTACATACATTATCTTCTTTCTTGTTTTAGCATTATTAAACTTTTGTTAGAGGGATTTAAATATCTTAAATATTCATCCATAGTGAAGTAGGTTCTGAGATTAAAATTGTGTTATTTGAATTTTTTGACTTGTTGTTCACAGATGGTTAGATCACTATTATCGGGGAAATGCTGCTCAATTTTGTCTAGAATTATGTATTTTATCATTCTATTATTATATTTGTATTGTGTTGTGCTTATTCGATTGGATTTGATTAGATTGACAGAGGAAATGCTGCCCAATTTTTCGTATGCTTATTTAGTATTTTTTTTAGTTTAATTTTTCATAAACATAGGAGATGATATTGATAGAAAATGGATGTCAACGAATAGGTTATCCGTCGAAAATAAAAACGGGGTCAACCTTTTTCTGACTAGTCTACCAAAACATCCCGAGATTCCAAATTAAATATAAATTGTGCAACCTAAAGTAACTAACTACAATTTCAATTATTTTGACAATCTATAGTTGAATTTTACTAATATTCTTTATATTAAGTATTTTTAGTTAAATATTAGTGTCCACACCAACCAGACAAGTGGCATTTGGATATTATGTGATGAGGATGTTGAAGGATTACATTGAACATCCACGACCTGGACATTACTTGAAGAAAGAGGTATGTATATATAAATTTATACAAAGTTAACAATTTATTTATTATTAAAGTATATATAATTAAATAATAATTAACTAATATATTTTACTTTGTATTTTTTTGTAGCTAAACACTACGCCATATACACCAGCACAGATTAATGAACTGCGACAACACTGGGCGAACCATATGCTACCGATAATTCAAAGTCATCGTCCCACATATTAGGTTTTTTTTTACATTTTATTCTTACCATATGTCTAGCTAGCTAGAGTAATATTTATTAATTTTGTATGTTTAACAACAAATATTACATTTTTGTATATTTAGCTAGCAAAAACATATTATATGCACATTTCGGTTTTATTAATGAAAATTCACAATTTAAATTTGCATATAATTTAGATTTTTTAATTAATATATTTAATTCTATTTCAAAAAAAATTAATATATTTAATTCTATTAATTAATATACTGAAAATAATTATTTAATTAATTTTTTTTTTAAATTACAAAAACCAATGACGTCTCCCAGGGGGAGACGTTGGAAGTCTACAAAGTCTCCCCATGGGAGACGTTGTAGGTACCTATGATGTCTCCCATGGGGAGACTTTGTAGACTTCCAACGTCTCCCCCTGGGAGACGTCATAGGATGTACACGTACACCCTATGACATCTCCCAGGGGGAGACGTTGGAAGTCTACAAAGTCTCCCCATGGGAGACGTCATAGGGCCACTTTAGATAGCTCCTGCAACAACGTCTCCCCTAGGGGGAGACATTAAATGTCTACAATGTCTCCCCATATAGCCATTAAATGCCTATTTTGTTGTAGTGCCGTTTCGTTTTTGGAGTTGTTAAATTCACCCTATTGGGGTTTTGTTTTAAAGAAATATTCTCTATATGGTAATTGTACAATTTTAAGGGACTGTTATAAGGTTACATGTGTATATATATTCTTTCCCTTGCATGGTTTCCGGAAACATATAAAGCCATGGTGAATTTTTGAAGTAGATGTGCATATTATTATTCATTTTTTGTTAATTCTTATTTAAAAAAGCATTATGTAAACTTGAAGTATTCATAATTTATGTTTTTTTCGTTTGGTTTTCTTCTTTTTCAGGACAAGTACTTTCTTTATGATGATCAGTCCATTGAATATTACTCTATGGGCCAGGCAAGGGCGACTTCGAACAGTCGAAGAAAAACGAAGATAGTTTGTACAATTGGTCCCTCCACAAGTACAGATAAAGACTGGGAAGATATCAAGTTTGGAGTGGACAACCAAGTCGATTTCTATGCTGTCTCTTTTGTAAAAGATGCTAGAGTGGTTCATGAGTTGAAAGATTATCTTAAAAGTAAAATATTATTTCTATCATCAGTTTGTTCAGTACCAGTTATTTGACTCCAGTTACTTGTTTAGAACTAATTTTTTAAAATCTCTTTTCTAGGTTGCATTGCAGACATTCACATGATTGTAAAAATTGAAAGTGCAGACTCTATCCCAAATCTTCATTCAATTATTCCCGCATCTGATGGGGTTAGTTCCAGTGTCTCTTTGTGAATCAGTGGTCACTTATTTAGTCATAGATTATATCTTTAGTACACCTATCCACCCTTCAGTGATTATTGTTGGTACCGTACCCCCTCTCTCTCTCATTATTTTATTCAAAACATTATCCAAATCATTGAGAAGGATAAGGAATTACAGAAAAAGAGCTAAACCACATGTTCAGTTCTGCTAAAGAACAGAAGAATTCATATCTTTTTATTCATCATATTAACAAGTTTATTACTAGGCAATGGTTGCTTGTGGGGACCTTGGAGCTGAACTTCCGATTGAGGATGTTCCTCTGTTAAAGGTAAGACATGGAATTTAGTTATCGTTTTTATTACTTCTATATCATGCACGTTGTAGAGAAAGTTGATGACATTTATACTTGAGAGTATTAAAGGATTTTGAAATATTGTGGTTTCGATATTTTTTTCAAGTAATATTATTTCTGTTTGGAATCTCTTTTCCTGGTGGAATATTGAGGACTCCTTTTCACTTGCTGTGAACACTACTTGATAAAGTATTAGTTGCTGATTAATGCATAATAAGACAAGCTTTGACTTTTATGCATCAATTCTTGGACCAAGTTGGGGAAAATCAAATCCATCCACATTTTTTTTCCTTACTAAAAGAGAAACTCATTCATAAAGTGAGGCTAGAAAATAATTCTCAGCTATTTATAACATAGGCACATCTTGAGGTACACTGATAAAGACGTGACTAACTGCTAATCATTTGACTTATTTATGGAATGCTGCACACTGTGGCTTTGGGAAACAGTTTGAATAACCATATGTAGAACATTTTATTCATGATGTAGCATATTGTATCATTGAAAATATATTGCCATCCCTGCCATCCCTGCTCAGTGCATGCAGCGTATTTATCTCCTTTTCATGTCTTTGGGCCCATATACATATGTATATATGATAAGTTCATCTTTTCAAATGATTATTATTTAAAATACTGAAGTTAAAATCTTGAATTTGTCTCAGATTCTGTCATGAATGAAATTTTCTTGTTACGTACAGGAGGACATAATTATAAGGTGTCTGAGAATGCAGAAACCAGTTATTGTAGCAACAAACATGCTGGAGAGCATGATTAATCATCCTACGCCAACAAGGGCAGAAGTCTCTGACATTGCAATTGCAGTACGGGAAGGTGCTGATGCGGTCATGCTTTCTGGAGAAACTGCCCACGGAAAGTAAGTTAACTAATTCATTTGGCCTTGGGTGGCCTCTTAATATATTTCCAATGTGCAATGGCTATTGAAAAAGTATTATCAAAACTCAATAAATATGTTTGTTTTCTAAATTTTTTGCTTTCTTTGTAGTAATGTGTATCCCACAAAAATAATTATAGTAGTATTCTCTAGTTAAAAAAATGTTAATGATTCTTAGACACTTTAGAGTTATCAGTTATGTATGACTTTTTCCTCTTGTCTGATGCAAATTTTCTGTCTTGTCATTTCCTTTCTTTTATTTTACATATCTGCCTACTAATTTTGTGATTATAACAAAGATATCCATTGAAAGCTGTCAAAGTAATGCATACTGTGGCATTGAGGACTGAGTTAAGTCTACCAATTAGCACTGCTCCTCCAAATCTATTGAGTACATATAAGGTATCTGCAGATCAGTCTACCTACAAGTTTCATGTATTAAGTTATTGATAATATTAAAAAATAAGGCACACCTATATATAGTAGTAGATGACTATTTTTCTTTATTTTGTCGCTGTTAAAAAAGTTGAGAGGCAACCAGAATATTTGTATTTCAATACCATGTGAATAATAGCTTTATTATACAGAGAATAACTAAAAATTAATCATTTTCCTCTTGTTCAATTTGCCAGCGCTGGAAATCGAAGCTTTTCATCTAATGCTCCACTGATTGAGATCTCTGATGCTCAGATATTGTCGTTCCAGATGTGAGTCTTTTTCCTTTTTCTTTTTGCTTTGTATAAATGTAGTTTATTCATTACTTGGGTGC
This sequence comes from Humulus lupulus, assembly GCF_963169125.1. Lineage (NCBI taxonomy): Eukaryota > Viridiplantae > Streptophyta > Magnoliopsida > Rosales > Cannabaceae > Humulus > Humulus lupulus. The sequence goes on from NC_084793.1 coordinate 295,120,021, forward strand.
TTATCATGAATGGATACAAAATATTAGATTAAACCCTGAAACTGTTTGTAATAAGTCTTTAAAGAGAATTAGATGAACTAACTTTTTTCCTTCTCATCAGTGATAAAAAAGTACTTAAAGAACAAGCTGGAACTTTTTAATTAATGGCATATTTCTGAAGACTTGACATGTGTTCATGTGTTGAGGTTTTCTATCAAGTTTTTGCATTTTTAGTTACTGTTTGGATAGCCTCATTTAAAAAACTTGTCAATGACTCTATTTTTTAATTGTAATGTTGATTTAATTACGCTAATATTTTAAATGAAAGGTTTGTTTTGAATGATTTTTCTTATGAGACTAAATTTTTTTTGTTGTTTTTTAAGTTGTGGATTTTTTTTAAGTAGCAGTCTTTCTTTTTCCCTAGGAAACATTGACCTGACTGGTTAATTGCTGTTAATCCTTTGGTCAAATATTTGATATAATTGTTGTCATATTTAACCAGTGGCAAGAGAAAGATGCAGCAATCTTAGTAACAAGAGATATAATTGGTATTTGTCTACTAGGAGATACCATCTTAGTACCTACTACCTATAATCACTATTGACCATTTTTGAAACCTTAAAAATTTGAGTTAGTACCTACCTACCTCATTTAATATATTTTAATTAATACACCGTCTAGGTTGCTGATTTGAAAGATTCTGTAAACTTTATTCTAAGAATAAACGAATTGTACTGAAAAGAACCAAATCTTGCACAAAGTCTAGGTTAATTTGAGAAAACCTAGCAAAAACTCCCAGAGTAGAAATTCTAAACTTTAAACAGTAACCAAATTCTTCTATATATCCCTTCCAAGTATTCTCTTATACAATTTATAGACTAACAATAACACTTACTAGCCAACCAATAGAACTTGAGTAAATTTACAAGTCAACACACTAATCCTATATAGCTCTATTCAATATCTGATGCCTAACAAAATGTTTGCAGATCATATAGTTTTAGGTGGCTTCTTTGATGTGATTACTAATTATTGGCATTTTAAGTTAATTTATATTGTAAATATATGCAGGTTTCTGCCAGTTTAGTCATGGTGCATTTGATTGAGAAATTAGCTGCTGGTGATACTGGAAGTTTATCTGTATCAATACTTCAGAAGATGAGCACCATGTATAAAAAGGTTTGCTGCTTCCCTTTTAAGATTGGTATAGTTAGTTTAGATAAATAGTTCAGGCATGTTGTCCTAAATTAATTGGGAAGTATTGAGCTCTTTGAGGGCTCATTTTAACTAAAATCTTAACTGGAACTTGTTCACTTTCTTTCAGCTTTTCATAAATTTTAGGTAGCATAATATCTCTATTTTTTTTAATTCCATTTGCAGCTTAAAAGTCATCCTGCTTTCTCTAAATTGTTAGCCCAATATTCACAGAGTGGTTATAGGTATTAAATTCATTTTTGTTGTAAATCAAAGCATATTGATTCATGATACCATTATTGAACTTCTGAAAAAGCTTTGGAGCTTATTTGTTTAATGGTCATTAACTACATGAGGTGTTCCTCTTATTTAGTGTTTTAATTTATATTAGACTGAGCATAAACTTCTTAGTTGCATGAGTGATCTTTTTGAAAGTTTTTTTAAGTTATGATAGGTTTCTTACATTTTGTGGTGTATCTCTCTGTTTAGAGATAGAGTTCATCTCTTAAATTAACAAAATTTTCCTTTAGATTAGATTGTATTAGTGTTGATAATCCAAAAGTCTGTTAGTAACAGCTTTGTCTTAATTTGTTATTGCTTTGTTTGTCTTTATTTTGTTAATAAGGTCTCATTACTTGGAAAAAGTAAACAATCACACAGTATGCTTAGAGGCTCTCCAGGTAACCTATTAGTTAGTTTGGAAATACCATGCTTTATGGTTGTCAGAAATTATTCTCTTGTCAAGAATCTAGGCATTGCTTGAAGCACTCTGTATTTGGAATCTTGGATTTACTATTTGTATGCCTGTGTGGATGTATCAGGTTTTCAATGGTGGAATTAGCTATTTTTTGTTATAGATATTATATAATTCTGAATACATTTTCCTGTTAGAATTGTAGTTATTTATCTCGTGTGAAGTGAGGGCATGAGTGTGTATTAGGGTATGTGTTTTCGTTAGTTAGTTATACAGTTTATGAAAGATAAAATAGAAGCGAATAGAAGATCTGAGTAGTATCTGCTCAAGCATTTTCCATTGATTCTGCGACATGCTTCTGCAATGGTTGATTAACATTGACCTGATATCATTAAGTATAAAGTAACTAAGAAAAGACAATTCATTATCATTCTTTTTTCTTTCTCTGCAAAGTGTTAATCTGTTTAACAACCCTTATAATATTAATTATCAAGAATTGACAGAAGTTTAGGTTTATTAATTTAGGTAGGATTTTTAAAGATTGATTATAAGCCCCTGAAGTTTCGGTTTATTAATTTAGCTTGGACTTTTAAGTGTCTGTAGTTACTTTCGAACCACCTTTATGTGTTCTACAAGGTGAGAGCTGCATCAGTAACATGTTTTGCAGGCATAACTTCCTCTGTATTCTTCTCTCTTGCGAAGGAGAAACATGATTTCATTCTTTCTGCTGCAGTAAGCATTGATTATGTGTTTTTGACTTGTTTCTCTTGGAAATTAATTATTTGCAGACAAGTTTATGCATTATAACTAAGAGACTTTACAGATTAATGCAGCCAAACAAGACAAGGTGCCTTCAGTTAGATCAGCTTCTTGTTGAGCCATTGATGTCATTTCATGTTTTCCTGAAGTTTTCCAGAGGTGATTTTAATTTTTTTTCATGCTTTCATGTTTCTTTGAGCTCGAAATATAGACAGAAGAATTACTAGAAACTTAAATGGTATAGTGCAGAGATCCTGAACAAATTGATTCACGCAGTGGAGATTAATACCCGCGACCCCTCAATATCGGTATTTCTCTTTTACTTTCAGTTTTTATAATAACCCTGCTCTCTAATTTGTTCATAAGGGAGTAATATTTTCCTGTACGTTTGTTGTTTTAGGTGCGAATAACTGCTTCTTGGGCTTTGGCAAACATATGTGATTCTATCCGACACTATATTGATACTCTTGCTTTGGAAGGCTCCACAGGTGGGTTATATGTTACAGAAGCTATTTATTATTTTCATCTACTTTATTTGAAAAGTTATTGATGTATTATACTTTTCCTTAGACAATACTGCAGTCTCTGAATCAGTGGCATTACTAACTGATTATACTGAAATGACAGCACATAACACCAAAATGAATCATCTGATAGTATCAACCGTGATAGTGCCCCGTGCTTGAACTAAAATGACAACACATAAAGTATTGCATTTTTTTTGTTGATTTTCTTATGATCTTTCGAAGTTCTTCTTTCATGTTGTTTCTTCAATTTCTTCTATTACTGATTCCACAGTATTGTTCCCTTGCAATATATGTATATATGAGTTGGCATGTTGTATTGGCTTCTTCTACTGTATATACTACTGGTATGTGGCCATCATTATTTTGTCTATAAGCTTGAATCACCAAAATACACATTTCTCTCAGCACCATTGATCTATTTCTCTTCATTTTATTTGTAAATATGATTTTGTTTTTCAGCATTTGGGTTAGCATTTATAACTTGAATTTCAAATTGGAAGGTCACTTTTGCTTTAATAATATGAAAATTTCAAGGTCATGTATAGTTTCTTATGTAAATGATTTCTAAACATGAGCTAGCTAGCTTTGGCAGAGAAACCAGTCATGATAGTTATTTATATATATTTATATATAAGAATAAAAGAATACCATTAAATATGATAGTTTATATATAGCAGTATAGTATCTACAGTCCAACTGACTGTTTTGAGTCAACAAACTCATCACCATAGAGAAATTCTCTCTTATTTTATTGTTCATCTGAAAATTCCCTAGCTCTTTCTTGATAGCTCTCTTATTTTATTGAACTAAAACAAATAAGTATTTATCTTAGTTTTCCATTTTCTTCTTTTGAAGTTTTCAATGTATCATTTAAGAAAAGACTGTAAGTTTGTTGTTGTGGTGGCAAGAACTTTTGTTCTTGATAATAAAAGGACTTTTTTTTTTTACAATGTGCAGGTATATTGAGATGATTTCTTTGGAGCAATTCTTGACAACATTTGTAGTTGAGGCCTTTAGAATGGAAGAATGTATTTCACTAATTTTTGTATACATTTCTTGTTTTGTATTTAGAGATAAAGGAATCTGAATTGGGCATAAATTATGTTGTAATATGATTTCTTAAGCCTAGACTAGTAGACTAAATATTGTAATTACATTTGAGTAATTAATAAAAATCTATTTATGTTACCTTATTTGTCTTCAACTTTCATATTTGTTTTCCTAGTTTTGTGTAAGTAAAAAAAGATTATGTTTCTCTAAGCTAATATAACACATGTGTTATACTAAAGTGTAGTATAACACAAAAAATGTGTTATACTAAAGTGTAGTATAACACAAAAAAAGTGTTACACTAAAGCGTAGTATAACACAAAAAAAGTGTTATATAATCGACTATAAATAACATAATTAAACACTTATCTATATATTAAAATAACACAGAAATTCTGTTATCGTTGACAGTACAATAACACATCTGTATAACACTGATAAAGTGTTATGTAAAGTACCCTGACCTACGATAACATAGTCGGTCTTAACACATCAGAAAGTGTTATTGTATGTTTTGATAACACATTTTCGGTGTTATTAAAAGCATTTTTTTCTTGTAGTGATGACAATTGTAAGAAAAAGTATAGCTAAAAAATTAGGATATCATACTTTGAAATATGGCTTACTTCTCTTTTCTATGATTTTCTTCTTCTTCAATAATCAGTTATCATGCTATGGATTTCATTTTTTTAAAATTAATTGTTTTTGGGGAACTGCATAGATATAGAGAGAATTTCAACTTAATTAAAAATTGGTTCCAATTCCAAATAATGGTTTTGACTTCTAAAGAGTATTAAAGCTGAAGCCAAAGAAGCACGAGATTGAGAATTTTTGGGACTACATTCTACATATCATATATACAAATTTAAGCTCAGTCCAATGTTACTAGATTATAATGGTGATAATTGACATTTGATCATAGTGATGAGAATGATTTACTGCAGCAGGCCCTTGCAATGTCAATGGATGATCTTGCAAGTGGCCATAATGTGCGAGATAGACACATGAAAGGCAGATGTAGATGTTCCTAAATTGGCCCTAGGTAGGTCCTTTTGTGTTCTGCCATTATTTTCACTGCATAGTTGCATAATTAGTCTCTCCAATCTAGTTGTTCTCATTATTTAGAAAAATAGATTAACTTTGGAGTCTTTGAGGTGTTTGATTGAAGTACCATAGAACAGAAAAAGGTATATTTTTCTAGGTACATATGTCATGTGACATTAAAATAATAGCCAAAACATACCAATTTCTTTGTATTCATTTGGATGGTTGTGAATAATTAAAAAATAAACAAATTCTTTCAATTTCTTTTTTCGGTTCTTGTGAATTAACAAATGAGAATATCCTTGTTATAATTTTGATATATTATGGCTATGTCTTGACTTGCTAGTTTGGTTGCTAACTGCTTTGTCTTGTAAATGATAAATAGAATGAAATATATAAGTTTACAACTTTTTGTGATATTGACTACAAATCTACCATATAATTACTTAGAATGCCTTTTTATATATGTTTCTCCAGCAGTTTGAAACTTGGAAAAAGTTGCTTTCCATCTGCATCACTTTGGGTGTAAACCTATTATTTATATATTTTGTTATTTTCTTGGGAATCTTTATCCTCTAATACCTTTACACATTATGGTTATATGCCTTGCAGATAGACGCAAGTCAAGACAAGTGGTTGTATGCCTTGCATATAGAAGCAAGACAAGTGTTGATTGTTATTAGTCCATTCTAAATAATTGTTTATTAATATTTTTATTCAGAATTTCTTTTGCGTTATGGGGTTGTCCTAATAGGCAGAGTTCCAATTGACTTGAAAAGATCTCAAGTTTTTTTTTTGAAATGGAACCTCAAGTATCTTAATGTACTTAGGCTCAACCATTTGGGACGTGAATATTTGTAATATTATTCAATTAGTTAATAAAAGTTGTATTCATTTTCTATTAATTATTACTTTATTTTAATATTAGTAATAATAACACTATACAATATAATATTAAATCAAAGGTAGAGAAAAGTATTATGTATTCTAAGAGTAACAACAATAAATAAAGCATATTAAAATAATACGAAAAATGTGTTATTATAAATTATACTATAATACTACTTTATAAGTGGAAAAAAAACGTTATATAAACTATTACAAATAGCATTGAGAAATACTTATTCATTTATTAAAAAAACACAAAAAAAAGGTATTATGATAGAATATACAATAACACTTCTCCATAACTATGGAAAAGTGTCATGTAAATTGTTCCGATCTACGATAACACCACTTTTCTTAACACATCAAAAAGTATTATGTTATATTTTAGGTAATACTTTTTCGGTCTTATTGAAAGAAGTTTTTCTTGTAGTGAAAATTGAAATGAATAATTATAAACTACGAACACAATTTAAATAAATGTAAACAGAGCAGTAAATCAAAAGATAAAATCAATAACAAAAAGTCTAGGGAATTAATTTCATAACCTTTTCATTCTATTAATTTGACTAATCAGTTTTAAATATCTTCTTCCTATTCTAATAGCAGGTTAACAAACATTGATTTCTATTCTTTTTCAAGATATAAGATCTCAACCTATATAAAAGTTTTCTACATCTCTGTGATAAACTTAAACACATAGTAGGCATAAAGAATGGTAACCTAATTGCTACACAAGTCATACAAGTACTCTCGTCCAATATGTAACCTATGTATATATAACGATAACATATTTCATTCACATCCTTCGAATTTTGAATCAAAATCATAAATTAAGCAAATAGTGATAGAGTATTTACTAGCATTAGGCAAACATCATATAGATTAGAATAAAGAAGAATCAATAGAACGTCATAATAAAATTAAATCGAAATTCAAGTGACTACATTAGCCCCTAGGTAGAGGATTTAGTTCATAGATAACACTACTACAAAACTGGGCTTTCCCGACACCCAACCACGACAGTCAACTTCTGTTGGCTGTCGTAATTGCTTAGCGAGACTCTATGCCGACACTTAAAAACTGTAGAAATAGAAACCAACGCCGACAGTTAATAACTGTCACCGTTGCTTTTGACTGCCGCTATTGACCCCAACGCCGACAGTTAATTCGAGACCAATGCCGACAGTTAAAAATTTTCGTTATTGACCCCAACGCTGACAATTAATTTAAGACCAATGCCCAATGCCGACAGTTAAAAATTGTCACTATTGACCTCAACACCGACAGTTAAAAATTGTCGCTATTGACCTCAACCCCAACAGTTAATAAAAGCCCAATACCAATGGCTATAAACTGTTGCAAAAATTCAAATAAAAAATATGTAAAACATATAATTAATGAATAATATAATTTTAAAAATAAACTAAATTATGTAAATATATTTATAAAAATTATGTATTAATTAAAAATTTTAAATTCTAGATTTTCTCTTTTTCTAAATTTTTAATATTATTAAATTTTTATTTATAATAATTTTTATATCAAAATTTAAATTCATTATGATATAAAGAATAATATAATTATATTTTATTTTATTTTTTTAACATATTTATGATAACATTAGTTAAAATGAGTTATTTTATTGATTGGTTAAATATTGTAAAATAATTTTAAAAATTCACTAATAATGTTGGTGTTTTTATTTTTTAAAATCTATGTTGAAAATATTTTTTTATAAAAATGCAATAGTTGAAAGTTATTTATTGATGGTTAAATGTTTTAATAATTATTTTAAAAAAATTATAAGTTGTTAGTTTTTAAATATAATTAGAAAATAAAAACTAATAATATATCATTAATATTTTATTGTATATTTTTTTTTTCTTAATATCATTAAATTTTGTATTTAAAATTAAAATAAAAACTAAAAATTCTATCCAACCCATGTTTTCTTCCTTTTCCCCTAAACCTTTTCTCTCTCTCTTTCTCACTTCTCAGACGCAACCCACCCTTACATTTCTCTCTTCCTCTTGTCTCTCTCACTCGCTCACCCTCTCACCTTACTCTCCCTCATGCTCGCTCATGCTCCCTCTCTCACTCAACGGCGCACGGGGGTTTTGGAAACAGATGAACAACACGAACGATCGTGGGTATTGGGCAAACGGTGGGGGCTCGAGGGCCGGTCATGGGCAAACGGTGCAAACGATAGGGGCTCGGGGGTCTTGGGTGGCTCGGTCTCGCAGAGGGGTCGTGGGTGGCGGTGGAGGTAGCGGCGCGACAATGTGGCTAGGTTCAGCGTCGTGGATGCAGGCGCAAGAGGGGAACTCGACATCATTGGCTCAATCGACGGTAAGGCGTGGGGCGACCATGAGTGCTGGGTAAGTTTTATTTCCTTCTTTTCTATGGGTTAGCTTCTCTCCATTTCACATAGCTTACTTGTTGCTCTGTCTCTCTCAAATGCTCTCTACCTCAGTTAGTGTTTAAATCTGACTTTTTTTCACTTAAAAAAAAAAGAAGGTTTCTGGGTTGATTATATTAGTGAGAGGTATGTTTGAATTTGTTAATGTTGCCATGAGTACTCTTAATCACTAGTACCTAACAATTTAGCTAGTGTGGGGACGGAAGTAACATTTGTGACTAGGAATTTTGTACAGTTTAATAATGTGTTACCACATGATATGAGTTATGTTCATTTCATATGCTAGTGGATGAAATTATGCATCTTTAATAAACATATACTACATCATTGGACATGGTAGATGGTTGGGAAGACTAACACATTGGGCTGCCTGTTGTGTTCAATATAAATATGTATTGAGAAATCAGAAATTAATGTATTGAGAGTGCAGTTTATTGTTTTACTCTTCGTCATATATTGAGAAACTTGAAATTCACGAATTGAGAAATCTGAAATATGCCCTTTGGCATTCTCATAAGTTTATTTTTTACTGTGAAATCTAAAATTTGTGTGCAATTTGTTGATGTATTGAGAGTTTTGATATTTATTTGAGTGAATATTGATTGATTAAGTTAGGAACACTTGAAGAAAATGTACCCAACACAACAAACATACAGGGAAGAAAATGCCATAGTTGTTTTCACACTCTTCATTTATCATAACCAATGTTGTGATTGTTTTTGTATTTTACTTGATGAATTAAAACATAATCTTTCAAAAATTATGCAGGTTGTTTGGCAAGATAACATTGACCCGGATAACATGACTTATAAGGTGTCAGTCTTCCATCTCTATTAATTTTTTTTATTTGTTCCTTTTGTTTCTCAAGAAAATTTTAGGGGCAATTGGTTGTTTTGCAAGTTTGTACAAATATATATTAATTATTTACTGGGTGTTACAATTACTTCTGTAGTTTAATCCAAATTCTACATGCCAAAATCAGATATGATTTGGGGTTTAAAGCTTTATTCGTTTTTTTTTTTTTTTTGCTAGGAGAATCTTGTGTTTCTATAAAAAAAATTTCCATGTTTTCTGTTTGCATGATGTAGAATTAAGAGAGAAGGAAAGAAGATAAATCTTTGAGGTTTGATACCAATTCATGTTGACCTAAGAGAAAAAGGAATAGAAAATGGAGGAATTTAGAGAGACACAAACAACAGACAAAAATGTTGAAGAACTAGAGAGAGAGAATCAAAAGAAAAACAGAGATAATTTTATAATTCACTGTCATCTCTAAAACTATGTAGATAGCTAGATCTATTTAATTATTTATTGATAGACAGTTGAGCATAATAAGAAACATGGAGATTACTGAGTTCCTTCATTTTGAGTTTCTTAAGGCTTTTACTATACATTGATGTTTATAGACTAGTTACTATGGACAAATTCTATTTGAAACTCATTCTATAGTTAATAAAGCATATTATATATATGACAATATGTATATATATTTCAGTAGAATCTTGAATACCATATACATTTGCAGAAACCTTCATACACGTTGCTTATCACCTTGAAATGAATTTTTTGGTATTAAGAGCTTGAGCTGTTTGGTTATTAGTGAAACGAACTGTCCAATCTAGTTTCTAAATTCTAACCAAGAAGCTAAAGCTTTTATTTTGAAGCTTTAGAATATTATATTGGTATTTTAATATGTGCGCGTCTTTTATATATTTTCTATTTCAGTTTCAAAGCCCATTCTCACAAAAAATTTCTTCCAAAAGTTTGTTACATCTAAATAAATGAGAGTTTGTGATATGTATAGAAAGAGTGGCTGAAGTAGAAAAACTGTAATGCCGGTAAGGATTTGATGAAATAATTCCACAATGGATATGTCAAGTTTATTAGTAAGTAAAATATTTGAGTTGAAACTTTCACAAAAGTTAACTGGACTGGCTCATCTTGATTTCTCTCTCACCCACTACATATATAAGGTAGCTAGTTAGAGTTGTGCTTTTAGCTGTTTCTGATCTTGTGTTGTTGGGAACAATTGTGAAGAGCAACAGAAAATGTTGGGCATGCATTTTGAGATGGTAGATGATGAGATTGTTGGCCATATCTCAAGAAAGTCCATTGACATTCTAAAATTCATTTTGATGTTTATTTGTTGTTTTAGATTATTTGTTGTGTAAATATGAGTACAATTTGTATATATGAGTTTGATTTTGGAAAATTAATAAAGATGTATTTTTAGAGTTATGATATAGAATGAATTTTTGGTTTGAAATTTACATTATAGTTGGAATGTTATGTTTTGGTATTCTCTCATTTGATTCAATATTTATGTAATTTTTAAAGTATATATAACAAGAATGACAATATTTTTAAGCAATTTTTTTTCATTTTTAATATAATTTTAGTGACAGCTATTAATTGTTGTTGTAGAAAGCAACAGTGACAATTTTTAACTTTCGGCATTGCCAGCAACAACGAACAATTTTTAACTGTCGGCGTTGCCATCAATAGCGATAGTTTTTAATTGTCAGCGTTGCTAGCAAAAACGATAGTTTTTAACTGTCGGCGTACTTACCCCTACGCCGGTATAGGTAATTGCGACAGTTAGCCGATTGTCATTGTTGCTCAATAGCTACAGTTAATAACTGTCGGGAAAGCCCAGTTTTGTAGTAGTATAACATAATGAAAATAAAATTCAGATAATTGTTCATGGAAAATAACCTAAGGAATTAAGATGAAGAAGAGATCTAGAAATAAAAAAAACAATAAAACAAACACTCTTTTTCTTAATCTAGGGCTAAGCAGTCTCGCTATGAATCTGCAATGCTCCATAAGGCAGTGAGACTTCAATTTATACCCGAAAAGAGCTTTAATCTGGAGTTAAATAATAACACGTTGTCTCCCGGTTGGAAATCCTTCCTAAGTATCCTCTTATCATGAAAGGCCTTGGACTTTTCTTTATAAATCATTGCATTCTCATAAGCTTCAATCTGAAATTCTTCGAGCTCGCTCAACTCCATAAGCCTTTTCTATCCTACCATAAAGAGATCAACGTTCAACTTTTTTACATCCCAGTAAGCCTTGTGCTCTAGTTCCACCGATAAATGATAGACCTTACCAAACACCAATCGATACGGTGACGTACCGATTAGAGTCTTGAAGGTTGTGCGATATGCCCAAAGTGAATCATCAAGCCTTTTCGACCAACCATTCCTTGATGTATTTACAGTCTTTTCCAGGATACTTTTAACTTCCCAATTTGTCACTTCTGCTTCACCATTTGCAAGTGGATGGTAAAACAAAGCCTTCCAATGATGAACTCCGTAACAGGCACATAAAGTAGTGAATAACTTGTTGCAGAAGTGACTTCCTCTGTCACTTATAATTTCTCTTGGAGTACCGAACCGGGTAAAAATATTTTTGTGAAGGAATGTAAGTACCTCTTTATAGTCACAAGTATGAGTTGCTGCAACTTCCACCTATTTAGAAACATAGTCCACCGCAAGCAGAATATACTTGTTATTATAAGATGACGGGAAAGGTCCCATAAAGTCTATTCCCCATACATCGAACAACTCAACTTCCAGAATTCCAATCATCGACATTTGATCTCTTCTCGATATGTTACCAGTCCTTTGGCAACGATCACAACTCTTGACAAAGGCACTAGCATCTTTAAATAATGTAGGCCAATAAAACCCACATTGCAGAACTTTTGCTATTGTCCTTGTTCCTCCAAAGTCACCGCCACAATGAAGAGTATGACAATGAGTAAGAATGGAAATCATCTCCTCTTTCGGGACACGTCTTCTAATTGTTTGATCAGCAAAATGAAGAAAGAGAATGGGTTCATCCTAATAATAATGTTTGACTTCCGAATAAAACTTTTTAAGTTTCTTCCTTGACATTTCCAGAGGCACAACTTTAGCTACCAAATAATTGACATAATCAACGAACCACGGTAGCTTTTCTTCACTTTCAATAGAAAATAACTGTTAATTCGGGAAGTTGTCATCAATTTTTATCTCCTTCTCATTAGGCTCTTCTTCTTTTTCCAATCTAGAGAAATGATCTGCAACTAGATTTTCTGTCCTCTTTTTGTCGCGAATTTCCATATCAAACTCTTGCAATAATTTGACCCATCGATCCAAGTGAGGTTTGGCATCCTTCTTGTCCATAAGGTACTTAAAAGCATAATGGTCTGTGTAGACAATCACCTTATTACCAATTAAATATGGCCTGAACTTATCGAGCGCAAAGACAATTGCAAGTAATTTATTCTCAGTAGTTGCATAATTTAATTGAGCATCATTCAAGGTCCAACTAGCATAATAAATTATTCAGAATACCTTGTCAATTCGCTGGCCCAGAACTGCTCCCCTTTTATAATCACTCGCATCGCACATCAATTCAAAGAGGAGTTCCCAATTCGGTGGTACCGCGATCGGTGCAGTGATCAAGTTCTCTTTCAAAGTATTGAAGGCACGTCAACAATCATCCTCAAAATTAAACTGTACTCCATAAAATAATAGTGCAGACATGGGTTTGGAAATCTTGGAGAAATATTTAATAAATCTCTTATAAAATCCAGCATGTCCAAGAAAACTCCGAACACCCTTTACTGGAATTGGAGGAGGAGAGTTCTTAATAATTGATATCTTTGTACGATCTACCTCTATGCCTTTCTTGAAATCTTATGGCCCAAAACAATTCCTCCACTCACCATGAAGTGACATTTTTCCCAATTCAGGACCAAATTAGATTCTTCGCATCTTTTTAACACATTCTTCAAATTCCTTAAACACATATCAAATGAGGAGCTAAAGACCGAGAAATCATCCATAAATATTTCAATGCTCTTTTCCACCATATCATAAATGACATCATGCATCGTTGAAAAGTAGCAGGAGCATTGCATAATCCAAATGGCATTCTACGAAAAAGCAAACGTACCATAAGGACAAGTTAAAGTAATTTTCTCTTGGTCTTCGGGAGCAATAGGTATCTGAAGATAACTGGAATACCCATCTGGGAAGCAATAGAAATGATGGCCCAATAGTCTATCGAGCATTTGATCAACAAAATGCAATGGGAAATTTTTGACCTGTGAAATTGGCCAACAGTCGTATGTATAGTATATGACACCTTTTGAACAAAATAAATAGAATAAACGACAGAGAACATTTATCTTAAATAAACACACAGAAATTTTATAGTGGTTCAGCCCTGTTTTGATGAATAGTAATAACCTAATCCACTTAGATTTTAGTATTGAATTACTCAACAATTGCAAGTACGAACTGATGAGTTCACTCGTCAAAAAGATTTTTCTCTCAAAATTCTAGAAAAATAGATCATTTGAAATGAAGCCCTGGGTCCTTTATTTATAGTACCTAGGGGCTGTTACATGACCAGTAATACTGGGATCGTGGTTTGGTACACGATTATCAGGTAGTGGAGATACGTGTCCACCTCCCCATGATTATGAGATCATGTGTCTTCTCGTTGTTTCTCTAGATCGTGGTGGAGAATGCACGATAGAAACCTCTGGGAAGATTTTAAGTCTCTATTGGTATATGGGACTTAGGTGCTATGTCCGACGACCTGAGCTTGGGTGCTAGGCTTGTGACCTTCTGGTTGTTGGAGCTGTTGATCCACTGGGTGCTAGGCTTGTGACCTTCTGGGTGCTAGGCCTATTGGTCTTAGTTTGAAAGAGAGTGAGTAGTTCTCAGTGAAGTGTACTTGGGGGTTTAGGCCGACCACCCTATGAAGAATAGGGTGGGTCGACCACCCAGGTGGTTCTTAAGCATGTCAGGCTGACCACCCAAGGGGTTGGGGTCAAATCGACCACCCCTAGGGGTCCTTGGGCATACTGGGGCCGACCACCCCTGGGGTAGGGGTCAGGCCGACCACTCTTAAGGGCTCTTAGACACACTGGGGCCGACCACCCCTAGGGCTCTTGGGCCTGCTTAGGTCGACCACCCCTAGGGGTAGGGGTCATGACGACCACCCTTAGGGGGTTTAGGCTTGGTCGACTTCCCTATAGGTCCTGGACCTATATTTTTTGCCCATCGATCTTTTCTCAATACTTTGTCGTTTTTCCCTGATTTGTGATGTCGCGTGTCACATTCTCATTCGCCACGTCATCCTCTTATTTTTAGGGATAACAGAAATGATCTTTCCTTGTTGCCTTATTTAATTTACAGTAATCAATACAAATTCTCCACCCCTTCACTGTACGAGTTGGAATTAACTCATTGTTTTCATTTTTGACGACCGCCATTCCACCTTTTCTCAGAACCATTTGTACCGGGGTTACCCACGAACTATCCGAGATTGGATAAATACACCAGCATCTAACCACTTCAAAATTTCTTTCCAAACCATCTCTTTCATAGTGGGATTTAACCTCATTTCAGTGTCAATGCTAATCTTGATGTCCTCTTCCATTAGAATATGGTGCATAACAGTAGAGGGACTAATACCTTTTATATCAGCTAAGGTCCAACCAATGGCCAATTTATGAGCTCAAAGCACTCTTAATAATTTTTCCTCTTCAACAGTAGATACTGAAGTGGAAATAATAACTAGGAGAGTGTCATTCTTACCCAAATAAGAGAACTTAAGATGTTCCGATAGAGTCTTCAAAGTACTGGTGGCTTCTTAATAGATGGTAGCGGTCTCTCGAGCCCTTCCAAGTTCCTCATATTTCTTCTTATAAACAAGTCCATTGGAATTTAACCAATTTACATATTCAATGAACTCTGTGTCATCACAGTCTTCCATACTTGGCAAAATAAGACTCATCTAAAGTGGATCTTCAATGAGTTTTCCCTTCGACAAACTTTCCTCAATTACATTCACACTAAATAACCTATCACATTCTCTAGGATACTTCAAAGTCTTGAATACATTAAATACCACCTCATCGCTCTGCACTCTTAGCCTCAACTCTCCTTTTTCAACATCTATCCAGGCTTGACCAGTGGCTAAAAATGGTCTCCCAAAAATAATTGGAACATCTTCATCTTCCTCCATATCAAGCCCAATAAAATCTACGGGAAAGATGAATTTGTCCATTTTGACAAGAACATCTTCAATAATACCTTGGGAATGTGTCAATGAACGGTCGACCAATTGAAGAGTAAGAGTAGTGGGTCTAGCTTCCCCCAAACCTAGTCGTCGAAATACGGACATCGACATTAGATTAATGTTTGCACTAAAATCACATAAAGCCCTCTCACAATGAAAATTCCCAATGGTGCAACGCATAGTGAAACTGCCTGGATCTCTTAAATTTTGAGGAAGCTTCTTTTGAATAATTTCACTACACTCTTTTGTCAAAGCCACGGTTTCATAATCCTCTATTTTTCTCTTATTAGACAATATATCTTTCTTAAACTTCACATAACTAAGAATTTTTTCAAGAGCCTCAACAAAGGGAATGTTAATGTGAAGTTTCTTAAATACCTCAAGAAATTTGGAGAATTTTTTTATCAAGATTGGCCTTTCATAACCCGTGAGGATAATGAATCTTTAGTCTAGGCTCGGTGTATATCGATTTCTATTTCTTTGGAAGGTCTTCAGTAACCTCCTCTTGTGTTGGACCAGTGACCTGTTGGCCCTCTATCTTGTTCCCCTTATCTTCCATTGTAGGCCCATCATACTTAGTCCCACTCCTCAAGGTAATAGCTTGACATTACTCTTTGGGGTTCACCACAGTTGAACTAGGTAGAACCCCTTGATTACTGTCCGCCATTAACTTTTCAAGTTGGCCAACTTGTGTTTCTAAGGTCCGAATGGAGGATCTCGTTTCTGTCATAAATTGGCTCAATAAATCAGTGGGTACCTCTGGTTTAGTCACTTAAGGCGATGGCTATTGATGTTGTGGCATTTGTGGCCTTTGAGTGTCGTAAAAAGGTCTTTGATTTAGCCCGTAGGATGGTCTATGTGGAGGATATTGAGGCAGATTTGAATGATATTGTGGTTGGTGTCCTTGATTATTACTCCATGACAGATTTGGATGGTTCTTGTACGCTGGAGTATGGGTTGTTATTCGGTTGCCTCGGGCAATTACCAATGGCTTGCACCTTTTCAAGTGGAATATCATCTATTGAATAAGAACCCATTGCTGGACATTGCTCAAAGTGATGAGGGCCTCCACATGTCTCACAAATAATAGGAGCGGGTTGTAGTTGCATCGCTTGAGCTGAAATGTTATTTTGTTGTTGCATTTGCTTGGTCAATGAAGCAATTTGAGTGGTGAGCATAGCAATAGGATCAATTTCTAGAACTCCCACCACCTTCTTATTTTCTCACTTAGTTTGTCATTGATAATTATTCATGGTCATCTCCTCCAAGAGCTCATACACTTCGTTAGCACTTTTGCTCATAAATGCTCCCCCCGCTGCTGCATCTATTATAGTCTTTGTGTCTCCCCTCAGCCTGTTATAAAAAGTGTAAACCAACATCCATTTCAATATACCATGTTGTGGGCATTTTTGAAGCAGCTTTTTAAAACTTTCCCAAGCATCATATAATAATCCCCCTCAAATTGACAGAAATTATTTACTTCACCTCTAATCTGGGCTGATTTAGCAAGAGGAAAATACGTAGCGAGAAATTTTTGGGGAAGGTCCTCCCATGTCGAAATGGAGTTGGCTTGCAGCGAAATCTACCCACATTTAGCTCTGTTTCTCAAAGAGAACGGGAATATCCTCAAACAGATTACATCATTACTTACTCCATTCATTTTGAAAGTAGCACACTACAAGAAAAAATGTTTTTAATAAGACCAAAAATGTGTTATCAAAACATACCATAACACTTTTTGACGTGTTAAGACCGACTATGTTATCGTAGGTCAGGGTACTTTACATAACACTTTATCATTGTTATACATATGTGTTATTATACTGTCAACGATAACACACTTTCTGAGTTATTTTAATAAATAGATAAGTGTTTAATTATATTATTTATAGTCGATTATATAACACATTTCAATACTTGTAAATTTGTGTTATACTACACCTTAGTATAACACATTTTTTGTGTTATATAATGAAGTTTACATAATAAAATTCTTTACTTATAAAAAGTGTTATTGTAATAGATATTATAACACATTTTTCGTATTATTTTAATATTTAGATAAGTTTAAATTCTCATTATATATTCATTTATATAACACTAATTTATTCTATTATATTTTTATTTTTTATTTATATAATTAAAATTAGCTTTCTAATATATACTAGCATCATCAAATGAACTTGATTTTCAAATAAAAAAAATAAAAAACATTCAACATTGTATTAACAATCCACAAATTAGTTTAAAACATTCAACACTGTCATCAACAACAAAATATTCTTTAAGTATTCAAGTAATCTTAAATATTCAACATATTGAAAAGTTACTACTTTCAGCACAAAATACTCTACAGCTGCCCAACACAAAGCCTTCAAAATTAAGTATCCTTTTCTATTTCACTTCTCACGTCTGCAAAATAAACAAAGAAATATTTTATTGTTATTATCTAGCATCACAAATTACTTCAAGAAAAATGCTATGGAAACTCGAATCTAAAACTTTATGAGAGCAAACCACATGTCTGACCATTTGAACTACCCAAGAATCGATGATATATACATACAATGAGTTTTCTAAATATTGAATGTTCAACTCTGTATCTGCAGCTTCTGCTTGTTTTGATAGGGTGCTGAAAGAGGTTGGATTTGGGCACCCTAGCTTAGATAATATTGCAGCAGTGATTGATTTAAAGAGACTGAGAATTGTACTATCTCCACCATCTTGAGAATGTAATACTTGCCCATCTGCATTGGGAAGTAAACCCAGCCAAGGGGCTATTTACATGAATTGTCAGGTATCTACTTCTCTCTGTTCAGCATGAGAGATGGTAATAATAAGATTCAAGTGGCCAGAAACACTTATTTCAACTTTAACTAACCAATTAGATGGTATACATCATGTTTCAGGCATCTCCAGTTCATTTTGAAGACTTCAGTAAAATTATAGCAAAAGCAAGGACACCAGCAACCTTAATTTTATAACCAAAATCTAAAGAAAAGTTTTCAAGTTCAAGTATAATAATATCATGTACCTGCCACACCTCCATCAAAAGGAAGCAATCCAATGGACTTTGGCAATGATTCTTGCAATCCAGTGATCATTGGTTCAAGTGTTGTTAGCTGAAGCAAGCAGGAAGAGATCATTATGCTAAATAAAATTTATTTTGTTTTGAAATACTGGATGCAAATAAGGACTTGTAATGGATAGG
This sequence comes from Humulus lupulus, assembly GCF_963169125.1. Taxonomy (NCBI): domain Eukaryota; kingdom Viridiplantae; phylum Streptophyta; class Magnoliopsida; order Rosales; family Cannabaceae; genus Humulus; species Humulus lupulus. Next base: position 295,138,872 of record NC_084793.1, read on the forward strand.
AGGAACACCTTATTTGATATATGATCGAGAAGTGCCCTAATAAGCCAAGGCAGAGATCTCGATCCTAGAAGCTTGGCAATGGAGAACAAATGAGGAATTCCAAAGAAACCACAATGAAGCCGTGCAAAACTTTGATGAGCCAAATTTAATTCCTATCACGCCAAAAGCCAATGTAGCAGAAAATAAGATTATCTAGGGAAATCAAATATATGATGGAAAACATTATTATACTTAGTTATTAGGAAAAAACATAAAAGTTGATCTCTGATATTACTTATGGTGCATGGGAAATAGATTAGTACTTGAGGGCCACAATAGAAATTACGCTTTGCATAGGGAACTGATGGCTGTTGCACAGGAACATGTGGAACCTTCGATGATCTAATAAAATGCTGGGTAGTGTTGCAAAGGATAAAGTTTGGCAAGAAATCATTTTGCATCTCTGACCATTTCTAAAAGACACAAATTGATTAAGAGAAAACTCACAATAAACGCTCCAATATTTAAAAAAAAATTGCATCTTATATTTTCCCACACAGTAAATAAGATCCTTGTGTGTGTGTGTGTGAATACTCGTTCTATTAATTTGAAGCTAAAAGAAACTACCTCTACTCGTTCTATTAATTTGAAGCTAAAAGAAAATGCCTCTCAAGTGACACAAGTCAGTTAGAAAGCCTCTCATATTAGAATAAAGCAGATAATGTTACTAAACATGTGAAGCAAGTCGACTAGAAAATGACACAAGAGATATATTTTCTTGCATCTCATTCATCATCAAACTGAAGGAATCTATTGAAAGATCTGTTGATAGCAAATCATGAGCATGCTTCAAAATATCTACTGTTATCCCCATTTCTTGCATGGGCTCTAGGCTTTCGTCTTGGCCCGCTGTCAGAGGGTCGGCTCGGCCCATGGGCCCGGCCCAAGGTCTCTTGGTATGGAGAGTGCCCTAGGGGCCGGGTATGGACCGGGGACTCGAGACTGGGCCCATTGGAGTGTCCGGGATGAGCCTCCGGGTTCGTCCCTCGAACGAGGATGGCCCGGGCGATGCCCCCGAGCGTCCGGATCGTCGCAGCCTGTGCGTCATGGTCCCGGACCCTGGTATGGTCCGGGCTTATGGTAAATGGAGCGGGCAAACAGTAAACGGACCTGGATCACCTGATCCCCAGTCGAAGGGCCCAGGCGCCCAGGACCCTGATGCCGCCTCATTCCGCGTGGGCGTTGTCCCCACTTTTTGCCTACAGAAAGGGTCACCTCGGGATTGCACACTGATGTGTCAGGACTGCGCAGCCAAATACCTTGACTGGTCTTGTCTCCTGAATCAGCCTCGTGACTCGAAGTGGTCAGAACCAAAGCGCCGTTTTGTCAGGCGAGGCATAGTTCTGCGGTCAACCCATTGGGCCTTAGCTGGTTTGAATTCCGTGTATTTTGTTTCTTTTTTGTATTGGGCCTCCACTACAGAGGTCGCTCGTATCTGTTTCCCCGATGGGCCTAGGTTTGGTCCAGCCCAAACCCGACATTCCCATCAGCTTATAAATATATGCCACAGAGCACTGTAAACTCTCTCTGGATCCCAGGAAAAAGACAGAACTCTGTCGAAAGATAGAGAGAAAACTCCATTATAAAAGCTTCTTCAAGCTCTAGTAAGATAGACTCGTGGACTAAGGCTAATTAACGCCCCAACCACGTAAAGACCTTGTGTTATTCTTCTATTTCCGTTAATATTATTAGTAAATATTATTAATTAATAGAGTTGCAGAAAATCTCGGTTAACAGTTTGGTGCTTTCATTGAGTGCTGAAGGAAGCTAGCACCAACGTCAGGCCTTTACTACGATGGTGAACACGCGACACACCACCTTCAACCCTACCAATCCAGAGCAAGGCAACGGAGACCCGCTGCCTTCTCAGCGCATTCCTCAGGACCTGCCCGAGGACATGCCTCCTCAGACATCCCACCAAGATGAGTCGCAGGACTACGAGGGTGGGGCAGAGTACGAGGTGGAAAATGAGGAAGAGTAATATGAGGAAGAAAATGAGGAGTATCACGACGAAGTTGCGGATCCCACGACCCCCCGCGACGATCAGCAGGAATCGGAGGTGACTAAACTAAGGCAGCGAGTCCTGGATCAGGAAACCAGGATCGCTGAGCAGGCGGAGGCGTATCACCGAATGCAAGAGTCTCTCCAAGCCCTACAGGCGCTCATGGTCGCACAGGGTCCAGCAGCCAACCCTACAGCTGGCCCAGTTCCAGGAAAAAAGCAGCCCGCTCCCCAAGACCAGACTGGGGCCCCCAGAGGCACCAGCCCGGTGCGTCCCCCGGAGCTTTTCTCCGAGCCGGCCCCGGGAGTCCCGGAAAAGGAACGACGAAAGACCCGGGAAAAGACCACCCTCGTCGAAAAAGCAGGGGCACGTTCACGGCCGTTACCTAGGAGGGAGAAGGTGCGCCCCGTCCCAGGACGAGGCCACCCGATCGATCTGCAGGGGACGCAGCCGCGGAATGGGCAGCCCCGGCACACCCCAGGGCCAAACGAGCGGGAAAGGTCTTTGTACCCCAGCGCCTCGGTCAACAAGAACCGTCGAGAACGGTCTCGCCGTGAGGATCGTCATGCTCTCAGTTCAGGGGACGATACCTCCCGGATAGATTTGCGCGATGCACTGAATGCCTGGAAGGAGCGGGCCCGCAAAGAGAAAATCCTCCCTCGGGACGGCGACCTCAGGAACGACATCAACGACAGTAGGAACGAGAGAATCCCCCTAGAGGATAGCACGGCCAAGCTGCTCATGGAGCAGATGGCCGCATTGAAAAAGGTCACTGATCGCCTGGTCCGCAAACAGGAAGGCGCGGACACTGACTCTGACGAAGAGGATAAGGAGCCATGTGCGAGACACATCCTGGACGCCGTACTGCCCTAGGGGTTCAAGATGCTGAGCCTCACCGCCTATACTGGAAATACCGATCCTAGGGATCATCTGTCCCGGTACAACCGACTCATGACCGTTGCTCACGTCAGCGACGACGGAAAATGCCTCTGCTTCTCCATCACATTGGGCGGTCCCGCCGAAGAGTGGTGGAAAAGGCTTAAATCGGGGTCCATCCAGTCATGGTCCGGGCTACTGTCAGCATTTCAGAAGTAGTTCGTGGCCGCAATGAGGATGGACATGCAAATCAGCGCCTTCGCCAATATCAAGCAACTACCCGCCGAGACATTGAGAGCCTACATCCAGTGCTCTACTGAAGAAGCCTCCAAAACCAAGGTCGATGACGGACAGCGCCTGGTGGCATTGCAGTCCGGGATCCGGGCCGGGTCCCCACTTTGGAATGACATGAAGCGCAGTAAAGCCGCCACTTTGGAAGAATTCATCAGGAGGGCCCAAGGATTCATCAACTGGGAAGAGGCTCAGATCCAGGCCTTCGGATGACCCCCAGCTCCTCACCACATCCCTCAGACGATTCCGGGAGGTGCGGGACAGTTCCCTGCGCAATCATACGCCACGCCCCCCATAGTCCCGGGGTCGGCCATCACGCCCGGCATTAGTTACACCCCTACGGTATACGGCCCTGCCGCGTCAGGGTACGCCCCAACCCAGTCAACCCACTTCTCCGGTTATGGCGTTGCACCGGCAGGCCACAACATGGCCCCTGTCGTGGCCCAGCAGCCGCAAACGGGAATAACTGAAGCCAGCGTGAATCCCTCCCGAGGGAAGCGGTCGGGCAAGGGCCAGAACCGGCCCGAACTGGCCAAGAAGGGAAAAAGAGGCTACGAGCCCCAGTATTCAGAATACACCAACTTGGTGGACACCCGAGAAAATATATATTTGGCGACAGAAAGGGCAGTCCATTACCGGAAGCCTAGCCCCATGTTTAAGGGGGGAAGGAATCTGAGAGACACCAGTAAACAGTGTGCCTATCACAAAGACGTGGGCCACACCACCGACGAATGTCGGCAGCTCAAAGATGAGATTGAAAATCTCATCAAGCTGGGGCACCTCCACCAGTGGGTAAGAATGCCTGTGGGAGTCCCAGGCGCATCGGCAAGCCCCGGGCAATCCACGGCCCCGATAACGACTCGAACATACCCACCCCAGGGAGGGTATGCACAGGGACCCCCCATGCACGCCCCTCAGGGGGCCCTCGCGTCGCTGGTTCCTGGCCCCGGAATGCCCTATCCCGCCGGGGCAGCGCCCCCTCGAGTGGACGGACACGTGGCGACCATCTCGGTCGGACCTCACCTAGGAGGACCCTCGAGAAATGACCAAAAGTGCTATATGAGCGAGCTGGACCACGACCAGGAAGTTTGCGCCCTTGTCCAGGCTCCGGCTCAGCGCCCTAAACTGATGAACCTCCCCATCACCTTCACGGAGGACGACGCCCGCAACGTCCATTTCCCGCACCATGACCTGCTGGTGATAGATGCGCAAATCGCCAACAAGTTGGTGTCCCGCGTGCTGGTGGATGACGGAAGCTCCGTCAACCTGTTGTTCAAAACTGCCTTTGCCGCCATTGGCTTGACGAAGGCAGATCTGGCATCCTGCTCGACCCAAATTTACAGCTTCAACGGGGATGCGCTGCTCCCCATGGGGAAGATCCAGCTGCCGGTTACGCTGGGGAGTGAGTTGCAGCACTCGTTCAAATTCTGCACTTTTGTTGTGGTGGATTGCCCCACCGCTTACAACGTCATCTTTGGCCAGCTCGCGCTGGTTGAGTTCGGGGCCGTCACCTCCATCCGCCACCTTTGCATAAGTTCCCATGCGACAACGGAGGAATAGGAACTGTCCGGGGAGACCAAAGGAGTGCCCGAAAGTGTTACCATGTCTCCGCCCAGCCCATATACATGGTCCGAGAGGAGCTCGTCGAGCAGGCTCCCCTCCCTCCTGTTGAGCGAGTGGTCCAGGAAGAGGATGACCGGGACCCGCGGATAGGGGACGATCGCATCTTGGAACCAATGGACGAAATAGAAGAGGTATGCATCAGCGAAACCGACCCGGCCAGGATCATCCAGGTAGGAAAGAGCTTGCCAGCAGACGTTCGAGCCGCCATTATCTCCCGAGTCCAGGAAAATCAGGGCCTTCTGGCCTGGTCCCACTCCGATATGATCGGGATCGACCGCAATATCATCTGCCACGCGTTAAGTATTGACCCGAACGCAACCCCGGTCCGCCAGAAGCGCAGACCTTTGGGGACGGAGAGGGCCGAGGCCCTCAGACTGGAGGTAGAGAAGTTGTCTTCCATCAACTTCATACGCGAGGCTGTTTACCCCGTGTGGTTGGCTAATCCCATCTTGGTGCCGAAACCAAACGGGACCTGGAGAACTTGCATTGACTTCACGGATCTCAACAAAGCGTGTCCGAAGGACTGTTTCCCGCTTCCCCGAATCGACCAAATGGTGGATGCTACGTCTGGTTACGAGATCTTGAGTTTCATGGACGCCTACTCCGGCTACAACCAGATCTCCATGCATGTGGCGGATCAGGAACATACCAGTTTCCAAACCGACAAGGGCATCTACTGCTACATAGTCATGCTTTTCGGACTCAAGAACGCCAGAGCAACGTACCAAAGACTCGTCAATCGAATGTTTCGGGCCCAACTAGGGCGAAACATGGAGGTATACATCGACGATATGCTGGTCAAGTCCAAGACGTCCCAGGACCATTCGGACGATTTGGTGGAGGCTTTCGCAGTTATCTGGAAGTACGGGATGAAGTTGAACCCTAAGAAGTGCACCTTCGGCGTGGCTTCCGGGAAGTTCCTGGGCTTCATAGTGAGTTTTCCGAGGAATTGAAGCCAACCCAGAAAAAATCAAGGCACTGATTGACATGGCCTCTCCCCGGAAGCACAAGGACGTTCAAAGCCTGACGGGGCGAGTGGCCGCCCTGAGCCGTTTCGTTTCTAATGCCATAGACAAGTGCGTCCCCTTTTTCAACGTCCTTCGGGGAAGCCAGCGGTTTGAATGGTCGCTCGAATGCGAAGAGGCCTTCCAAAAGCTGAAGGAACACCTAGCCAAAGCCCCCATCATGGCGAAGCCAGTTGAGGGAGAGCCTTTGTATCTATACCTGGCCGTGACAGAGCACACTATCAGCGCCGCGTTGGTGCGAGAAGAGGAAAGGACACAACTCCCGGCATACTACGTAAGCAAGCGGTTACTAAACGCCGAGTCTCGGTACCCGTTGATCGAAAAGCTGACTTTCTGCCTGTTGATGGCATCCTGGAAGCTTCGACCTTACTTCCAGGTTCACGCCATAAAGGTCTTAACCAACCATCCCCTGCGACAGGTGTTGCAGAAACCCGAGTCATCGGGAAAACTCCTGAAGTGGGCAATGGAGCTGAGCTAGTTTGATATATCTTACGTGCCCCGGGTGTCCATCAAGGGACAGGCCCAGGCCGATTTCATCGTCGAATGTTTCGGGATTCCCCCAGAAGGGAATAGCCCCGAAGCCTCCGCGGCGCCTGTTTGGAGAATCTTCGTGGATGGAGCTTCGAACGAGAATAGGGTCGGCGCCGGGATCATCCTGGTGTCACCATAGGGGCACCAGCTACAAAATGCCCTCCATTTCCAGTTCAAAGAATCGAACAACGAGGCGGAGCATGAAGCCGTCCCAGCCGGCCTGCGCCTGGCCCGGGAGGTAGGGGTAGCGAACCTCGAAATCTACAGCGATTCTCAGCTGGTAGTCAGAAAAATCTCGGGGGAGTACCAGACCAAGGGGGAAAGAATGGCGGCCTACGTGACTCAAACAAAGGAGTTGCACCAGACGTTCGCGGCGCATTCCATCTGCCAGATCCCCCGAGAGCAAAATGTCTTCGCGGATACATTAGCGAAGCTGGCAACCGACGCAGAGGCCGAACTGGCCGGATTGGTTCCCGTCAACCATCTCCCCATCCCGAGCATCAGGGCCCCTGCCGTCCACGCCGTCGACCACTCCGCTTCCTGGATGGGACCGCTGATGAAATACCTGTCCGCTGGGGAAGTTCCAAATGACCGGGCTGCAACCAGAAAACTCTTATACCAGGCACACTGGTACGTCATGATGGACAGAAAACTCTACCGCTGAGGGTTGTCTATGCCTTACCTCAGGTGCGTGTCCGGGACTGAGTTAAGTGCCATCATGCATGAGGTGCATGAGGGTTTTTGCGGAGATCACACGGCCGGGCCCAGTCTGTCCAAAAATATCCTGCGACAGGGATACTTCTGGCCCATAATGAAGAAGGATTCCATAGGCTACATCCGCAAATGCGAACAGTGCCAGAGGTACGCGAAGATCCCTCGAGCCCCCCCAATAGAAATAACCTTGATGAATAGTCCCTGGCCCTTCGCAGTGTGGAGGATCGATCTCGTTGGATCCCTCCCGACCGGGAAATGAGGGGTTAGGTATGCCATTGTGGCTGTGGACTATTACACGAAATGGGTAGAGGCGGAGCCCATGAACACGATCACTTCCAAAAAGGCCTTGGATTTCATCATCAACAGCATAGTGTGTCGGTATGGCCTCCCCTACAAGATCGTGTCCGACAACGGGAAGCAGTTCGACAGCCACCACTTCACAGATTTTTGTGAAAGATACGGTATAGTGAAGAGTTTCTCTGCGGTCGCCAGACCCCAGGCGAACGGGCAGGCAGAAGCCGTGAACAAAATCCTAAAAGGGACACTGAAGAAAAAGCTCCAAGCCTGTAAGAGCAAATGGCCCGAGGAACTCCCCCGCGTATTGTGGGCCTACCGGACGACCGAGAGGACGTCAACCGAGCACACCCCCTACTCGATGGTTTATGGATGCGAAGCCGTCATCCCAATTGAAACGACCATCCCGTCCCATCAACGCGACACTTATGATCCCACCCAGAACCACGCCTTACTCCAGGAATCGCTGGATCTCATCGAAGAGATCCGGGAAGAATCGCAAGTACAGTGAAGATGTACCAGGGAAAGATCGCGCGACATTTCAACTCTAGAGTCAAGAGCCGTAGGTTTGAAACCGGCGATCTAGTCATGCGGAGAGTCTTCCCTGCCACTCAAGATCCGAGAGTAGGGGTTCTGGGCCCTAATTGGGAAGGGCCATATAAGATCCAGCACGAGGTTTGCCCCGGCACGTACCGCTTGAAGCGGCTCGATGGTTCGGAAGTCCCGCGAGACTGGAACGCGGAGCATCTCCGTAAATACTATCAGTAGTCCTAGAACTTTTCCCAGTTTAATATTTTCGTTGTATGCAATATATGCCTCAGGGCGAATTTCTTTCGGACAATGGAAATGATGTGTGCAAAACGTCATAAAGGGCTATTATCACAACCATGCTAATCTATCTCAAGTGACCCCAGACCCATCTCCGTTCACTTGCGGGGGGTATCATCCCAGGTATAAGCAAAATACCTGGCGGGGCACAAGCTTAGGCTAGTCCCGGCTCGGATCGCTGTCCGGGAGATGCACGAGCCCAGGGCCGGTCCCACCCCGGACGAACGACGTCCGGGGGTATAATTAAGAGGACCGAGCCCAGGGCCGGTCCCACCCCGGATGAACAATGTCCGGGGGTATAACAAAGGACCACGCCCGAGGCCGGTCCCACCCCGGACGAACAATGTCCGGGGGTATAATTAAGAGGACCGAGCCCAGGGCCGGTCCCACCCCGGACGAACAATGTCCGGGGGTATAACAAAGAGGACTGAGCCCAGGGCCGGTCCCACCCCGGACGAACGACGTCCGGGGGTATAATTAAGAGGACCGAGCCCAGGGCCGGTCCCACCCCGGACGAACAATGTCCGGGGGTATAACAAAGAGGACCGAGCTCAGGGCCGGTCCCACCCCGGACGAACGACGTCCGGGGGTATAATTAAGAGGACCGAGCCCAGGGCCGGTCCCACCCCGGACGAACGATGTCCGAGGGTATAACAAAGGACCAAGCCCGAGGCCGGTCCCACCCCGGAGGAACGATGCCCGAGGCCGGTCCCACCCCGGAGGAACGATGCCCGAGGGTATAACAAAGAGGACCGAGCCAAGGCCGGTCCCACCCCGGACGAACGACGTCTGGGGTTATAATTAAGAGGACCGAGCCCGAGGCCAGTCCCACCCCGGACGAACGACGTTCAGCCCGGACAGGTTGAACTCCGGGATACGAAAGCATCCGGTTTGCCCCAGGGCAAAGCCAGGACCTAAAAACTGGTAAAAGGAGAATCACACTCTGGGTTAAACCAAGTCCCGAGGGCCCTGGACGGTGCCAAGACTAGAGACTTGGAAATTTAAGTCGGTGGGTCCAGTCCTGGCCGTTGGAACTAGAACTAAAACCCTGCATTCAGTTGGTCGCGGCAATTAAAAGGAAATTTCTACTGAACGATGAAAGGAAGCTTTCGTAAAAACCAAAGAAAGTAGCAGTGTTTCAAAATTTAATTACAAGCCAAAATTTAACAAAAGTACAATGCCGGGATTCGGGCCTACAGCGCATCCGCCCGGAGGTCCACATCCTCCCTCTCCTTGGCCTCGTACTCGGCCCACTTTGAGTCAGGATCAGGGAAGACAAGGAGGTTCATATTTTTATCCTTGCACCAGGCCATGTAGATGGCCTCATCAAAGGTGACATCCAGTAGGCCCTCAGCCTCCTCCTTCCCCTAACGGGTCGTTTCATGCGCCGCCTTCTCCTGAAGCAGACAGTTGCCCAATTCGCAGACTCGGGCCTTCAAGGCTAGGATTTCCTCCTTGTCCATGACGGATTGCGCCGTGGCCGCCTCTAAGAGTGCCGCCCGCTCGTCGACATCCTTTGCCTTCCGGGACAACTCCTCTTCCAGCCCGGCCTTGGTGCGGGCGAGCTCCTCGCGATCCGCCCTCACACGGGCCACTTCTTCCTGGTGGTGGGCAGTCTCCCGGCCAAGGGTCTCCTTGATGGCCTCCCTCTGGTTCACGGCCGCCTCCAGCTCCAGCTTGGCCATCTCCATCTTTATGGCGAGCTCGGCCACCAGATCGGCACTCCACTGGGACAACAGATCAACCTGTAGCAAAGAAAAGTTAGAAAATAAAACCACCATCAACAAATCACGGAAATAGTATAAGGGAGGTGAAAGTTACTGCGGTGGCCTGGTGGCGGAGAGCTTGGGAGATGAACAGCACGTCCGGGTTGGCTATCGTGGCGTACCTCTTTAGCTGAAGGTTGGACATAGTGCTTCCAACCTGATCCAGCAGGTCAGCCGCCATGGGGGCTATGTCCTGGCTAAGTTTGGGGCGGAAGCCCGCTTCGGCGACTGGCCGGTCCACGATCGTCTGGGGAACGCTGAACTCGGCAGGATGATCCGAGAACTCAACCTGACGACGGATCGTCAGGGCTTTGTAAGCGTCGTCCCTCCAGCACCGGCCGTTCTCCCAGGTCCGATTAATCAGCCGGGACTGCTCGTCCCGCAAGGACTGGTGGTGCAGGGATTTCCCAGGTGCAGGACTCCCCCTCCTCGAGAAGAGTTGGGCGGAGGGGAAGGACTGGTGGTGCAGGGATTTCCTTCGCCGTCAGCCGAATCTCCCCGTGCGACTCCTCAGTTGAGCCCGCCCGCATTGTCTGGGGCCTCTTCCCGAGGTTGCCTTCCCCGGCGTCGACTTCCAGGCCCCTCTTCCCAAAACGGCTGACGGCTTCGCCCGCCTCCAAATCTATCACGGGGGGCTGGTCGGAAGCGGCGTCCGCAGCAGGCTCCACGGCCTGGAAGGGAACCATGGCCAGAGCTACGCCTGGGCAGGGCACTGCCCCGGGTGCTTCACTGGTGGGGAGGGGCTCCGTGCCCATTACATCGTTGGCTTTCCTGGCCGCCTTCCTGGTCGCCCGTTCCTTTATGAGTCTCCTCATCTCGCTAGCCGGGTTAGACATGTCGGAGTCCTCTGCAAAAGTATAGGAAAAGGAGTTAGGACGATAAGCCAAATAGATGAAAACACAACAGTAAAAAACGGCCCGGGACGAACCCTCATCTAAGCCCCGGGCGAGACTCAATTCCTTTAGAGCGAATGAATGGATCCAATCTCCTACGTCGTCCGGGTTCAGGAACCCCCCGTACTGAAAGAACCCGGATAAGAACATTAGGACCTCTGACCCTACGGGGACGGGAGATGAAGGCCTCATCTCCCCATCAGCCCCAAACGCGGGGCCCGGCGGCACTAGCCTATCCCTTGCTAAGTCCCCGACTTGGGGAGCATAAGTTAAGATTAAAGGGGAGTTACCTCGCCCCGATACACTAGCCCCGGGAGTCCCGGCGTTTGGCAGGGCGTCTTCGAAGAGCTCCTCCAGCTCTTCCGAGGTGGCCGTTTCTGCCGGGAGCTGGTTCTTCTTACGCTGGGCCGTTTCAGCCCGCGCCGCCTTCACCACCGCAGCAATGTGATCAAGGGCCAGCTGCTCCCAAACGTCGGCGTTCTTCTTGCACGGGATGCCCTGAAGGCTCGGGATAACGATGGTCTGGGTGGCCGCGAGCAACCCAACTAGCCGGAGGTTGTCATCCCTGACATAGCCCCCTACGTCCAACTCCTCTGCGGTCAAATTAGCATAGAACCTCCTCCTTTCCAGGAGAAACTCAGTAAGGAGGGTTTGAATGAAGGGCCCTGCGACCCGGAAGACATGATAAGAGACGAGTGGAAAAGATGAATAAAGAAGAAAGGTCCGGAAGAGTACTTACCCACTCGCTGGAAGTCCAGCAGTAGTGTGGGGTTCCTGTCAGTGAGGAACCCGGATGTCATGAACCAGTAATGCCTGACATCCGGGGGGTGCCTCCAGGAGCTGGTAGAAGCAGGATAGCCGCTCTGCGGCTGAATCCTGTAAAAGCTGTCCAGGGTTTTATTTTTGACGCTGACCTGCGACACCAGCTTGTAGAAATACAAGACTTCTGCAGGGGTGGGCTCTGCGATCTCCTTCGTGACACAAAGCACCTTCCACCCCGCAAGCAGGCGGTACGCTTGCAACAGCAACTGGAACGGCGCGATCCCCATATACGTCAGGAACCGCACGAAGTAGTCATGAAGCGGGAGCGTAGCCCCCGCGCTGATATGGCCAGCGCTCCAGGCTCCGAATCCGTCCACGGATGTATGCGCCCGTTCCTCTAGCCTGGCCATGCGATTGTGAAAGAGGCCCGGAGTGGATTCGATGCCCAGTTGTTTCTCCAGAAGCAGCATCATCCGGTAGTTCCGGAACAAGTTGGCGGTTACGTCCATCTCCCACCCGGGAGCGACGATGGGGGCCCTATTGACCTTTTCTTCGGAATGGAGCGTAACGCCCGTGGCCATAACTGACGATCTGGGAACAAAAGAACGAAAGACCAAGCAGTCAGTACCTAAACCCAAGAAAGTCGGTCAAGGTACGAGGAGTCTCCTAAGGACTGCTTGGAGTCCCGTCGGATCAGGCCCGGGACCCCGAAAAGCCCCGGGACCCTGATCGGGAGAGGAGGCTGCTAAGGCCCACCCCTTGTCTGGGAAGCACCCGAGTACGGAGCAACCCAAACCAGGCGGCCTTCCTAGAAAATTCTAAAGCACAGAGCCTAGACGCACGCATATAGAGAATGTAAGTTCACAAAGTTGGTAAAAGAGTTAAAAAAGACTTACTGTGTGGTGTCGACCGTCGAAGGTGATGGTTGTCCGACTGTAAGGATGGCAGAACCTTGTTCCTGAAGTGGCACAGTCGGCGCAGTAGTTCGTCGACAGAACAACCCCGAGAAGCGCCGTCAGGTAGAAGAACGAAAGTTGGTGCTCTGGGGAACAGGCGGCGGCGCAGAGCTAGCAGGCGGCGGTGTATGTCGTCGGCAATGTCAGACATGCAAAGCTCGAACAGCGTTCGTGTATTCTTAAGCTAGTTCGAGGATGGAAAAGTGCCAAATGTTGTTTTCTTGGGGCATTTATACCAGCCCCAAATTCTGGCCCACGATCCAACGGTCAGGTGCCTATTCATCGGATGGTCAGGAATCGCGCAAGGGACATTTATGAGTCCTTTTAGCCTGGATCCTCGCCGCCTCAAATCCGACGGCTCAGGAGGGGTGGATGCCAAAGGACGCCCCATCCTATGGTCCACCTCGTTCCAGGGATATTAATGATGCGCCCCCCCCCCCCCCCCCCCGTGCGGATGGGACGCCTCGTGACATGCACTGACACCCTAGTCTAGGCCTAGCGACCCTTAGGAGGTCTAGGCGACCCTTCAAGGCCTGTGCAGCAATCACACAGTGACACGTGTATCATTTTCGTAGAGCGGGCCGAAGGTAAACGACCCCGGATCGTAGTGAACGACCCGGGCTGATTGTCCCACCAATGCCACGTTCTTCTGACCAGACCCCCGAACTCGGGCAAGAACTAGGGAGGCAACCTGGCGAGTGCCGCGGTGATGGTGCAACCCTCCTCCCGGCAAGCCCGGGCGAAGGCTTGGGGGGTAAATGTTATCCCCATTTCCTGCATAGGCTCTAGGCTTTCGTCTTGGCCCGCTGTCAAAGGGTCGGCTTGGCTCGTGGGCCCGGTCCAAGGTCTCTTGGTATTGAGAGTGCCCTAGGGGCCGGGTATGGACCGGGGACTCAAGACTGGGCCCATTGGAGTGTCCGAGATGAGCCTCCAGGTTCGTCCCTCAAACGAGGATGGCCCGGGCGATGCCCCCGAGCGTCTGGATCGTCGCGGCCTGTGCGTCATGGTCCCGGACCCTGGTATGGTCCGGGCTTATGGTAAATGGAGCGGGCCAACGGTAAACGGACCTGGATCACCTGATCCCCATTCGAAGGGCCCAGGTCCCCAGGACCCTGATGCCGCCTCATTCCGCGTGGGCGTTGTCCCTACTTTTCGCCTGCAGAAAGGGTCACCTCGGGATTGCACACTGATGTGTCAGGACTGCGCAGCCAAATACCCTGACTGGTCTTGTCTCCTGAATCAGCCTCGTGACTCGAAGAGGTCAGAACCAAAGCGCCGTTTTGTCGGTCGAGGCATATTTTTGCGGTCAACCCATTGGGCCTTAGCTGGTTTGAATTCCGTGTATTTTGTTTCTTTTTTGTATTGAGCCTCCACTACAGAGGTCGCTCGTATCCGTTTCCCCGATGGGCCTGGGTTTGGTCCAGCCCAAACCCGGCATTCCCATCAGCCTATAAATATATGCCACAGAGCACTGTAAACTCTCTCTGGATCCCAGGAAAAAGACAGAAACTCTGTCGAAAGATAGAGAGAAAACTCCATTATAAAAGCTTCTTCAAGCTCTAGTAAGATAGACTCGTGGACTAAGTCTAATTAATGCCCCAACCACGTAAAGACCCTGTGTCATTCTTCTATTTCCGTTATTATTATTAGAAAATATTATTAATTAATAGAGTTGTTGAAAATCTCGGTTAACATCTACTAACTTTTCCAACTTCTGAAACCATAAAATCACATTTAATGAGTAAAAAAAAGAAAGAAAGGAGGTGTCTCTCAATGCTCCATGACAAAGAAAAATAAAGTCAATCAACTTTGCATCAAAAGTAGACAAAATTACTTTAAAAAAGAAACCAATTTCTCTTATTATTAATTACGATATATTTGAACTTTTGTAGGTACGATATACCTACAGAAATCTGAATCAAAAACTCATTTCGGCCAAGTTGAGTGGTATTTGATTTTAAACAAGAAACTTGGAGAGTGTTGTTTACTATAACATCCTCCAACTCCCGCTCTTGCTCTGGATCGTTCTCTCCATTTCCCATTCCAACTGTTTCATTTATATATATATATATGTGTGTGTGTGTGCATGTGCTTACAAATTCATATAGATATATGCTTGAAAATTATACAATATAACAAATAGGTTCAATCTATACAAAATAATTTCTGCAACTAAAAAAATAAGATGTCAAAACCATTATCTTACCATAAACAAATAAATGCACATAAACAAGAGACTATGGAGGTCACCATGTATCAAAACAAATATTCCTGCTTAATAACTTCAATTTAGCATCAAGATGATATAAATAGACAAATAATTCCTCATCCAGATATAATTGTACCTTTTTTCCCTGGAAAGACTGTTTTAAGTTATACCAAATCTGACTACTAGGACAATATATATTTACAGAGCTTCCAGGATAAATTATAATAACGCTTAGAAATTTTGGTGTTCTTATAGATTATATTTTACCTCGAACAAAGAAAATATCAATACTATTTATGAAATGAAATAAACTAATAATGACATGCTTGGCAATATCCACAAAGTTCAAGCTACAAGTTGCTTGCAATTATTACCTTTTACATCTCTATCCTTCTTTTTGTTTTTGAGAACCTTCCCAAAAGATCCAAGACGTAAATATGACATGATTTTAGAAATTCGATCAAGCACACAACCATCTACACTGACAGTAACCATTTCCTGCCCAATGACAATTGCATGAAGTTTTGAATAAGATGTACATTACCGAAAATAAGATTGCACAAGGGTTCCACAACTTTAAACCTCAGGTTGTGGACAGTCAGCTCTACTCCTATGCATCATAGTCAGAATGTCATGAGAATACCCATTTTCCTGGTACAAATGGAAAAAGGAAAAGCATCAGAGCACTAAACATCTTACAAGAAGATTAAATTATCTGGGACAGGCCTATGGCCAAATTAATTCCCATTGCAGAACTTTGAACATGTTTGGGTGGTAGTAGAAATATAAAATTCAATGAAAACAATCATTATAATTTACCATGTTAAAAATAAAAGCCATTCTACCAAGAAGGAATATTTCATTTGACTTGATAGCAGTTTGGGGCTTCACTATCCATTGATAAACAGACTGAAAACACACATAAGACCTATGTTAAGCAATTTATGATCTAAAAGGAATAAAATGGCTCTTTGTTTATTCAGAAAATCAATGAACCTTTGCAGTCGTAGTGCGAAACAACAACTGTTGATCTTCCTTGGATGCCCTGTGATAGAACAACATGAATCTTCTAGTGCAGGTGTTACAATATGGCTACATTACTACCTCACATGAATTGAGAAAGAAAGAAAAAAATGGAGAAAGAAAGGTCCTCTATTTTCAAAAGCAGTATCACCTGCTAAAAAACGAAAATACAAAACAAGGAAAAGTAAACAAATATTTGAGAGCAAGAAATCAAAGTTTTTAATCGCACAAGTCTCTTCTTCTTTTTCCCGAAGCATACCAACTGAGGTTTCATTAAGTGTTGTTACAGAAATAAGAAATTAATATATGTCAATAATTGTCAAATCATAACAAATGAAATTTCACTTTTCCAATAAACAACCTGGAGTTGGATTTCTTAGACTTCAAGACATACTAGACCTCAATTTTACAAAATGCATGTGTATCATATTCTCTAATACACACATATGGCTACTAAAACTCTCATTTAGTTTTCACTTAATTTGATCGGGTCTAAAATGGCATCCTTGTTAAATTAACAACAAAATTCAGAGCTTTTACCCACATTCATCCTAAAGCAAAAAATAATTATAATAATCAAGTAATTAGCATCTACATAGTCAGAATCCACAAAACATGGCAGACTATAATGGCTCTTGAAGTTGCAACAAAGAATATGCAAGTTACCTAGGTTGTTTTCCGTCACTTTCCTCACCAGAATCTGGCTTCTTGTCGATTTCACTCCGAATTTTATTAAGTAAAGCATAATCCAATCCTTTCACCAGGTGAGTATGCTCCACATCACCTGAGCAAAAGATAGAAGGGTTTTCAGCTATAAAAGCTAAGCATCTCTAAATAATATACTTCATACACAACACCAAATAAGATACCCAAAATGAAGAAGGACATGATCTTTTCAAATTAAGCAAAATCCATTATGAAACTAAACAAACAAGTAACATATTTGTCTCTAAGATTCAAGTATCATGTTCCCACTTGTTATCTTGCCTCTACCTGCAATGAAAACAACATATAGTCAGTTTTAGTGCTCTTCCAAACCTCAATACCTAAAATATCTTACAATTAACAAATGAGAATCTTTTCAGAAACTCTACTGAAACCCCACTATCCAATAGCCAAGAGTAGTAAAAAATAAAATTTTGCAAATATCAAATGCCAATATAGAAGCCTTGCAAGGAAATTAGGACTTTGATATCCTCGTCTAGTTGGCTTGAATAGAAAATTTTGATATAAAATCATGTAAATCAACAACATACCTGAATAAATGTAACAACAAAATATTTGGCCCTCTCATAGCATAAAATTATAAGGTAGGGGCTCCAAATGTATTAGCCGCAAAATTATAAGGTAAGAGCTCAAGTTATATTAGGCTGAAGTCAGTGGACAGTGATCACATTTTCACCCTCCAAAATCTACAACAAGTTTCCAAAACTGTGTTTAAAAGAAAGATTATTATGTCTAAAATATATCATTTATAGCTTGACTTATCAAACCATAATCCATAAATGAAAGCTGCTAAAATGCATTGTTTTACCATGTCTTAATATAAAACAATGCATTGAAAATGTCTAAAACTAAGCATTGCATATATAGAGTGAAATCAAACCAATTGCAAGAGATACTAGATTAAGACCAAATCTTTCTGCATTAGATACTCCTGTAGAACACAGTTAGAATATAAAGATTAACAATCTAAAACCCAATATATACATTATGAAAATAATCAATTACAATATTATAATTGTAGCCAAGCCTAATTCAAAACATACCCAAATCAACGCAAAATTTCAAGCCGCAAATAGGAGAAAAGAAAAATAAGTCAATTTATTTTTTAAATCTAAATATCAAAAGAACATATATAAACCGAGGAAACTAATTTAATAAGACATTCAATAGACATACAATGAGTAGACTCAATGTAAATTTAAAAATAATATACTCATAGTGACAAGAAAAAAGAATTCTCATAATTGTTGGTTGTTTCCTTTACAACTTCTTAATACATTACCAAAGTTAAGCAAAACAAACATGTTTTTGGGTTTTAAAAAAGCAGTAATGAAAGGGGATTTTTTTATATATGTTTTGATTTTCCCAAAACTCTTCAACATAAAATAGTTACAAAGTACATCTAAGAATTAATACCAATAAGTATCTTGTTCTAAAAAAAAATCTTTCTATAAAAAAGACCATCAATAAGTATATATAATATAAGTGACAAGTATATGTCTGCAACACAAATATATCAACAATGTGACTTTTGACCTAAAATGACTAAACTCAAATAAATGAATTTGTGAAAAGCTTAAGGTTTGGGGAGAAAAGTAAACCAACAAATATAAATACATAAATATATTGTTAAAAAATGGATAAATGATATCACAAAAACAAGTTTCCATGCTCTTTAGTAATATCATTTATATCTCAACAAAAACAAAAACTCTTACTTAAGCATTAGGTACTCACACGTTAGTGTACTTACATTACACATATAAACACAAAAATTAGATCAAATTCAAACATGGCAGCAGACAACAGTACAATAAAAACCATAAATGTAGTATAAATACCCCAATTAGCAGCAATACAAGAACTACAAAAATACGTCGATATACAAAACAACAAAATACCTTTTTATGTGCTATACTTGAATGCTACTTTAGTTTACTCTTCTTTTTATGCTTTGGATTCAAAGTATACCTGTTGTGAAAATCATGAAACAAGACAAAGAAAATTAATACAAGATTAATTTTTTTTAAATATAATGAAGTAGAAAGATTAAGAATCAATATAGAACAAACCAGATATAAATAAAAAAAAGATTAAAATACGTGAGAGAGAGCTAGACCAAATAAGTTGTATTGAAATAGTATTAATATGTAAGAAGAATAACCAAAACGAAAAGATAAAAAAATGTTAGAAATATCAATAGATGAATCAACTCAGTAACACTCAAACAAAAATGAATACCACTAATTAATGGTCTGTAATAATTACTACAAAGCAGCCATGTAGCACTCAAACAAAAAATGCTTAACCATATAAATAAAGATGCATAAAATTTCCTCATATTTATCTTGGTCAAGTAGGACGAAAAATGATTAAAGCATTGGTTCATATAGTAATATGATATAGAACCAAATCAATATAAAGAAAATAAAAAATTTCAACAAAAACAAATTAATACGGCAGAGATAGTTATTAATATATTGTATTATCAATATTTCAGTAAAATCAAACACATTAATCAATTACAGTCTATCAAATACTGACACCTTTCTTTGCATCATTATCTATGGTTTCTTTGCATCCTTTTCACAAACACATACAAGGCATCGACCATTAGTTTATGAGTTCCACATTAGAAAGTTTTCCTAAACTACTATCTAGCTCTAGAAGACAAACAAGCTTCTAAAAATAAGCTCAGAAACTATACATACTCAATAAACTAACCTTGCATTTCCTAAAGTTTCATGAAAAGTTTAAGAGAAACAGTCAAGAATAGACATAAAAAGGAAATGAGGAAAACAAGAGAAGCTTACATGACAGAGAATGACGGAGGTGGTGCCATTGTAGCCAACCACAAACTAAAAATTAATGAATATCATGACATTGTTCAAACTGTAGTTAAGTTGAGTGAACTTCATTATAGGAGTTGGCCCTAAATAGAACTTTTATATATATATATATATATATATGTATATATAAATATAAGTTCATGCATTAAAGCATAAAAATTATTCTAGTCTAGATCTAAAATCAAAGAATAAAACATATTCTTATTCAGTTGCATATTTAAGTAGTTTAATAAAATATGGCTTCATGCCCTTTCTAGATATAAATAAAATAATTATAGAACTATAAAGAATCCATAAATCCAAATTACCTCCAAATTCTTGCTCCAACACGCAATGCCATGAAGAGAAACAACCCAACCCATATTCTAGCAAGGAAAATGCAGGAGAAGTAGACCGAATGAAGACAGATGAGATCATTCTAGCAAACAGAAAAAATATGGATGATGGAAAATAGCATACCTCAAATAGTTTATAATTTCCCATAAAATTAACAGTGGGATCCAACAACAAACTGATAATCAAATATGCCAAGTACGTATAGTATAAGGATCATTCAAACAATGCATATATATAAAGTATATATTCAACCTTAGATGTGTTTTCAAGTTAATGTAAGCTATTCAATGTAATATCCATCTTTTAGTTTCATGGTATATTCTTATTCAGTTGCATATTCGACCTTAGATGTGTTTCCAAGTTAATGTAACCTTATAAAATTTATATGCAACTAAACCATCCATTTTCATTAAGTTATTCATATAATATGTATATTATTGATTTATTGGAAAAAATGGAGACACCATCTCTAAATGCACATAAGACTTTTCAGTTCCAAGGAACACATAATGCACATCTTTTGTTCTTATGCCAAGGGAACCATGTTATTCACACCCCTAACTATATTAATGTGCACTAATCAAGTTATAAATATTTAAATAACTCCTCACTACACCACCACTACTTGAGCACCACCACTACTTAACATCTCTGTCGAGACCAACAACTCAAAAAACTAGTTTGGTACAACTAACTTTGTACCAATTATAGAAAATAATAAAGCCAACCCAGATTTTGACCAAAGCCAGAAAAGAGGAACCACAAACCAATAATTTTTTTTTGTAAAAGAACTCTGCAATCATTCTTTTGAAGATTTTGTCGATATACTACAATTTGACGTGCGAAATACAAAAAAAAAAGTTCATATAAAACAGGAGGCTTACTTATACTTCAATCCCTCCCGAAGTTCTATAAATTAAAGATGATGAAATGGGATAAGGAAACACTGAAAAAAAAATCATTAACTCACTAAAAGCAACTTAATTTTACTAGTATAACAACACAAAACCAGAACAAAAACCTACAGAGAACTAGTTTACTATAACCAAAAACTAGAATTTATGGAGAACTTTTCGAGCCCATAACAGAAACCATAACAAAATTCAACCATCAATAGAGG
This sequence comes from Humulus lupulus, assembly GCF_963169125.1. Taxonomy (NCBI): domain Eukaryota; kingdom Viridiplantae; phylum Streptophyta; class Magnoliopsida; order Rosales; family Cannabaceae; genus Humulus; species Humulus lupulus. The sequence goes on from NC_084793.1 coordinate 295,159,735, forward strand.
AAAACTCATGAAGCAAAAACTAAGATGCTACAGTATTAGTGAACTTCTAACTTGAATAAAAAAAATTCAGACAAATAATCACAAACAAATTGATCTCAGATAAAAAGGCTAACACAGAGAGCTTGAGAGAGAGAGAGAGACCATACCTCGGTAGAGAAAGATAGAGACAAACAAAAACTAGATTATCTCCTTGCTACTACTTTCTGAAAAATCAGAGATAAACAATACACACCTAGGGATTCTCCAAATCAATGTGTTAATAGAAATAAAGATGAAATAGAAAGTTAGCAAAAACAAAAGGACAAACCCTATTGAGTCTTCTGAATGCTCTAAATCCTGCCTCAACTCTGCCATTCGCTTCCTTCTAGCTCCTCAAACCAAGCCCTGAAGTGAAATTGCAACAAAATGAACATAAAACAAAGGAGACATTTTGCCAAGAATTTAACTAGATAAAACTCCACTCTAATCATATCCCAGAAAGACAAAACACATAAAACTCAACCAAAAACGTTTTAAAGTCAAAGCCCAGCAATATGCAAAATCGAAAATTAATTTTGAAAACCACAGATTTTATAGATTCTATGAGATTCAAGCTAATAAATCTAACATCTACAACTAAATACTTACCTGGCTTGCCAAGATCGAAGAGAAGAACGAATCTGAGAAGCCCAACGACTGGAAATCGAAGGTTGACAAAGAGATAGAGAAAGATGAGAGAGAGAGTGAGGAGTTCGGAGACTGTACCAAGCCAAAGAAATGGGTCTTTTCTTTGTGTCAAAATGTTGATGGAAATGGGTTCAGAAATGTTGAAGGAAAGGAAATGGGTCTCGGGTCTCACAAATTCTCAGGTCTCAGAAATGAAAATAAAAAGCTAAGTGGCGGGATGGTGCAATATATTACCGCCCTTTTTTCATAAAGTTGCCCAATATAATACTCTAGCATAATACTTTTTTATTAGTATTATATTCATGTGTTATGGAAAGGGCTATTTGGTGTAGTGTACATAACTCCAAAAAGTTAGTAATATGGAGGTTCGGGTCCTCATTAGGTAGCCCCCCAAACTGAACGCAATTCTGAACCATTTGGATAATCAAAGGCTTGATCTCAAAATTATTTGCCTCGACAGTAGGTGGGCGAATGCTAGAGTGTATCCTTGTTATAGTAGGGAGTACATAGTCCCTCAGTGGTGGGTCTGCCTCACCTACAACAATTCCCTCGTTACCCTGATTCAGATTGTTGTTGGCAACATTATTAACATTATATGCCATTCTTTCTAGCCTTTTCTGTTTTCTTTTTCTTTTGCAAGTCCCTCAATCTCAGGATCAACAAGCACTAGTATATTCGAACTCTGGTGTTGCATAAACTAGGTCACCTGAAATTGAGAAATTTAAAAGCAACTCAAATTAGAAAACGTTAGAATAAAACCAAAGTAGAATGAAAAACAATTAATTTTGATATTGGATATTAGTCCCCGGCAACAGCGCCAAAAACTTGCTCGATAAAATATGCACGCAAGTGTACGTGGTCGTGTCAAGTAATAAATTCTATAAGAACAGATATCATCCCACAGAGACTATTAACCAATTACCAATAATTACTTTTCACTTTCTATTTGGTTATCAAAATTTAAATGAATAATTATAAACTACGAAGATAATTTAAATAAATGTAAACAAAACAGTAAATCAAAAGATAAAATCAACAACAAAAAAGCCTAGGGAATTAATTTCATCAACTTTTCATTCTATTAATTTACTAATCAATTATAAATCTCTTCTTACTATTCTAATAGCAAGTTAACAAAAATCGATTCCTATTCTTTTTCAAGACATAAGATCTCAACCTATATGCAAGTTTTCTACTTCTCTATGATAAACTTAAACACATAGCAGGCATTAAGAATGGTAACCTAATTGCTACACATGTCATACAGGTACTCTCGTCCAATATGTAACCTATGTCTATATAACGATAGCATATTCCATTCGCATCTTTCGAATTTTGAATCAAAAATCACAAATCATGCAAATAGTGATCAAGTATTTACTAGCATTAGGCAAACATCATATAGATTAGAATAAAGAAGAATTAATAGAACATCATAATAAAATTAAATCGAAATTCAAGCGACTACATTAACCCTAGATAAAGGATTTAGTTCATAGATAACATAATGACAATAAAATTCAGATAATTGTTCATGGAAAATAACCTAAGGAATTAAGATAAAGAAGAAATCTAGAAATAAAAAAAAAAACAAGCACTTTTTTTCTTAATCTAGGGCTAAGCAGTCTCCTCCTTAGGGTTCTCCTATGCAGAAATCGTCATAATGATGATTAAATAGTAATATATGCTTTGGACGTGAAATCTCGCTTTTGCCCTTGCGTAAAATGCCATATTTTGCAAATTAAGCCACTCAGGCGTCACCGCTCTATAATGAGGCACCACGGCCCGTGTCCAAAATCTGGAATGTTCCTCGTCTCTGACTTGTTTAAGCGTTGTGGCTCTAATCGACCTGCGTTGCGGCTCAAACTCTCCAGCCAATAGCGTCGTGGCTCTTAAAGGCAGCGCCGCAACCCTGGAGTTCTCGATGGTTTGACCTATTTGTCTAATCGCAGCATCGCGACTCTAACTCCAAGCGCTGCGACTCAAATGTCGTTTTTCAAAAAATTCCATCTTTTTAAAGCCAAATGCGGTCATTTTTCAATTACGTCCCATAAATCTATAATATTATCAAACACAGGCAACAAGACATCATTCTACACAAAAATTACTAAATAAACCTAAAAAATTAAATAAAATACCCCTTTAAAATACTATAAAAACTACTCTATCAACTACAATTGAGGGTGGTCATTATAAGTACTCAAACACTCAAGCTACAAAGCAATTTCCACTTTCACCAACATCTTCTTCTTCTACAACAACATGTAAGTAATTTTCATACACTTGGCTATCTTATTATCTAAATGTTTGTATGAATTTTATTTTTATAATTGATTGTTTTTTCAGAGCCTAGCACAGAAGATGCCAGTGCATTATCTTGTGCACCTTCATCATCGGAAGCAGGTTTGGTTTTTGGATTTTATATTGTATGTAGGGTAAATACTCATTTGATATCTTGTGTTTTATCAAAATACATACTTGGTACCCTATGTTTTCAATAATGTTCATCTGGCACCCTGTAACTTGAAATAGTATATATTTGGTAGCCTGTACTTAAATTTGTTCAATAAAATTTTATAAATATGACCAAGCTGTCCTCAATTATACCAGTTTAAAATTCAAATTTAATTACTTAATTACATATAATTGAGGGCAGTCTAGTCATATTGATAAAATTTTACTGTTTAAATTTGAGTTCAGGGTACCAAATATGTACAATTTTAAGTTACAGTGTACCAGATGGGCATTATTGAAAACATACCCTTGTATGTATGTATTTTAGATTTTATAAAAAAATTAGCTAAATTTTTAATGTTTTATCTCTATAAGTGGCTGAAGTGTTTTATTTTTAACGAGCTGTCATTTAGTCTTAACCCTATTGGCTAGTTGTTAGGGAATAAGTGTATAACATAGCCTATATATACTTAATATAATTTATTTTGTTGGGTATCATTGTTTATGTAAATTATAGAGTAAAATTTACTCAAAGAATTCCCCTAGCATCTCGAATAACTTGGAACCATTTTAACAGTTTGTTTTATTATCAATTTGTTACATATCTCAAATTCTTTCAAGAATTGAATTTTTAGTTTGGGCTATCAATAAATAAATTATTATTTTTGCAGAGCCTTGTATCACCACAAAGTCTTCTAAATGAGGGCCTACTCATGGTAAAGGGACTGTCACAACTGCTAGGGTTACTCCGGGTGGCAAGTTATCTGCTACTTTAATAGCAAGTGTCACCAAGCTATTTGTATAAATGCTTAAAAGTTTAACAATGAGATTGGATTTTTTATTCGTAATCATGACACATTTACTTATATAGAATGGATGCTTGTGCCTGAGGAGGTGACAGCGTCATTGAGACAAGATCTTTTGGTAGGTTTTTTGTTACTTTACCATATTATTTGTCATATATATTTTGATATTCAATAAATAAATTTATTTTAATATTGTAGGAAAGTTTTGACATCAACTTGTGTGATAAGACGACATTGAAGTGCATTGATGAGCAGATGAAAAAGGTATGGAGAGGTCATAAGTATAAGCTTCACACTTATTTCAAGGAATTGGAGGAGAAAGAGATGCTGAGTTAGCTAAGAGGATGCCCTATCCAGACTTCAAAGTTAATCAACATCGAGATTGAGAGATTTCATGTGATTATAGGACATCGGAGAAATTTCAGGTAATTATACTACTTATTTTATTATTATAACTAACTTTTGTCGTTAATTTTCCAAATTCTTAGGTGCTCTTTTTTTTAATAGTTATAACTAAATGGTTTGGCTTACTAATAAAGAGGCTCGACTCTTATTATAAATAGCAATTTGATAATCCCTTTTTATTGAATTGTGATGTAACCAGAGAGGAAAGAAAGTCTTGTGAGTTTGTGATTTCTAAGTACTGTTTTGGAGAGATTAGCAAAAGGATATGTACTTGTGTTCATGCATTAGCTGAGTGTGAGCAATCAAGCACATGAGAGTTAACCAAGACATTTGACTGCTGTATATTAATTCTTTTGATTAGTGAAGCTTGTTGGTGTACTCAACTTAATGTAGGACTAAGATGTTAGCATGAACTACGATAATTTTTTGTGTTGTTTCTCTATTTTACTTTCATTGATTTTAGTTTTTGCACTTGATTTCATTCATTGCTTTGTTTGTTTGCCTTGATTGATATTAGGTGAGTCTTTTGTTGATCATTCTTGACATGCAACTACTTTGTTAATGATATGATTATTCTCTATCAAGATTGGTGAACAAAGAACATTGAGAGTCGATCAAAGAGAAAGTGGGGATCAAGAAATGGGTCAGTTTCTACACCATGACATCATATTTGTATAGGAGTTGTGTGGACAACACACAGTGGTCAGATTGAGACATAGAGACTGAAGCATTATGATCCTGAGAATGGATGATAGCCTTAGAGCTTGAGGAGTTCTATGGAAGTAATTCTTATAACTTTATTCGATTTAAATAACCTCAGCCTAAAGTTTTTTTTTTTTATATATATATTTTTAACCCTAATACAAAAGTTTGAGCATTGAGTCATTTAAGCAAATTCACTTCTTTCTCTAAATTTCTTATTAGCTTCCTTCTCTCTCTTCCGTTCTATTCAAGCGACTGCAGTATATTTTCTAGCTTACTTATTGTAATCTCTACACTATATATATATATATATATATAATTACATGAATTAAGAATTTGATAATTTACATTATGTTGGGATATATTGCCGTAAAAGCATATATATAGCCTAAAAACAAGGTATGCGCGCAGTAGCAATAGATTTTTTAAGAGTGGAAACATTTGCTAATATCATGATGACTCCAACATACTCTGTATTGAAACAGAGTTTCGAACTAGTACATCATGGAGTTATTTACTTTTTTTTTTGGATTCCAAGTATTCATAAATAATTTTATTATTATTTTTTACTTTATACACATTTGGAATTGATTAATTCATGTATATAGTCTTACGAGCATATATTGCTGTAAAAACAGGGGATCATTATCTTTATACGGCTGTATATATCTTCCCATTAGAAAGTGTTTTAACATTTACAACTTGTATTGGACTAGTTATCTTCACAGTAAAAAACGTCAGAGTGTAACACGTGTCTTGGTCTATTATCTTTATTTATATAAATATATATATATATTCTAATTGCTCATTTATTAGGGAATGACGATTGTAAAATAAAGAATAAATTATGTAGTTACCGAACTTAAAGAAAGAGAAGTAAGGAGTTGTACAATGATTTAATATATTTAAAGGCATATTTGTCTTTGTGCCAAATTATTATGTGAGAAATATATTTTTATTGATGAACTAGGATAACTTGGTGTGTTTTTCCTTTATTAATTTTCTTTTCATATTTGATTTCTCTGCCATGTATGCTCAGCTGGTTTTGTTTGTTTTTGGGACTATTGCAGGTTCAAGAAATCTTGGTGTTGAGTTAAATTCAAACATTCTCCATAAGTTTAAAAATTAATATTTTTAAGTTGTATAATTATATTATGATATTTTTGGTATGATAGTATAATGACTTTACGAAATGAGCATCTTGCAGAAGTATTGTCTGATAATGATATCATGGAGCGTGTTCTTGGACGGAATTCTATTCGCCTACGAGGGAGGGGGCGTTCACCTGCTTCCACAACCACTTCTGAGACTGATTCAAGTGGTTGCAAATGTCCGACGTTATGATGAGTTACTTGAGCACCTTTAAGAGGTTTTGAACAATTTTAATGAGTGTCGACAGGTACTAAAAGACAACAATCTCATGCAACCTTCAAGACATTGCACGTCTGTGTCTGATCTGAATTCAGAGCATGCAGATGCACATGGTGTTCCCTCTCAAGAGTTTTCTGAGTATTATGATGACTTGTAGTATGTGTTTTGGAGACTACTAGGTATGATACTTGTTATTTACGTGTGTTTTAGATATTACTGTGACAACTGTGACACTTAATATATGTGTTTTGGAGACTGTAATGACTTAGTATTTGTGTTCTATATTTTGATATGAGAGAACTTAGTCTTTGTATTACATTGATGACTTAGTATTAATTTGTATTCTATATAGATTACTCTTATGACGCGTTTTAGAGAAATTGTTAGTTATTTCGATCTATTTCAAAATAATTTTCATATTAAAATTTTAAAAATTAAATAAAATTTAAATATTCTTACACATAAAAATATTTTTCTTACACATTTTTTTTAATTTACACATATTTTCACTTGCTCATAATAAGTTTTATTTACATATAAATATATTTTACATGCACATAATTTATGTTTTACTTACACATAATTTAAGTTTTCCTAACACATAATAAATATTTACTTACACATAAAATTATTACATGTGTCATTGTTTTGTTTCGAAACATGGCAACATCATTGTGCTACATGGATGACATGTCATTTGCCACATCCCTAGCCACGTCATTGTAGTGACAACAACAAAAAATAATAGAGAAAAGTTGGAAGGTTAACCACACCAGCCCTAACCTCAAGCACCTTGACCTAGAGCCCTCCAATCCTAAGAATCCGACCACAGTAGCCGAGAGGGAGAGTGAGACACACACCGCAAAGCCAATTCCTGTCGTCCCTGTCATACACTGGCTACCAACCCTATCTTCGCCTCCAAAATTTTTGGCTTCACAATCCCATGGTCATTTGACCTACAATTGGAGAGAGAGAGAGAGGTGGGGTGGGGGGAGGGGGTGAGGAAGATTATGGGCGATTGGGGTTAATTTGAGTGTGTGTAAGAGAGAAATGATGACAGATGTAGGGTACTGACTAGTAATTAATGGGACGACCATTCATTTCTTTTTTTAGATTTATATATTTACATTATACAAACTAACTATAGGTGTCAATATCACTTATGCCTATAGTGTATATTTTGGCGTCAGAGATCTACTAACACCAAAATATAGTTAACATCGTCAATATTAGTATTGACGAAGTTAAGTAGAAACAAAGTTAATGATCTAGTGACGACGCTTCTCCTTGTGCATCAACGTCGATTAATGGTGATGCAAAAACCTTGATTAGCATAGTAATATCACCAAGACAACTGGATGTTAACACCACTCATTCATAATGAATCAATGTCGTTATAACAGCACCAACACTATACTTATTTATTTAATCTTTAATTATCATTTTTTTATCAGTTTAATTATCATTTATGTGTACACATGTTGACACCCTCTATAAACTAAGTTAATTTGCAAGATATTTAGGGTGACAATACTTATTATGACAAGACCACTCAACTCGAACATGACACGAGCAGAGGTCGAAATTAGATTTACATGATTATTGTCTCAGAAGAAAAAAAATTGATCCCCAATTCCCTTGAAACAAAAGTGATATGTTTGACACGAACATATTAATATAAATAATTAATTGTTTTTAAAAAATTTAAATGCACTCATATATAGAATTAATCTCATTTTTTTAGTGTACTTTATATGAATAAAAAAATTTGATAACTTTTAAGTTAAATTACATGATTTTATATAAATTTTATCTATTTTTTAACCTTTTTTTTTTCCATTATTAGATGAACTTTATTAATTAATTTGTTAAGTATTGATTATCGTCTATTGTTATAAAAAAATTTTGGTAAATCAGCTCAATCTTGTATTATCCTCAAAACTAATGGTGGGTAATATGATTTATCTACCAATATTGAATTGGTAGAGATTGGTAGGTAAATGTTAGTAGGGAAAGAGTTTTTGCCTACACATATTAATATTGGTAGGTAAAAGAATCAGTGGACCCCACTAAGTTATAAATCAATTGATGAGTCATCAGATGACGTGTCATCCTACGTGTCTGCTAATATGGTTTCCATAGTAGCATGCACGTGGTATACGTCATGACCGCCACTTGGCATCTTGTGGTTGCTCCACGTGTCAAATAATAATTTGTCCACATACTACAAGAAATTGGAATGATTGTGTTACTTATCCCCTTTTTATCGGTTATGTGACACTAAATGATTAGTCCACGTGGCATGTTATGGTATACCTATTTTTATCTACACTTATTTATTGGTAGTAAAGATTTTTAGATAGGTAGTTTTAATTATATATTTAAATTAAATTAATATAAATAATAAATGAAAGTAATTGATTTTAAAAATATTTAACATTGTTTCTCAAATAAATTGTTTAACATTAACAATAAAATAAACAAACATATATTATAAAATATTCATTGCTTAACGATGAGTGTTAAACTAATAACATTTCATAAAACACTACTACAAAATACACTTTATAGGACACTTTTTTAGGACACGCACCTAAATGTAAGTCCTAAAAAATATCTTTTGTGTTTTTAGGACTCTCATTGTGAGTCCTTAAAAATCATATTTTAGGACTCGCAACGAGAGTCCTAAAAACATATGCGAGTCCTAAAAAACCTGAATAAAAATTGAAGAGTGGTGACTTTTAAGGGCCCACTTTGGGTGTCATAAAAAAGCACCCAAACATGTCCTAAAAACTTTTAAGGAAAATATTATAAAAAATTATATTCATTTTCGAATTGGGGCTTTAGCCAGGGATTCATCACTGCACACAAGGAAGGCAAGAGAGAAAAAGATATTCAAGGGTCTCGGCAGGGTTTCTCACCGGCGGCCCAAAGCTTAGGTGTTATCAGATGAACGTGCTGGTATTTTGATAAGATTTTTGTTAATTAATTTGTAATATACGGTACTAGTGCTATATCATATACTTCTATATATGATGGCATATTCTTCGTACCCAGTAGCTATCAAAGTAGCCCTTGTTTTAATTTCCCACTTGGCTATTGAATTCCTTTTTTCTTTTGTTTATGTTATAGATATTTGTATGAATTTTTTCTTGATTTTATAACCATTAGCTATCAAAGTAGGCTTTGGTTTCTAATTTTTAATTACCTACTTTATATATATTTTTTTCAAAGTTCACGGTATTCTCTTTTATTTTATGTTGTGTAGAGACACTTATGAATGTTGGTGGTGATTGGCATATGGACACACATGGCTTCATTAGACATGTATTAATGAGTCTTTTATAGTTCCTATTTTTGTTCCTTGTTGTATACATGGTTTTTTATTATGTAAACTATCAAAATCTTATTTTGGATATTCAACCATCACTCGGTCAAAGAAAACAAGTTGGTACACTTTTATGCAATTGGGTTTTTCAAATTTTAATGTTTGAAGTTGACTTTAGGGTCATTGGGTATAAGATGATATGTTTTGATTTGGAGATTGTGTGGTATTTTATGGCTATGCTTGTGTCTTCCAAGTGCTCGACGATATGCCGCAATCACATTTATCTTTTTATTTTGCAATGTTATTGAGTTTTCATATCAATATCTTTTTATGACACTTTAAATGTGAAAATATGATTTGTTCAAGGAAAACATGTGCATAATAAAATGTTGCCCCTCTTCAATAAGTCCTTGTTAGCTCAAGTTGTTTGAAGTAAATATTGTTACGAAGATTTGCTTGCAAATGACACTTGTTAATTGCAATAACTTTCTAGGCAAAGCTATACGACTCCATTTATGTAAAATTATTATTATTATTATTATTATTGTTGTTGTTATTATTATTATTGTTATTATTATTATTATTACTAAAACAAAGCAGTTTAATGGGTTGGTAAACATTAATTAGTATAAGTATGAAGTAAGTTAGTGTAATTACTAAATAGGTTTACTATATATTTATTTTCTCAAGTAGCCAACTGAGTTATGTTCTCATATTAAAATGAAGATATATATATATAAATATATTTGATTACTTTTAGCTGATTTTTTATTTGATTACTATTAGCACCTTCTATACTTGATAATTGAATTCTTTATTTTATTACTTTTAGCACTTTCTTTATTTGATAATTGAAAATATTTTTGTCATAATGTCAAATGCACCTTTGACCTCTTACTTAATTTCTTCCATAATATCAGATGCATCTCTCACCTCTCACAATTGGCTCCACGACTAGCTAAGATGGTTCATTATCTGAAGGTATGTTTATTCCTTATTCTTTTTCTGATACAAACTAGTTCTAAACTTCTAAGATGCGATAACTCTTTCTAACCAAACTTTATATTACTGTATTTATACATATATGATGATGCAAGTTCTATACTAATATATATACATATATTGGATCAATTTATGGATATTACAATCTATGTTGATTAAAAAGAAAAAGTTATGAGATTAGGGTAATTTTGGCATTGCAATACTTATGTGAACTTTTTAAAATCAAATGTCAACATTTGACCTTTTTCTTTTTTTACAATGTTGATTAAAATGAATAGGTTAATATTTTGATTGGTCTTAAAGCATTGGATTGGTAGCTAATTGCAAGAGGTATGTTGTATTTGATTTTTTTTTTAATTTTCAATATTTTACAATTTTGAATGATAATGGTATTACTTTAGTGGAGTTTGGATATCTTAGATATTCATCCGGAGTGAAGTAGGTTCTGAGAATTCTGTGTGCTGCGGTGATAACGGAAGATTGAGAACTTGCATGTCTTAGTGAAGTAGGTTCTGAGAATTTTGTATGCTGCGATGATATATGGATGAAAACTTGTGTGTTGTTTGATTTGTTTGACATGTTGGTGTTGAATGTGACAGATGGCTAGGCTAGTAAATTAGGGGATATGTTCTCCGATTTTCTATAGATGGTGACATGTTGACTTTTCTCTTTTTCTTCTATTTTCAGTGCAAGATGTGTATTTTACTATGTTTTAATTTTCATGTAATATGTTTTTTTTTACCTATTTTTTTGTTAAATTTTCATGTAGTATATTTCTGTTAATTGATGTTGTGCTTTGCTCAATCAGATTATGTTGTGTGATTATATCATTATAGTAATTTATGCATGTTCTACAATTTTCTTGCATAACACATGTTTGATGAAAGTCCCAAGTTTTATCCTATAATCTTAATATTAGGCTCCAAAATCTAAAGGTTTGAGACACCTTTGAGCATATTTGGGCCAAGCCGGATATTTTTGCGCCTAACAGTACCTACTTCCAGTCTTCCACTTATACGAAGCCTTAAGCTCTTCTTTTTTATTCATTGGTTCCTCATGCAAGCCCAAGGCCTTTCTTTGTCTCTTTTGTAAACACCAATTTTTTATTTAAATTGTTTTTAGCAAATTTATGATCATGAGTATCATCTGGAATGTGTTCAAGAGAGTCTATGAGTTTTAGTTAGCCTGTCGTGGTTGCTTAACTAACTTTGTTACAACAGCCATGTGATGGGTTGTCATTTCCGTTTTGGTTTCTTGAGCTTTATATAGTCTCTTGTGCACTAATGAGAACTAACTTTTTCTATCTTTTCTTTGCTTTTCTCTTGTGCACTAATGAGCTTTATATGTATTGAAGTGACTCTTATTTCTTTTATTGTTGTTTGTTCTTATTACTTGCATCAATTTGCATTACTCTCATGAATATCAATTTGATGTATCATGTTGGCTTCTTTATTAAAATTTGTTGTGCTGCATTATTTGATGCACTTTTAGATTTTTGGTGCTTTTCTTGCTTAGTGCTGCCCCATAAATGTGTTAGATGAAGACCACATAATGAGATGTAATGAGAAATGAATTATCTTGAGTATTTTGCTTGTTATGCATTCTTTTGTTTACTTAGATATTAAGAAACAACTATTATTAGAATAATTGGTAATGGAAACCATAGATTTTTCTTCATATATATAGTGCTCCACCTTTCTTTCTTTCTATTATTATTTCAGTATGAAGTATTATTTTTGGGATTCAAAAGGGTGAAATAAAAATATCACTTAATTACACTATGTTTTTTCATTTCTTTGATAAATAAATACTTTATCTTATATAAATATATATGTATGTTATTTACCTATATTATTCTTTTTTTATTCTGTATTTAATATGGCAGTATAGGGTCCAAAAAAATTTTTGGGTGTTTTTTTAGTATTTTCTTTTCAAATTTATTTTAATACATTTTGGACACTCAAAGGGATATATTTTTAAATAAAAATAAAAATAGTAACAATTGCGAGTAAACTTATTTATGTACACTACAATAAAAATCTAGTTATAATTTTTCATATTCGGTGTATTATAATATGATTTTTTATGTTTCAGGGATGATTTTATAAAGAAATTCATGGCAATCAATCTTTACTTTGGAAAAGCAGTGACGAGGGTGAGTACAAGGACAAGAAGAAGAAATATATATTGTTTGACAATGAATATAGTGTTTTATTATATTTGTAATTTTTATTAGAGTAAATGATTCTTGTTTGAATGGTTAATTATTTAATTAGTAAATCTAGTTATATATTTTTTAAGGTCAAGACGATTATACTTTTAATAAGTTTTGTTATTTTAATCTATAAATTTTTAGATTAATTTGTATATAAATGCTTCATTTAAATCATAATTTTTAATTTAAAATAACAATAAATAAATTTTTTAAAAATTAAAAATATAACTTTTAAGGGCACCCAAAGAGAGTCCTAAAAACCTTACTAAAAGGCACTCAGCAAGATCTTTTAGGACTCGCAGACATTCTTTTAGAACTCGCAACGCGAGTCCTATAAGAACCTTACTTAAAGGCACTCAGCAAGATCGTTGCGAGTCCTAAAAACATCATTTTAGGACTAGTAACGCGAGTCCTAAAAACATCATTTTAGGACTCGCAACGTGAGTCCTAAAAACCTTACTTAAAGGCACTCAGCAAGATCTTTTAGGACTTGCAACGCGAGTCCTAAAAACCTTACTTTTTAAGGCTCTCAATTAGAAGACTCGCGCCCTGCGAGTTCTAAAAACTTTTTTAGGACTCGCAATGCTAGTCCTAAAAAGTCTTTTTTGTAGTAGTGAAAAAATATCAGCAAGTCTATTACAAGTCATTACAAACTCAATAATGTCATTTTATTGATATTCTTCACTTTGGGATTATTGCACGAGAGGCTCCTTTTTCTCGAACTGAACTTGTGAATGTTGATGATGGCTTTGGGAGGTGGACACCGACGATGGCTGGAGGTGGGGTTCAGGTTGGCGACAATGGGAAGATTATATAATTAATTTCAACACAATAATTATCTCCAATTTAATCATCACAAGGATTTCTGAAAACATAACTTATTATTATGGGCATTTATGACACTTGATATACCAACATATTAAAAAATAAAATATATGAGCACATTAAGTTCCATAATCACCAACATAAAATAAGTATAATCATTCTTTAACATCACAGGCAAAAAAAAAAATCAAAGTAACATAATGATCCAAATTAGAAAAAAAAAAATATAAGTCAACATTCAAAACTACATTTATTAGGCAATAGGCATCGAAAATTAGAATTCATGTGATAAAACAAAGGAGTTCATATGCAGTATATATGAACTATTTACAAGCATCCAAAATTAGAAATCATGCTTAAAAATCCACACCTATAAATCAAGTATTCATAAACAATGATAGACTAAATGAGTGTGACAACCACTTTGAACATTTTTGCCGATAAACAAGCAAGACTCAAAAATCTCAGTTTCAAATTTATTTAGTGACCTCTATATTTCAAATTGATACAAATTCAAAAATAGAATCCAAACCAGAAATACAAGAAATATCCAAAGCCAAAATGTAAACAATGATGAAGATAATACAAACGAGAAAGCAGAGCATGCTAAAAAAAATCAAATTGCAATTGAAGAGCAAAAGTTGTAATGTCACTAATCTCAACTTAAAATTAAACATTATAGCAACCATATAATCTATAAGCATTATCAGTAATTAGCAAGCATATGTTAAACTCAAAAACTCAAAATAAAAATTAGATTCAAAGTTTAACATCAAAGTTAAGTCAAAATAAAAATTAGATGTCTCTTCCCCTTTTTAAAAAGAAAAACAGATTCATATATATAGTCAACGAACATAATACATTAATCAAACACCAAACATAAATTTTTCACACTTAAATCACATGTATCTTCCCCTTTTAAAAAAAATCAGATTCAAAACATATTTGTATAGAGAACAAAAATTTAGATTCAAACACATAAAACTCATAAATTCAAAAACTAGTTATCTCTCCAAAAACAAAGTTCACCTTACAACAAAGTTCACTTTTTGTTAAATATCATTTATGCTTCATAAAAACACTTGAGATTAATGCAAAACTTTGGAAATAGAGAAGCAAAGAAATAAATAGATTCAATGCTCAACTATTAAAAAAAATCATCCTTAGTCAAGTTCATCACCTATAATAAACCAAAACTTCTATACCTTATAATTAATATAAAATCTGAAACATGAATTAAAAATTGTATCTTCATTCTAAATAAACATACCAATATCTTAAACAAAGTCCTTAAGCAACCAAATATCTAACTATGAAAACAAATATTAGAAACAAAGTACCCAGCTAGCTAAACATCTAAATCTGAGTACATGAACAAAGAATCAGATTCACTAATGCAGTAAACTTATCAAATTAATCTACATCCTAAATCTGAATATCAATATCGAGAACAAAGTATATAAAAAAACTCCATATCTTAATATAGCAACAAAGTATCATGTTATTGATGATATCACAAGAAACAAGCAACAAGACATCAAGAACTTCAGTGAGATTATACATTAAAATATCTAGGTTTCAAAAATCAAACAAAACTTTTACATCTTCATAATGAAAGAATAATGCACAAAGAAAACAACACAAAATTGAGTAAAAATAACTTTAGCAATTACATAGAAAAAATAGCACAAAAAACAGAGAATTGAATCATCAATCATTCATATTATAAACTAAATTAAGACATCGTATAAAAAATAACTAGAACACTTACAGAGAAAAAATAGCACAAAAATTAGTGCATTGAATCATCAATATTTCAGATTATAAAAACAATTAAGACACCATATAAAAAATAAATACAAACAATATACTATGCAATCTATCAATATAAAAACTATATAAACAATATACTATGCAATTGGAAAACCTAAAATCCAAAACACATGGCAGTACACAAACATGGAAAAATATGCCTCAGATTAATGAAACATCACTAATCATTCAGACTATTGGGGATTTAGTCATTGTGGTCATACAAAATACCTCAATCCGAAAATCTCAAATCCATCAGCCAGTCCGAAAACTCATAGCCTCGAAGCAATCCAAAGCCCCCAATGCGTCCAAGCAATCCAAAATCCTCAATCCAAACAAAGCAATCCAAAACTGATATTACTAACTACAAATATTCTAAACAATAAACAGAGAGATAATTACTTATAGAGAATAGAGGGCCTCAAGATCAAAGATGGCTTACTGAGAGAACAAGGATCAACATAGCCAACAATATACTAGAAAATTAAGGCAGATAAAAGTAGCTCAAATGTACCCTATAATACCAATATCAAAAGTAGGGTACCTAAAGCCTCAAAGCAATATAAATCTGAATACAACAAATATGGCACAATAAAAAACTCCTAAATCTAATATCAATATCAGAAAAATATTCAAAGTATTCAATCTAATAACCACAAATCCAAAGAACATGGCAGTACACAAACATTGAAAGAAAAATGCCTCAAAATAATGAACACCATTAATCCTTCAGAATATTGGGGATTTAGTCATTGTGATCATACAAAAATGCCTCAAAATAATCAATCTGGAAACCTCAATTCCACCAGCCAGTTCGAAATATCCAAAGCCTCTAAACAATCTGAAAACCTATAACCCTCTAAACCAAGCAATCCAAACACAAATATTACAAACTGCACATATTACATGTAACGCCCTACTTCCTTAGAGCCGTTACCAAGTGAGTTTTAAAAGAAAACTTTGTGCAATTAACTCGCTAACCGAGGTTTTGAAACGAAAGTGTGACTAATTAAAAAATGAAGGCTGTAATCCTTGAAAATGCGTTGTTTCATTAAAACTTCTAGTATTAAACATTTGGGATCCCAAAATAAGGTTTGAAAACTATTTACATCTTGAAATAAGTTTACAGTTGATCAGTTCTAAAAATCATAGATTATTACAGCCATTTTCGAATAAACCCCCAACCAAAGTAGTCGGGCAGGCCAAACATGTACGCGTCGCTTCACGCTCTCCGTACTCATGGTTGGTTGACTCAGTCTTTGCCTTTACCTGCAACACGGAGCACCCGTGAGCCGAAGCCCAGCAAGAAAACTCATGCAGTACATAACATATGCAAATTATACAGTTAATCATATCAGACAATCCACAGATAAACAAGTTAACCAATAGACTAAGCAAACACGGCCATGCCGCCCCAGAAGCCTTACCGAAGCCTGGGGTCTCGGTCCTCACCGTAAGGATCTCACATGTATCCACTGGGTCCTACCCTGACTATAAGCATCCCATGTGCTAAGTGTTACTTCCGGCCCCGCTGCCGTTCTCGGCCTTGCCGCCGTTGGCCATAGCCGTTCATTTCACTATAATCACATATAGCATAAAATCAAACAACATTCAAACAAATATCAATTCATTTAAGTCTACACCCTAACATGTAATGCAATATAGGGCCGTGCCCTGCAATTATCTCATCATGCAATATAGGGTCGTGCCCCGCAATCACACTATGGGCTCATGCCCTATCCTACGGGTGTTATAGTTTTCTTACCTGTACTCCGAGCTTTCCGATGCACCAAGGCCACAAGCACGGTCCTCTAGCACGAGCCTCTCCGAAATCCTAGTCACAACACACATAAAACACTTTTAAAACTAACCAACCCAAAACCACTTCCCGGGACCAATCCCGCACTCTCGGGACCTCTAATTCCCTAAAACAATACATTGGAACCATCCCCCGAGTCCCCGGGCAAAAGCCCTAAAAACCAGAATTTTGGCTGTCAAAATTGGCCTAGGGCCGCGGCACTCCCTTCAAGGGCCGCGGCGCCCAGCGACTTGCCCTCCTCCTGATGCAACCTCGCGCCGCGGCGCCCAAGAACAAGGCCGCGACGCTCATACGCGAACCCAGATTTATGGGTTTTCTCTTGCGTTTTCTCCGAGCTAAAACCTTCCCAAATCATACAAAACCAATACCCAAACCCCAAAATCAATTTAAAACTTCAAATGGACCATCTAACAACCCATAAACACTAGATTAAAGCTCAAAACACAATCACACTCACAAATCCACCCAATTGATTTCAACTTCAGCAACTTAAACCCATAGGCCAAAAACACAAACCCAAGCTTGAAAAACCTAAACCATACCTCAAAAATCTTAAACCACAACAGATACAACTCTTAAAATTGCCTAGAATTCTTACCTTTAAGTGGAGAATCCACCCTTTGCTTCCTTGAATCCATCTCCAAGTCTCCAAATTCAGCTCCTTCCCCTCTTCTTCTTCTTCTTCTTCTTCTTCTTCTAATTTTTTAACCAAACCAAAATATCACCAAGCCTAAACCGTGTACCCCATATAACCCAGCTGCCATATATCTAATTCCGAGCCAAATGACCATTTTACCCCTCCTTGCCTATCCTTTCCTAACTAAACCTCAAGGGCACTTAAGTCCTTTTACTTCTATTTCATTTCTACCATTTTCTATCTAGAACTTGTTACTCTCAGCAGTAACTAATGGTTACCCAGGTTACTCAATCACCAATAACCATTACCCGCTAAATCTCAACTTAACCATAAAATTCCCAAAGTACCCCTAGGCTCCTCCCGAGCCGGGTATAGAAATCCTGTTGTGACCCTTAAGTTAATTTGCTCTCTAGGACCGTCTCGGCACGTGCATCACAATAATAACACCACACTCACGTGGTACAATTCACAGAATACAATTATCACATATATGCCCTCAGTGGGATAAAATTACCAATTTACCCCTATCATGCAAACGGGGTCCACATGCATATTTATTTCACCTAACATGCATACTAACCACGTAGTCATGCATCTCGAATGTTCAATTAGTCATATAACATGCTTTAAATCATAACCATGCATTTAACTCATAAATCACACATAAATCTCATCTTGTCCTCCTGGCACACTAATCAAGGCCCTTAAGCCTTATTAGCGAATTTGGGTCGTTACATTACATACAATAAACAGAAAAAAATTTATGACCAAAAAAAGAAACAATAACAACCTCAATGAAGAAGGCATATGGTGGTGGCTTACTCACAGACGAGGCGGCTTCGAACATGGACAGTGGCAATCGAGATTCAAGATTGAAGAAGAGGCATCTGGGTTCAAGTTCAAAGATCAATGAAGAACGCGTCCAAGATCAAGAATAGAGATGAAGCATATGGGTTCAAGAACGCATCTAAAGTCGAGGGTGTCTCAATCCAAAAACTGAGAAAAAGGTCTTCTTCTTTAAGCACGAAAAAACATATGGGTTCAAGAACAAATGTCGATGAAGGGACTGGGTTCAAGAACAAAGATGAAGACACATGAGTTAAGAGATTGGAGATGCAAGTCTCGAGACTGGGTTCAAGAACAGAGATGAAGGCACATGATACAAAGGCAACTGGGTATCGTCTGCTCAGCCATGGTTTGAAGACAGGGGCAACGTGGGGTTTATTAGGGTTAGAGAGGTGATACTCGGACATGGAGAGAGAATGAGAGATCTGAGAGAATGGTGGGCAAGAGAGAGAGACGAAGAACAACAGAAATTAAAGGGTGGCTGGGGATTTGGATTAAGTTTAACCCTAAACTTATATATAAAAAAATGTTTTCTTAATTTTTATTAATAATATTTTAACATAATAAAATAAGTTATAAGGTTAAAGTAATATATATTATCTATACATGGCAAATACATATTACCCAATTTTTATACATTAGACATTTTTAATTCACTTAATCTCACTTAAAAAAACAAAAAAAACAAAATAAAATAAATGAAAAATATATAGGGAAATTTGAGCGGGATTTGTTAAAATATTTCCCTCCAAAATATTTATAGGTAAATGATATTACCTACCATTAGTATAGGTAGGTAATCATATTTTCTTAAATATTTTGAAATTATCAAACAATCACCCACCAATATTATTTTTCCATAAATATTGGTGGGTAAAACATATATTCACCTAACAATAAATATACGTAGGTAACAAAAGTGTAGGTAAAGATCATATTTCTTGTAGTGTAGAGATACCAAGTCTATCCCAAATATGAGAGTACTTCCATCTTATCTCTGTATTCTTCTTCAACTGTTTGTACACCTTGGCAATGCTATAGCTTGGCCAATTGATTTAATTATGAGGGTAAACTTTCTTTAACTCATTCTTAGTCTTGACAATTCGGTTCCAGTACCAACTACTTGTACTTGGAGTATATAACTCCACCAATTATCCTCCTTTAAGTACACATGATGTACCCATTTAACCCATAAATTGACTTCTTTTTTTGCAATTGCCCAAACATATTTGCTTATAGCACAAAAGTTCCATAGACCAATATCTCTGAAGCCGAGCCCTCCCTACTGCTTGGACTTGCACATCTCAACCCAAGAAACTCTACCAGGACCTGTATACTTGCCTGTGCTTTTCCACAAAAAAGCCCTACAGATTTGATTGATTCTTTTAATCACAAATTTTGGGAGAATTATCACTTAAGACCAGTAAGTATTGATTGAGAGCAATACCGAATTAATAAGGATGCATCTCCCTGCAAAAGAAAGATCCCTTGTGCTCTAATTCCTTATCCTCCCTACCATTTTATCTACAAGACATTCATAATCTGCTCTTGTAATTCTTTTGTTGTTGATTGTCATACCTAAATAGCTAAAAGGAAGACTATTGCGAATAAGATCTGTCATCCCAGTAAGCCGAGCTTAATCTTACTTAATCCTCCTCCTGCACCATATATGGCTGATTTCCCTTTGTCTGGCTGCAAACCTGAACTCTCAGAAAAAAGCTGAAATCCTCTTAACATTAAATGGATAGCCTTGAAATCTCATTTACTAAATAATAACAAATCATTCGCAAACACATAGATGGGTAAGCTTTAGGCTGTCACACCTTGGATGAAACTTGAAATCAGCTTGCTTAGCTACTTTAACCAGAATTCGGGAGAGATATTCCATTCCTATTACAGAGAGCAAGGGGGACATTGGATCCCCTTGTCATAAACCTCTCTTTGAATGAAGATAACCATTTAGAGCTCCATTGATCATGAAAGAAAACCTTGGAGTAGTAACACAACTCATCACCAACTCTATAAACTTCATGGGAAACTTTAGAGCCATCATCATTTCTTTTAAAAAAAACTCCAATCCATGTGGTATCATAAGCCTTTTGAAGATCTATTTTTACCATACAAGCAGATCTAGCACCTTTCCTTCCATAACCTTTCACCATATCTTGACATATCATTATATTGTGAGCTATTTGTCTTCCTTTAACAAATCCACTCTGGTTTTTTGAAATAATTGCGGGAAGATTCTCTCGAAGTCTCGAGCAAATGAGCTTTGTAGCTATCTTGTAGACCACATTGCAACAAGCAATGGGTCTGTACTCATATTGTTATAAATTTTATTTATAAGGTATGTTGAGTATTTTATATTATATGTTCAAGATGAATTTACTTATTATTTTTAATTTAAAATAATAGGCTATAGTTTTTAGACATAAATAAATACATTGTTTAACATTAATATTGACGAATTTTAAACAAGTTATAACACGATCAATGGATCATAGATCAGATTAGGAATAACTTAAATCACACTATACAAACTTGATCATTGCCGATCCAACAAAAATTGCCACACTATATAAATTTATATATATATACTAGGTAGAAATAATGTGCAATGCACATTTGCTTAATTTTAAAGTTGTAAACATGTTTATTCAAACATGCATTTTTTTAATTATCATATAAATTTTAAATAAATAAATAATATCATATAAATAAATAAAATATGTTTAATATATTGTATGACATAAATGTATTAAAGAAATTATGGCAAAACATTATCTATAATTTTAATAAAAATTGGTTCACTTTTTTTTTAAAAACATATAATAGAATGAATTACAATTCTATAGTATATATAAATATTTATATCAATAATCTATATATATATATATATATGACATCTAAGCAAAACAGTGACATAGATATATATTTACATGGCTACATAACATATATATAAATTACAATAATATTTAAAAATAAATTAATAATAGAATAAAATAATAATAGAAATAGTCATAGTATAGTATTACATGCATAAATTATTTTTAGTTTCTAATTAAATGACATCATAAGAAAAATAGTTGCTAGTTGATAGTAGATTATATTATATTATATGTTTAATATGATATTATTTTTATATGTGAAGTTTAAGCTTAAGTTTAATTAAATTTTATTTAAATTATAAAACTTATGGTTTTATTATTTTTAAATAATTATCATTCTAAAATATCTCAAAAATATCTTATTATAATTTGTTTAATTATTTATTTAAGTTTAAATCAGACTTTAAAACTAAGGTTAAATATAATAATATTTTATTATATATAGAATATTCCGTTAAAGCTAATGAAAAAAAAATAAGACACTGTTAAAACCAAAAAAAAAAAATTATTATGTGCAAGATATATATGCATACAAATCTTTGTTTGCCTTGTATGGCATTACATGCATTCGAATTATTATTGTTGTTTTTTTTTTTTTTTTTGAAAGAGCATTCAAATTATTGCTTGATGGATGTCTTTACCATTCATTTCCCTCTAGAAAAATGAATCCGAATATTTAAAGATGGAATCTAGTAGCTAGTTAAAAAAATATTTAAAGAAAGCTGTTTAAAAGTTAATTTTTTTAAATAAATCAATCAATTCAATACCATTTTTTTCAATAATTATTATTTTTTAAACAAAAAAAAGTGGTTGGCCCAACGTGCATTTATACACATTGTTAATTTATTAGTTTAAGCTGATTGCAGCTAAGTAATGTTATTTTTTATATATAATTAAATTAAAGTAGAAAAGATCAGCAAAAATTAAGTTTGACCTAGCTAGAGTGGTGCTTTCTTTTGGATATTAAATTAACGACAAAGATTCATGAGAGTTTGGTCCATTTGAAAAGCTACTTTGGTAGGTTTCCCGAAATGTTTGTTTTTGTATTATAAGGGGTTTTGGTCTCACTCCGAGACAAAACCTCGTGGGTTCAATTATAAAATTTGCAAGTTGAAGCATGCGTGTGTACGGCTTATGGTTCTATTTTTTATTACTTAAACTATATAAATACATATATATATATATATATATATTTATGTGTATGTGTCTTAGTTAATTAATAGCCTACTTGGTACTTGTAAAATTTGCTTTTTTATTTTTAACAAGTTCTTCTTTGGACATTCTGAACTGAAAGCTTGAAAAAAGTAATTGACCGATAACTTTATGAGATTCTGATGAGAACATAATATAGTTTAATTTTTATGATTATTGCAAATATAATTAAGTACAAAGAGAGAAAACATTATATTGTGGCAGGCACTGGAATATTGATTAAGTGTTTTGATTTTCTATTATTATTTATAGCCTTACAAAGTGATGAAAGCAAATGATACGCATACATATATTATGGTACAAAGTAAACTAAAATTTATGAGCATATCTAATAGCACTCTTGAATGTGGATCTTCTGTGGTTTGTTTAACCTTATATAGTGGAATTGGATTGTCCAAATTAATAACATATCAATTTAGATTTGGAAAAATACTTATATATATATATACATATAAAAGAGTTTTTTTTTTAAAAATCAATTATATATATAATCTTAACTAAATAGCTAGCAAAACTACATATAGGTACTTACAAATCTCACCTAACCTTATCAAATCTCTCTAAGTTGATGATCATATTCTATTAATCCATGTTTGATTAAAACCTAGCTATTTATGGAATAATTAAGCTCTACTTATTAGAGAATTTTAATGTATTAATTTTAATATACATTTTATCGATTGACACAACATAATTAATTCTTAATTGTGTTTGGACACATACACGACACTAAGCACAATACAACTAATATTAACTTGTTTTTTTTTATAAAAAAAATTGTATAATATTACAATTTACGTAGATTGTTTTATAATGACAATATAAGTAATATATCATTACAGAAAAAGAACAATTATAATATTTTTAGTGTGCATATATATTTTTAGGATCAAATCAATTAAATTAAAAATCCAAAGGAACCAAAAAGAGTCCAACTTAAGAAGTTAGGAGCCGAAGGACAAAGCCCAATCCAAGGAGACTGATTAAGCCTGAAAGTTATCTAAAAGCTGGATACAATTAGTCAAGAAAATAGTTCAATATAGATCGAAATAGATGTAAGAAAAATCGTTAATCATTTAGTATGAAAATTAAAAAAAATTAAAATGATCATTTTGTTAATTATAAAAATTAACATTATATATGAAAATTGGATATAATTATGAACGAAAATAAGAAAAAATACGATATAATCTTTGGGAAGTCAACCAACATTCTCATATTAAATGCAAGCCATCCACATACGTAGACCATTACACCATATGTAGTGGAAGATGAAATTATCATGGTTTACTCTAAAAAGGGAGGTGTTCACCTATATATTGTTTTCTATCTCTATTATTATGCTCCTTGAATAATTGTAGAAATTAAATAATATAATTGTGATCCTATTAATGGAATAAATTTGTCCACCAAGTAATTGAGTGATTAATTAGTGCTCAATATTGAAATAGAAAGATAAGACAAAAGAATCATACGATATATATACATATATATAGGAATTTTTTTTAGGTAGAAACATCATTTTTGCTGATTCCGTAGAAATGTTTTCTATTTTTAACACTTGAAGAAATTATAACCAACTTTTTTTTACATAATGGTGTAGAATATTATATATAATTATGGTGATCAATATTGGCATCAATTATAAACTAATGCCTAAAATTTTTGGCATCAGTTTACTAAAACCAACATCAAATAAAATGTCATTTGTAATAATACTCATATATATGCAGATAAAAGAGTATGATGTACACAAATTTGTAATACTCAAATGTAGATTTTTTTTTTTTGAAAAAATTAAAAATAATACTTACAAAAACAACGGTATTAGATTTTCAATCGTAATTCATTGCAATATCATGGCATTCACATAAAAAAAATACAAAAATACGAAGATCCAAAACACCAAATTAATTACATTTTTATGGCATACATATATTTGGCATAGTACATGCTAGTCAAATTATTAGTCACAAAGAGATGAAATCAGGCAAGACTCTTGAGAACACGAGAATGGATTTACTAAACTTGGAAGACGACGGAGATGGATCCGCCCCATTTACATGTCTAATGGACAATGGAGACAAAGGTGAGCTTGTAATCTGCTGACTCTCTACTGTCATTGAGATGAAGTAAGTGTGTAATTGTGTGTGTGTGTTAGAGTCAGGGTTAGAGCACCTTTCTTTTTCGTTTTTTTAATTTTGGACTATAGGTGATAGTTATTAGAGTGTCACACATTAAATAGATCGGATATAAACTATTTATAATTTATAAAGACTATGAGTTAATTATTCCACTCATTGTCAATTAGTTTTGAGATGGAATCCCGTAAATTTTACCATGTGTGTGTTTGGTGTGGTGTGTGTTGAAAATAGTTACCATCTTAAGAGAACATCTAATGGATATAAGAATATCAACACTACAAAAAATGATAGTTTTACCGAGAACATTATACCGAGAACATGTTCTCGGTATAGACAATTCAGAATTGCGCCAAAGCTACACGGTATTTTTTCATTTTAGTTGATGTATCGAGGACTCTACACTGAGAACATGTTCTCGGTATAGGTCATTTATATATTTCATCTTCCCCGAAACAGAGAGCTCATTTCTCTGAAAAAAAAATAATAATAAAATCCCCCAAATCGGTTTCTCCACCATTTTTCTTGCATTTTTTGGATTTCGGCCCCCAAAGGCTAGTTTTTTGATAAATCTCCCCTTCCAAAGAAGATTTAGTCATCAATAGAGTCTATCAAGGTATTTATTTGTATATATTTCATTTTATTTTGTGTATAAATTTATCTAATTTTTTTTTTCTGTTTTGGCTATCTCTACTCCAATAATGGGGTTTTTTCTTTATTTCTTTTCAAGTATTGCATTATTCACAAGAGCTTCCACAAATTTTATTTATAATTTTTTGGTTTTTTTAATATTTTTGGCATAAATATATTTGGGGTTTTTATGTATAATTTTTTTAATATTTTTAATATATTGTTATTTGTCATATTATATATATAATATTTGATTATGTATATAATAGGCAAGAATAATAATGAGAAGTAAAAATTAGGTAAAAGTTTAGTGATATCCAATTTTTAGGATATAATGTTGTGTAGTATTTTAGTAAAAAACATATATAGCTTTAGCATTTAGTTAGTGTAATTTTTTGGATAAATAATTAATTTATTAGCAATTAGTTTGTGCTGGATTAATTAATGATGAATGTGAGTAATAAAATTAGTATGAAAATTTATTAATTTAATAGTTTATTTTTTAGGTATATAATTTGACTTTTAGTTATAAAAATATGTTTGTATGGAGATATAATATTTGAGTGTTAATTTTTTAGATTGGGTTAAATAATTTGGGTGTTAGATTATTAGATTGGGTTAATAAAGTTTGATTATTAGAGTGAGATTTGTTTCTTTAAATTGAATTTTGTTGTTGTTGTTAGTTTTTTTATTCTTAGTGTTGATGAATATTGATGCTTTGTTTTGGTTGTTAATTTTTAGTAGAATTATGATATTTTGAATAGAAAATTGAATAATTAATAAAATTCAGAATAATAATTATAAATTAGATAGTCGTTTACAATATATTTGTATTGCTTTGTGTATAGAATTAAAAGTACTCAATAAAATTTCTAATTTAATAAATAGTGAATTGATAAGTAGTATAATATATTTTTAATTATGATTAAATAAAATTAACAATAACATTATGCAACCAAATTTTAATAAAAATAAACATTAATCTTGAATATTAATTAAATAAGTAATAAATCTTAAAGTAATTAAATAACTTTTAAACAAATCTTAGAAATTTTGTGTAAATTAATAAAATTATTCAATAAAGCAGAAGTAAAATATGTAATTTAATAAATACTGAATTCATATGTAAAAAATTAATATTTGTTAGTTCTGATTAAATAAAATTAACAAATATATTATTAGAAAACCAATTTTAAACATAATCTTAATAATTATTAAAATTAATTTAATGGTAAAAGATTAACCATTAATTGTAATTAAAATTAAAATTAATATTTGAAGTTAGAAAAAAATATGTCAAATTTAAATAATTTTAATAATATTTACACTCAAATATATTATAGTTAGATATCATAAAACAACATAACTAACTTCAAAGAGCATAAGACATTATAAAAATAATATTTAGTTTTATTTTTTTTTCTTTGGTAATAAGAAATCATTACCAAAGATATGATAGTGTATTATTATCACATAGTGATAATTTTTTATTTTATTAGTGGTCATCACAAGAAGCCCCGTTCGGAGAGGGTGAGTCATTAGTGATAAGTGTTCTGTGCAGTGCTACACTCATACAATGTCGATCGACAAGAGTTGGATTAATTTGACAGATCGATTATTTGATGAGTATGAGGCTGGTGTGTAGATTTTCTCCAGAGAGCTCAGCAGTGCGTTGACTTAAGGGGATTGGTGAAATGTCTGTGTAGGAGATGTGTCAACGCTGAATTTCAAACGATTGATGTATTAGAAAATCATCTCTTTGTAAATGGTTTTCTACGGAAATATACCAATTGGCATCCTCCACAAGCTAGAGATGTCTGAGATGAGAAAGCGTGTTCGACAATTAAAAGAGCACATCCAGACTCATTTTATCACCCCGGGATCTCAATGTGTCACACCACCACCTGATGATCCCGATGTGGAGCACTAAGTCAGTAGGACTTATGTATGAATTTTATTACTATGGACTATTACATTTTCATGTTCACGAAAACTCTTTATTTTGATTCAGCAAACGTACTCTTATGTTTTTATTTATATGTTTAATATAAGTGTTTTAATTTTATTCTATTTTTATATTTAATTAAAATTAAATAAATAAATAAGTGAATAAACATTACAAATATAAAAAGAAATATTGGTTCGGTCTATACCGAGGAGAATGTCCTCGGTATAGCCCATCCATATGAAAAAATTGGACTAGTTGTGCCGAGGACATTGTCCACTCTATACCAAGGACATTTTCCTTGGTAAAACTTATACCGAGAACATATTGAATGTCGTCGGTAGAAGTTTACCTCTACGAACGCGGCTGTACCGATGACTTACTGTCAAGAACATGTTCTCGGTATACCCTCTACCGAGAACATTTAGGCGTATACCGACGACATTTGTTTACAGTATATGCCTTATTTTTTGTGGTGCAACCCAGTTATAATAAGAGAATGAGTTACTATAACCTCCACTCTATACTATGTACTATTGAGTGTAAAAAGTATCACTCAATGACTTTGACAGACGCTAGCTATAAGGGTTGACGCCAAATAGAATTTTTATTGTAGTGCATTCTTATTTAGGTATTATCTCTTTTTTAGGAACTCCTTTGGAATATTATATATAAAAACTAGCTCCAAATCAGTGTTCCTTATTTTTTGGGATACACATTTTCTTGTCCTTTAAGTCTATAATAATTAACCATCTCAAAATGTTATATTTTATCCTTGTGCGAATGTTAGATAGATCGATGATATTCTCAAACAATGACTTCGAGCATACAACACGTCATAAGAGCACACACAAATATATATAATTTGAATGTAGTGTTGCTCCCGGACCAGTCTCGTTACATATATAGTATAAATAATTTAAGAATCACTGATGAAGTAGTTTTAAAATAAAATCGCATAGATGATATACTATACGTAAATTAGTGTAGTAAAACTAGACCGGTCTAGAAGCAAGACTACATTCATCTATCTTATATAGCGTGATATATAAAAAAGCATACAAGCAATCAGGAATTAAGAGAACAAAAAATAAAAATAAAAAGTCCTGCATATACATGATCATTGACAAACTTAGATATACACTGATAATATATATGTGCGCACACAATGGACGCACGTCTAGCTACGTAGTTGTCTGCATGGCCAATACGGGGACTACATACTCTTTAACAAGTTTCTAATACGTAGTTGTTCGGATCAAGCAAATGGCCAGTTCGACACTATATCTATTCAATATAAAAAAAAATGTATAAATAATGAAAAAAATTTGTCTTAACAATTTTTTATTTTTTTCTGTTAACTCTAATATAATATTTTTATATTTAAGAGAATATTATTATATTTAAAGAGTAAATTGTAAACATGATTTATACTTAAATAAAATTAAATAAATAAGTAATTAAATTAATTAAAAAAAATATTTTTGACATATTTTACAATATTAATTATTTAAAAATAATAAAACCATATATTTTATAACTTAAATAAAATTTAATTAAACTTAAACTTAATATTATATCAAACATATAATATATATATATATAATCTCAAGAGAGACTGAATTAAGAATCCAACTACCGCTACAACAATTTTAGGTATTTGCGGCGAGGTCATTAGCGGCGGGCTCAGTCCGCCTCCATTAGAGAGATTATTAGCGGCGGACAAGGCGGGTCCGCCGCTAATAATATTTGAGTATTGTAAAATATAAAATATCTATATTTATATTTACTAGCGGCGGACATACGATTATTAGCGGTGTATAGTCCACCGCCAATATCCATAATAAAAAAGCCCAATAAATTTTTCAATTATTATTAGCGGCGGGTAATTACTATTATTAGCCGCGGACTACCCGCCGCTAATATTATTAGCGGCGGGTAATTCCTATTATTAGCCGCGGACATACCGCCGCTTATAATATTAGCGGCGGGTAATTACTGTTATTAGCCGCGGACTACCCGCCGCTAATAATAATATTAGCCACGGGGGCTAATAATAGCGGTGAACCCCACCGCTAATGCTCTTGAGCAGTTTAAATTTTCATCGCATCCCTTCTTCCTCGCCTCTCGCATCCCTTCTTCATCCATTCTCTCTTCTCCGTCTGCTCTCTCTAACCATACATTGGATCCTTCCTTCTCCAAGTCGCTCAAATCCGTTGCTGGTATCGACTTCGGTTTGGCTCTCGCCGAAGTCATCCACCGCCATTTCTATTGCGTACGCATCCTTGGTATCTTCCTCTCTCAATCATATATACTCTTGGCTCTCCATATATTTTTATCCAAAAGGGTGCCCTTCATTGATTTTCTAGGGTGAATTTCTCTATTTTTTCCTTCTCAGTTTGATCTTTGTATTTTGGGGTTTGCTTCAATTTTAACGTATCATCAAAATCAACCCAATTGGTTATAATTTTCATTAGGATGAAATATATTAGCATCTGTATATATAAATTTGGAGCATTTTGATTGTTTTATATTGCTCCGAAGTGTACTGGGTTTAAAGGGAATTGTTGACTTGTATTTTGGATTAGCTAAATTGAATATTACTTGTAGTGGGTGGAAACATAATGGGCTGTGTTGTGATGATTCAAGTTCATATAAATATATATGTATAAATATTTGCTTGTATGTGTGATTCACTAATCACATATTGCTAATCTTAAATTCACGTTAACTGCTTTTGATTACACAGGTGCCCCTTCCTAAGAGTCAATTTTTGTTTTTAGTGTGAGCTGGTTCTTGATCCCATTTTGATAGATCACTTGTTAGAGGCAATGATACTTAGAATTTGATCTGTTATGTTGTTTAACATTTCTGGTTCTACTTCTTTATAATATTGTATATCATATCTTTATTATGTGTCTCAGTGACTTCAAGAAACTATATATGTTTAATTTTCTGATCTTATATGCTTGGAGTCATATCTCTGTGCATAGACACACATAACTCATGGCATTCAAAATCCTAGAATCACTAAAAATCAGAATCTGATGTTGTAATACTTTTGTGTGTGTACCATACAGTCGCCGTCGAGAAACCAGTGGAAGCATCACCCACGGCGAGAAACACCCACCGTCGCCGCTTTCGTAGTAAGTTACATTTTCATTTTCAAGTATATTTATTTTAGTTCCTATTTCTATAATATTGCAGAGATGTTAAATGATTGGCAAAACAAGAAGAGTACATGGCAGAGAGGTTAAATGATTGGTCTTAATATTTTTTTTTATTAGGACAGTAACACACTCACGACCCCGACACACACACGACCTTGGCACACCCTCAACAGGTGTGGATATATTTTTTGTAATTAATATCTTTTGTATTTTCTGAATAATTTATTTTGTATTTGTTTAGTGTATAATATTTGAGTTTTGAGTCCTTTAGTTAGTATCCTTGGTATGTAAATCTTGACATCTATTATTAAGATATATGTTTGTTCTTACTTTATTTTTTAATCTTGGTATGTAAATAATTATAGGACTGTTTTGGTTAAAAACAAAATTTAAGTGATAATTTAAATTAATTTATAAAATATAATAATAGATGATTTAGTATTTAGTAAAATATAGTGTCTTTGTTAATATTGAATAAAGAGGATTTAAACTTGATCAATCAGATTATTAGCACCCATATTTTCTTTATCGCAATTTTCTTAATTATTTAATATTAATTAAACTAAGTGCTAGAAAAATATACAAATTCAATTAAAATTAATTTAAATTTTAAAATATTTTTTTAATGTTTGAATCATTTTTAAATTTTAGTAATAAATTTTGAATTATTTTTTATTTTAAAAAAATTTGTAATTAATTTTTAAATTAAAATTGAAACAAACTAATTATATCACGTCTGTGTTCCTCCATTGCCATTATTAGCGGCCTCACCAAATTTTTTGAACTACTTACTAATTTTTGTCAAAAAAAAAAGTATTTAGTCAAATAAGTGAAAGCTTTTATAGTACTAACTAACTTTCATCGCAACTTGATATTTTTAATAGGGAAACTAATTTTGTTTAGATTGTGAAATTTTTTTAAACAACTTTAAGATAGTTTATTTAATAAAAAAAGTGAGTATAGAAAAAAAAAAAAAAACAACAATAAGTGCATATTATCATGTTATTTTGTTATTTTTTCTCCTTTTTGCTTGAACATATGTTATTATTATTATTATAATTTGTAAAAATAGAACAAAAAAATTAATTAGTAATTAATTTATTTTATTAGTCTCAGTATGCTTGTGATTGATGGTTGTTGACTACAACCATCAATTACAGGGATATCGACACAAAAATGATAAGTTTAAAAAATTAAGAATAAATAATTATATAAATAATAATTTATTTTTTAATTTATTTATAATAATTTAATTAATTAAATAATAAAAGTTTGATATAATATTATCTAATTAAATAATTTAATTTAATTTGTTTATTGAATAACATTGTTTAATATAAATTACATGAATATAAAAATTGATAATTATATTTAATAAAATTTTAAAAAAATTATGAATAAATAATAAATTAGTTTAGGAAAAAAAATTAATTTGTTTAAAAATAACATTATCTAATAAAACATAAAATAGCATAAGATATTATAATATTGCATAAGATTTCAAAAATGATAACAAATCTCCTTTGTTATCCATTTCTATTCACATTACTAAAACTCACACTTTTATAACACTTTAGATGGCGATTGACAAGACTTGGACAACATTGAGAAATCGTGGTTGTCAAGAATATTGGAATGGTCTGCAAGCTTTTTTGAGGATGGCGTTGGAACATAAAGATTCTGATGGAAGAATTAGGTGCCCGTGTGTGAGATGCAATAATAATAGATTTGAATCTTTGGAAGTAGTTCGAGCACACGTATTCGATAGGGGTTTTCATCAAGCTTATGATAAGTGGATTTTTCATGGTGAGGTGGAAGAAATTGTTGCTGATGAGGTGGTTGATGAGAATGAAGACGATGAGATGATTCACGTTGTGGAAGACTTCCTTTTACCGACAACTGAGGAAGTAGAAAGGGATCCCAGTGGGAGTCAGTATTATGACGAGTTATTTGAGGAGATTGAAGCGGAGTTGTATCCTGGATGTGATTGGATTTCATCCCTGAACTTTTTAGCAAAGTTATTGCATCTAAAAGTTAGAGGGAAGATGCCTAACAACATATTTGATGAATTGCTGAAGTTGTTAAAGCTTGCATTTCCTAAGGAAAACAAAATCCCCGGATCGTACTACGAGGCGAAAAAGAGATTGAAAAAATTAGGGTTGGGATACGAGTCCATTCATGTGTGTCAGTATGATTGCTGCTTATTTTACAATGAGCATGCATCTAAAGAGACACGTCCAGTATGCGGAAGTAGTAGATGGATTACTTCCGAAATGACGAAAGGAAAAAAAGTGCCACACAAGGTGATACGTTACTTTCCGTTGACCCCTTGGTTGAAAAGATTATACAGTTTAAGGATTACCGCAAAACACATGATATGGCATCACGCCGGGAAATCAAAAGATGAAGGGGTGATGCGACACCCGGTGGACGGCTCTGCGTGGAAGGACTTTGATGCCAAGCATCCTGATTTTTCAAGGGATCCCAGAAATGTTCGTCTGGGCTTAGCTGCTGATGGATTTAATCCATTTTGCAACATGAACCTTGCATACAGCATGTGGCCTGTGGTGTTGGCAAACTATAATCTGCCACCTTGGTTGTGCATGAAAGACAATTATTTCATGTTGACCCTCCTTATTCCTGGGCCAAAATCACCCGGTAAGGACATGGATGTATTTCTGAGACCATTGGTGGATGAGTTGAAGGATCTGTGGGTTAACGGAGTTGATACAAGAGATAGTACGACCAACAGGATGTTCAAGATGCGGGCAGCTCTTTTGTGGACAGTGAACGATTTTCCAGCTCGCAATAGTTTGTCTGGATGGAGTGGTCAGGGATACAAAGCTTGTCCTACGTGTAATGAGGATACAACTTCCATCCGAGTGATCGGTAAGACATCTTACGTTGGTCACAGAAGATTCTTGCCAAGTACTCATCGAATGAGAAGAGACAAAGAGTTCGATGGAGAAGTTGAGAGAAGACATCCTCCGAGATGGTTTACTTGTGAGGATATACTAGAACAAGTTAATGCTCTTGCAGCACAAGTTCCAGGAAAACATGTCCAGTTTAGGGGTGTGAAACGTAAAAGAGGAGTAGATGAAGGTAATTGGAGGAAAAAAAATATTTTTTACGAGCTTGAGTATTGGTGTACAAACAAATTAAAACACAATATAGATGTCATGCATGTTGAGAAGAATGTGTATGATAGTCTCCTTGGCACCATCTTAGACAGTGATAAATCTAAGGACACCACTAATGCCAGACATGATTTGAAAAAGATGAGTGTGAGAGAATCATTGTGGATTTATGAAGATGAGAATGGGAAGCTGATGAAGCCGCACGCTCCTTATGTGTTAACTCTGGCGCAAAGGCAACAGTTTTGTCAGTTTATAAAAGGAGTTAGATTTCCAGATGGCTTTTGTTCAAATTTGAAGAAGAAAGTGTCCGAGAATGATACAAATATTCTTGGGTTGAAGTCACACGATTTTCATGTGATAATGCAACGATTACTTTCTCTCGGTGTTCGCAAGTTTCTTCCAAAATCTATATCGACCACTATTGCAGAATTGTGCAATTTCTTCAGGAAAATATGTTCGAGGACTTTAAATGTTAAAAATATGGAGCAAGCACAAAATGATCTTATTCAGATATTGTGCAAGATGGAGTTGATTTTTCCTCCAGCTTTTTTTGACATAATGATTCATTTGATATTACATTTGCCAGAAGAAGCAATATTGGGTGGTCCGGTATTTATGAGGTGGATGTATCCTTTTGAAAGGTACATGAAAAAATTAAAGAATTATGTGGGAAATAAAGCTCGCCCTGACGGGTCGATCGCCGAAGGCTATGTTGCAGACGAGGCTTTGACCTTTTGTTCAATGTATTTCAAAGGCATTGAAACAAGATTTAACCGTCTTGATCGAAATGAAGATGCAACTTATATCCCACGAAATCTTGCAGTTTTCCAATCTCAATATCGTCCACTCACAAAGGGAGCTTTGAAGACTCTCGATCATAATACTCGTGAAAAAGCTGAGTGGTTCATACTTGAGAATTCTCCTTAAATTGAGCCTTATTTAGAGTAAGTTTATTCTCTTATAAATTAGAACTTGTGTGGTTATTATCAGTTTTTTGTTATCAAGAATCGTAACACTATTCTAATTAACATCGAACACCTACAAGAGATTAAACAAAAATACCCAGATGGTGATCATGATCGTTTGCATAGGAAAAAATTTTGTTCGTGGTTTCATAAAAAGGTAGCTTTGAACTTTGAACAGTGATTTTATTAATGATATATTTTGTGAATCTAATATCATTCTATGTATTTAGATATATGACTTGCACAAGCTTGGGTCTTTGGAAAATGGTGATGAACTGTTAGCTTTAGCATCTGGGTCAGATCATTTGTCAACCTTTTACCAAGGTTGTATAGTCAATGGTGTTCGATTTATTGCACACGATCGAGACAAAAAGCGCACCACACAGAATAGTGGAGTGTCTATTGCCAGAACAGAAGGTTTTAATTATTACGGCACGCTTAAAGAAGTAGTGATACTTTCTTTCACTGGTTCATATTCAGTAGCATTATTTTCGGTGCAAATGGTTTAATACAAATCCAAGAATGAAGAAAACATTCATTGAAAATAATATCACCAGTATAAACGTCAATGGTGAATGGTACAAAGATGAGTCGTACATACTTGCTACTCAAGCTAAGCAAGTTTTCTATCTCGATGATTTACTTAAAGGTCGTGATTGGAAAGTTGTAGAAGATGTGAATCATCGACAGATTTGGGACATTAAGGACAATTCTGATGAGGTTAATGATGTTATTGATGTTGTACATGAAACAAGTTCATCAAATTTTGTGTTGACTGTGGAACTCGGAGAGTTGATTATGCAATCTGATCAACCTGCTGCATATGTTGGAGCTGATGAAGATGGTGACGACGAAGCTGATATGTCAGAACATGAGGACGTTGCAGATGCAGAAGATGAATTGGTTGTTGAGCTTTGTGAAGATGAAAATGTATCTCCGATTACTGATGAAAATGATAGTGATTACCCTGTTTAGTTTTTTTTATTTGTGTAACAGAACTATGTATTTAAATATAATGAAGTTTTTTTTTTTGTAATTATAATATAAGATATTTGAGCTTTGTGAATATGAAAATGTATCTCCGATTACTGATGGAAATGATAGTGATTACTCTGTTTAGTTTTTTTTATTTGTGTAACAGAACTATCTATTTAAATATAATGAAGTTTTTTTTTGTAATTATAATATAAGATATTTGAGCTTTGTGAAGATGAAAATGTATATCCGATTATTGATGGAAATGATCGTGATTACTCTGTTTAGTTTTTTTTATTTGTGTAACAGAACTATATATTTAAATATAATAAAGTTTTTTTTTTTGTAATTATTATTATTATGAATTCAATGTGATATACTTATATTTTAATGCTAATTACTAACTAATAAATTTTAAACTGAAGTATAATGTCAGCTGATATAGTTACTTATCACGGCGGAGATGGTGGGGGTCAAGACTCGCTAGATCCTTTTAGGGTACCAACATCTTGCGAGTCAGGTTAAATATTGCATATCAAAATTATTTTTAGAAATTATATTGTTAGATAAATATAACATCAATACTAATACTGATTATTGTTAATAATTTTTGAAGCCCCGCCGACGAGAAGAAAAAGTCGTGGCCCTGCTAGTAATAATGTTCTTGAAGAACGAAGGAAAAAAGATGGGAAACCATTGGATCTAGAGCTTGATCCTGTGACCAACAAAGTGGTTGGGCAGGAGGATCAAGCTTTTATTCGCATGTTGGGCACTCTTGTTTCCATTTTGTGTTCGGGAAATTATTTGGATTTTGCTGATGTACCTCAACAGTTTAAGGATCAAGTGCTTGATCGTATGAGGGTAAAAAAATTACAAATCTTGTACTTTTCATTATTTAATTCCATTATTTACAAGTTATCTAATATTTTTTTTTTTAATGCAATATTACTATAATATAGACGGTCATCCGCAACGTGAGTCAGTTTTGGCAACTCTCAACAAGGAGATGGGAGAAAGATATCGCGAGAGAAAGAACTATAGACATAGACACTTCAAAAATCATTATGCTGGACCAGAAGATTTGGAGAATGTCCTATCTAAGCCACCTGACCAATGCACCAAGGAGGCTTGGCAGCTTATTTGTGAAATGTTCTTGAGCGAAAGATTTTTGGCTCGTTCCGCTAAAAATCAAGCAAACAGAAGACAAATAAAGTATGTAACAACACAATGCACAAAGTCGTTGGCAGCTAAGCGTCACCAATATGTAAGTGAAGATGTTAATTTAATTTTATAAAATAACACATTCTAAAACATTTTATTTACATTTGTATAGGAGAACCTGGATGCGCATGTTGTTGATACTTGGAAGGATGCTCATATGAGAAAATCGACAAAATCTTTTGTCAATGAGGCAGCTCAACAAGATTATGTAAGTGAATAGTATTGTTGTCTTGTTTCTAATGTTTATAATGTTTCTAATTTTTGTTTATAATGTTATCTTTATACAGGAAAAATGGCGGCAGAGGTTCAGAGGACACAACTTGAGAGGCAAAGTCAACAGCAGAGTGAGGCATCTCTAAATGTATCAGGCGTTAATTCGTCCCCGATCGATCAATACGAGATACTAAGTAAAGTACTCGGGGAGAGATCTGACTACCAAAGAGGAGTGGGTTATAGGGCGAAAGGGAAGGCAAAAAAGACATCCTCTAGCTCTACAGATCAGAGTCAGTCCCAAGCAAATACTGCTGCTTCGTCTAATGAAGATATGAGAGTTATGACTTTGATGATGAAGGCAATTCGTGAGACGTTTGAGACTTCGACAACTGTGCATCCCAGTAAACTGTATAACCCAATGTTTGATAGTTTTCTGCAGAAGCATTTGCCATCACATTCCGAAGGTGGTTCGTCTTCTCAGAGTAACACTGCCAATCCTGACCTTCATACATCGCCACAACAGCTGCAGTATCAGCCTCCTTCACAGTAGTATTAGCCTCCTTCACAGCAGCAGTTCCAGCCTCCTTCACAGTATCCGCCACAGCAGCTGTACCAGCCTCACCCAATGTATCCGCCACATGTGTCATCGCAACAACCTCCTCAGTATCAAAACCAATACACTTTTGGACCCTCTTCCCAGTCTCCTCCACTATATTTTAGTTTTAGCGATTTTCCAGGAGGATCGATGCAGCCTCCGCCACCTAATGTTAGATATTGGGAGGTTGGAGGCAGGTCGCAGCCACAGCCACAGCCTCGAGATCTGTTTGGAAACCTCACGCTCGGACGATCATCATAACCACCTTATATTCCTTCACCGCCACCGTCACAGCCGTCGTCCTCACAGCCAGACCAAAATGTTGAAGATTAGGACAATTTCAATATTAATCTTAATGACTTTATTTAGTTACTAGTTTATATATTTGGACTGAATTAATACTTTATTTATTTTTAATGACAATAGTGATATTTACTAGGTTGATAAATATTAAAATTATTTATATTAATTTTAATGTTAGTTATGTTTAAATTAATTAAATGTTTATTTTTGTTAAATTATTTTTAAAAATAATTAAATTTAATAAATATTAATTTATTTAAATTTTAATTTAAAAAAATTATAAAAACAGTATTAGCGGCGGACCCTGCGGCTAATAATAATGCGTCTGTCATAGGTATTAGCGGCGGGCTCCGCCGCTAATAAATGATTATTAGCGGCGGGTATGTCAATCCGCCGCTAATAATCATTAATAGCGACAAATGTTTAGGTGTGGCGTATTAGCGGCGGAGTCCTGCCGCTAATACCTATTAGCGGCGGATTGGTACCTTATTAGCGGCGGAGTCCCCCGCCGCTAATGCTTGAAATTCTTGTAGTGTACCAACAAGATCGTTACTACATTCCCAATTGGAAATGCCGTTTTGTTTTGTTGGAATGGGCAAGGATCCATCAACAAAACCAAGTTTGCTTTTTGTACGAAGTTCCATTCTGACTGCCCGACTCCATGATCCATAATTGTCTCCGGTTAAAATTGGTGTAACATGGATAGTTGAATGACTATTTCAGTGATGAATAGCATATGGGTCTTGTTTGATTTGAGTGGATGATTGTGGAGATGATGATGTTGTGATAGTAGGGTTGGTAGTGTTGTTATCATACATTGTGAAGAAATAAGAGAAAAAATTATGCTACTGATACCATGTAAAGAAAAGATAAGGTCAAAATGTTTTTCTTTTATTAATCTTGATCAAACTATATATATATAGTTTACATCTGATAAATTTAAAAATTAAATATAAAAAAATAAATTTGTTTACTTCGTAATAATGTACAATTGAAAACTATAATTATTATTTGTTGAATAAAACAAAAAAATTCCAAGAATACAGCGAGTCGTTCAAAATATATATATATATATATATATATTAAGGAAAAGCTAGATATAAATTTCCAAGCTTGCTAGCTAATCATATAATTAAACCAATATTATCAAAGAATAGAGAATAATAGCATATAGCTATTTTAGTTTGCTATGTTTAGAAGGACACTTTGTCTAAATTAATATAGATGGTCCCTTTTAATTGAGTTTTATATATATATATATATATATATATATAGACCTTTGACTCTATTTTGTAGTACGTTCAAGGATGATTGAAAATGTCAGATTTGTCTCCATATCCTTTCTCTCATTTCTCTCTAAATATTCCTCTTCTAATTTCTCAAAGTTTGGTCAACCTAGTGATACAGAGGTCGTATATATCATTATCACATCGATACCACACAATCTTATGTTTCATAAATTAACTAGGTATCTCACAAAAATCTTTGAGGACCAAGATTTTGATCACAATTACTTAAGTCTACACACACACGCACACATAGATATATGTTAGGCTATATATCATTACGTACAATTAGAGAGTTTATAAATAAATTAACCAGGCATCTTTTAAAAGGGAATATATATATATATATAAATATGTGATTCTTATATGATTGCAGTTAAAATTTACTTCTCTTGAATTAATAATTATAAAGAATACATATTGTAAGTAACTATATAAGAACTCAACACTTGTCAAAGGAGACTAGAGTCTAGTCGCATAAAGGTATATTTACATGTTAAAGATTCCACCTCAAGTAGTAATCATAACCATAAATTAATTATTCCTTTTCGGCATTGTTTCTTTAATTGATTGTAAAAGGCTACGAATGAAAACCATTTGTAAGTTCTTTTCCTCTTTCTTATGACTTATTTCATTTGAGGATTGGGATATTATACTACCCCTTCTATAGATTTTGGCTTCGGAAGTATTTTGAGCGCAATTTTTTTTATGGTCGTTTATAATATTGTAGTTATTTAGAGTATCTTATAAATTTTAAAGAAATTCTGAATAATTTATATTGCCAAAAACAATGTTCAAATAAGCTAATTTCCACACGCATAAGAAAAACAGTCACCCGTGCAACAAACTATTTGCATCTTATTTTTCGGTGCTGTAAATTATTTGAAACTTTTTGAAAATTTGCAGGATATTCTAAATAACTATAATATACACCGCTATAAAAAAAATTGTGCCCAAAATATTTCCCGAGCCAAAAACTAGAGAAGGGATGCACAAGTGTGCCATTTTTTTGACGGTGCACCCAAGATTTTCTCCGGTGCACCACCACCCCCCCGCCCCCCCAAAAAAAAAGAGGCACAACGGTGCACCCCCTCTCCAATTTTTGGCTCGGAAAGTATTTTTGGAACAATTTTTGTATGGTCATGTATATTGTAGTTATTTTGAGCATCCTACAAATTTTCAGGAATTTCTGAATAATTTACAGTGTGGAAAAACAATGTTAAAAAAAGTCACTTTCCACGCGCATACAAAAAAACAGTCAGCGTGCAACAAACTATTTGAATCTTATTTTTCGGCACTTTAAATTATTCAGAATTTCTTGAAAATTTTCAAGGCGCTCTTATAACTACAATAAATACGACCATAAAAAATTGCACCGAAAATACTTCCCGAGTAAAAAACTAGATAAGAGGTGCACTGGTGTGCCCTACACCCCGAGATTTTCCCTATTATATATAAATATAGTCTACTAATATATCTTCTTGCTTTACTATTTTTATAGAGATGCACCGGTGTGCCCTGTTTTAGAGGGTGCACCAGAGAACTACCCATATAGTATAGGAAATATCTCGGGCACCCCCAAAAAGGGGCACACTGGGGCACCCCTCTCTAGTTTTTTGCTCGTAAAGTATTTTTAGCGCAATTTTTTTTTATGGACGTGTATTGTAGTTATTGAGAGCATCCTGCAAATTTTTAGAAAATTTCGAATAATTTATAGTGCTGAAAAACAAAGCTAAATAGTTTGTTGCGTGCATGACTATATTTTATGCGCGTGGAAAGTAATTTATTTGAACATTATTTTTTGCACTGTAAATTATTTAAAATTTCTTAAAAATTTGCAGGATGCTCTAAATAACTACAATATATACGGTCATAAAAATATTTTGCACTGAAAATATTTCCCGACCCAAAAACAAAAGAGAGAGTAGACCAATGTGCCCCTCTTTGAGGGGGGTACCAAAAACTAACATATAGTATATTATTAAAACAAAGAAGCTAAAATAAATAAATAAGTTTGAATAAGTAATGGTCCTTTCAATTCTTTATTCTTCCAAGTACACATGCATACATATATTGAGTGAGAAAGCGATTGATGGGATCGTCCTGCCTTCATTTTTATTTTATTCTCCAGTTTTTTTTTTTTCAAGAATTTTCCACTGTAAAAGTGTGCTAAAAAAAAGTTCAAACGTGTACTGTACATATATAGGTTATTAAGCTGTATAGGCAATATTCACAGATGGATTGTGATATATATGTTATTAAGAATAGAGAGGTACTGTTCTTTTTATTAAATAATTAAAGTTATGAGAATTCTCGTTTATTTACCTCTTAGTAAAGCTGTTAATCCCTGTTTTTTAATAACTAATTTTAAATATGGTTGGTCTTAGTTTTTTTCCCTATCTTTTTATTTGTAATCTCTTTAATTATGTACTGTTTTACTTAGATACTTATACTTACTCTAACTCCTAATATTTCATTCACTAGAATTTGAGAGTAATGATAATTTACACCAAAGTATTACACAAACTTACGGCAAGACTTTTTAACCTAGCGTGATCATCTTAAATTAATGTAATTAATTAGTTAGAAAAACTTATCACATAATTGTAATAATTTCGTATAAAATATGTGTGCATACTAATACTCATTCCGTATTCTATAATGTATAACATGGAACTAAATTATTAGGGAATCAATTAATAATTAGTAAAGATATTATATTGATCTGACAACATATCTAGCTAATATATATTTGTATATTCAAGAAAATCCTAGAGCTCCTTCTTTTAAATTTTCTTTTTTTTAGCATCAACATATTTACCTATAGCTGGCATAAAACTAATTAATCTAAACCCATTTTTAACATTTTCCCTTATAAAACTAAAAGAATAATACAATCAACAAACTAACAAAGTTCTGTGATGCTTCTGCGAAAACTAAGTTCATTTTATTAAAAGTAAAATATGTATAAATATGGGCGGATCTATACCTTATTATACATAGCATGTATGGTTAATAAATAATAACCCATTTATTTACACGTAACAAGGTATAATCGGTATAAAATTCAAATAGTAGAGTCCTCTCTAAAATTAAACTTAATTAATAACAAGCGGTTTATATATTATATAATTTTTTAAAAAATATATATATATTTCTATTGTGATCATGGAGTGAGACATAAATTATCATACATTAAAATTTTACAGTTTTCGTAATATTCCATTTTCGCAGCTTTTTAGCATTAATGTTCTTTCATATA
Source organism: Humulus lupulus (assembly GCF_963169125.1). Taxonomy (NCBI): domain Eukaryota; kingdom Viridiplantae; phylum Streptophyta; class Magnoliopsida; order Rosales; family Cannabaceae; genus Humulus; species Humulus lupulus. The sequence continues at coordinate 295,202,566 of NC_084793.1, forward strand.
TTACATATATATTTCATGTCTTAATTTCTTAAACATTAACTTATAAAGAAATCAGAATATTTAAAGTGCACATTAATCGATATATACGTATCAAGGGGCCTCCAAATTCAAAACGAACATGTAAGTTATAATTCTTTTAACCCAAGTGTGTGATAATAAACGTGATCTGCCCAGAAAAATTATAGAGAATAGGAAATCACTTCATTGACTTTCGAAAATATAAATACACGTTACGAGTACAAGTACTACTGAATAGACAGTCATGCAACATGCATGGTATTTATTTTTATCATATATAAACATACACACATATATATATGTAACTATATATAGTATTTGAAAGCATGAACTTAAGAACACATGTAATAATAACATAATATAAGGTACTTATTATCAATTATGATGCATGCATGCATGAACCTAGCTGATATTTTCATGTAAAAGCCATCGATCAAAGAGAGAGAGAGAGAGACGACTGTACACGTACGCACGTACGTTACGTGTCGTCCAACTACATATGTTAATTAATTCAGGTGATGAGAATGGCCAGCACCAGGGCTGTGTCCGGGCTCAGTGGGGCGAAAATCATCTTTGTTTATCGAAACGAAACGTCGTTCGCCGTTTTGTCCGTTTGCAAAATTAGCAGAGGAAGTAGTCATTCCGTGCACAGGGCCCTTACCTGGGTTGGCTGGTCGAAAGGCGTTCCTGGTGGGTGAAGGCTGAGGAGGCCCAACATCTGAGGCCGTCGTGGAATGGAGATCTTGCTCCTCCTTGTGACCTCCACCATTGTCGTTTGATGGCATAACGTGGCCAACTTTCATTGTCGTTAGTCCTACTGCAACTGCTTTGTTCACGGGCCTTCCCTGTACGGACAGAATATTAAGTCCAAACATGAGTGCAACAACGATACAACACTTGCATAATATGAGTAGCTGGACACTTTCCATGACTCTTGAAAGTAAATATATATGAAATTTTAGCTTATGGAAATAATAAAAGACGAATTCAAGGAGAAAGAGTTTTAATAATAATGCTAGCTATAGCTTAAGATATGTATTATATAAGGAAGAAATTAATGCACTATAAGAATTTGATGGTTTTGATACTCGTATTTAGGTCGGTATTTATAAGCTAACCACAACATGCTCTGTTAGCACCACAGCCGCTAATTTATTTATGTATATAAAAGAAAATTTGTAATCATATGGAATTAATGCATGTGTTTTCAATTTGAACGGTTTTTAGGGGCTATATGAACTTATGTGAGGCCCCAATATACAGCTCTATATTAATATATATATTTTAGTAACGGGTTATTATGAAAATTCTAGCTAGTAGTGTAATAATTTATTTTTACATGCGCATATCCTATTTTTCTTAAAAGGAATATCTTCTCTCCTAGTAGTGAAGAATTCTTGATCACTAGCAGTAGCTAGAAATAGTAGAAGCTAGTTAAAATGACAATCCCAGACTGTATAATATCAATATTGGCCTTCGATGGTGCCCAAGTGTGATTATTTCTTTATACTTGTTTGAATATATATTGCCAATATATGACGCGGTAATCTAATTAATATGCTTTTTGACATATTGGGTTTTGAATAAGTTAAATATAAGTTACTGAAATATGTTATAATAATACTAAAATTAATCAAAAATGTCAGGCATACCCTACCACCCAATTGCTCTGCCAAGAGATATATAGGGTAGGGATTCTCTGTAGTCTCCACTTAGAAATGTATAGTATTAAATGTGGTGGCTTAAAGAGCTCATAATAATAAGTACTCCCTATTAATTATTTTCAAGTGAAAACATTTGTCTTTACTCTTGGTTATTCTATTTAACTTTAGTAATTTTTGTTTATATATTATATAGTATTTCGTCCTAATTTCATATTAATTAGTTGAATGCATGATTGCCTAGCAGCTAGCCGCAAGAAACTAAGGTATACCTACTAGCTATAATAAAGAGTCCCACCCATTCATAACCTCAAATTAATTAATTCTTTCTTTTCATCATTATTATTTGTGCTTCTAGATTTGATTCTAAAAGCGTTATTACTTGATATAAACCATTCTATTGTTTATGTATGAATTATCACTGGTGAAACCTTATTGGGAGTACAACCCATATTTTATAGCATTAGAGACAAAGATGTAAATAGTAAAAACTATATAATTAATATAGCATAATAAGAGAGATTACACTTAATTAATTTATTTTTTCAACTTAGCCAAAACTCTCTCCCATAAATTCATCAGAAGTAGTTGACCCTCCTGGTGATGATAATGATGGATGAACAAATACAATTGTGTCCTGAGACTTGGTGTATTTATTATTATGTTTTGACCTAGTAATACTCTAGAAGTAAGATGTTTATCGTTGACTTGTAAAGAAATTTAGAGTCTGATTTCAAAATGAATTACGACTATAAGATATATTCTCTGTATTCAAAATGAATGAGAGCAAGATCCATTATTGCTCTAAGTAGCTTGTCACTTTAATCACTGCGCTTTTCACGGTTGATAAATATATTCAATTACAACGGCTGAAATGTAGAAAATTTCTTTAAAAAGAAAATAAATAGGACAATTACAGTAGAAAATTTTATTATCACTCTCCATAAGAAAATTAATTAATTATATTAAATATTTTTAACCAGCTTCTCATTTTTTACGTGATTAATAAGTCAATCATGGATTCATGTTACATTCATTTTTGTCCCACAAAAACGATAAAGTATATAAATTAGTGCTCGTGCGCTTTGAAGAATGATTAGCACCTAAATAAGTGTAGTTCCACTAATTAATGATGATAAAGATGCTGTGGTTGGTCTTATTTGTCTAGCCGAAAATTTAAGAAAAAGATTCACTATATATATTAATTTAGTTGTATACCATTCTAAGATTTACCCTTGACCACTATTATTTTTTCTTAGTGGGATTTTAGCAGACTAATTAATTATATAGATCAATTGACCCTTCCTAAGACATGGGAAATTATCATATCATGTTCTTAATTTCTATTTTATAGGAAAAGAAATCAGAATCGATTTCTCGATATAGGAGCAAGCTATAGATGAACTATATAAATATATATATATAGTAAACATTAACAGCCGAGGGTGGCCTAGCTAGGGCCCTTCTTCTCTTTTTTTCTTTATGTTATTTTATCTACAAATTCCTTATATAAGTATTTTAATATCAATTGAAAGATATGCCGAAGATTTTTCTACTTTTATATATAAATAAATATAGGGGCGTCTGAAGTGCTCCCCTAAAAAAGGGAGAGTACTAGTACACTCCATCTTGTCTTTAGCATCTCGATTATAATTCCAAATTTTTTTATACGATTATGTAGTAATTTTTAAAAAATTTAAAATAATTTATAATGCTAAGAAATAGAGTTTAAACATTATGTTGCACACATATTTATGTTTTATAGGCGAGTGTATATAGAATGTCTGAATCATGATTTCAGTATTGCAACTTATTCATAATTTGTCCAAAATTAGTGTGATGTCTGCTATAACTATACTACAAAAAATCTTAGTTTTAGTCACAATAAATTTTGTGACTAAAAACATTAAATTTGTGACTAAAAAAAAATTATCATATTTATGTCATCACTAAAAAGTCTGTGGTTAAAAGTATTAGTCACAAAAATCATAATTTGTTGTTACCAAATGTATTTTTAGTCACAACAAACTTTATTACTAAAAATAATAGGTTGTGACTAAAACTACATTAGTGACAAGTTGTGATTAAATATAACTTTTTAATCACAAGTAATTTTTTGTTGTTACTAAAAGTGACATTTAGTCACAAAAAATATATGTTGTGACTAAAAAATTATCACTAAAAGTTACCGTTTTTTATAGTACTACAATGTACACAATCATATAAAAAAATTGGAACTATAACTATCAAAGTGCCAAAAACACGATCAATATAGCAGTGCGTACTCCCCTTTCAAGGAATAGTATTTGAGAATTTCCCATATATATTTATATTATCACTCAATTGGTTCCTCACCTTTAGATTTGAATACTATATACTAAGGGGCGAATAAAAATTTATCAACACTACTAACTTACTCGATAAACATATGAATCATTCAAACAACATAACAATCGAACTATTTAAGTTTCATTCAATACTACTGATTAAAATAAAAGAGAAATTAGATGGGGTTACATTGCACCTAATATGACCCAATTTTATTAGGAATATATCATTTTGGCCCACATATATTTTTTTAAATTTCAATTTGGATCATTTTTTTTAATTTAAACTGTTAAAAATAGTTTCTTCAATCCAAATTTGGTCAAAATATTTTTAAAATAACAAAAAAGCTCCTAGTTTTATAATTTAATAAATGTTTTAAAGTAGTTTGAATTATTTTTATTTCAATTTTAAAACACAAAGATAAAAAAGTTTGTCTTTCTTCTCTCATCTTATTCCTAATCTCCTTTTTATTTCTCATGTCCCCTCTTCCCCTAGCCTCTAACTAGCACCATCAGTGTCAATGCATATCAAACATCATTGGACTCAACTATTACAATCAGTGGCGACAACAAAGCTAGTCAGCGAATCTGTTTGGTTGTTATAGCCACATTTTCAGCTTAGTGAAGTGGCAAAAAAGATGACGTGATGTAGACTAACACAAAGAGGTTGATGAAGGTGAAGTTTGCCACACACAAGGAGTAGGATTCGTTCGCTCCCTTGGAATAGCAACCTGGTCGCCTCCTTAGCGTAGCCATGTGTTTGGTCGCCTCATCAGCATAAGTGTACCTGATTGACTCATCAACATAAGTAGTGTCGGGTCGCCTCATTAGCATAACTGGTGCCCAGTCACCTCATTGGCACAAGTGATAGCATGGTCACCTTCTTAGCGTAGTCATAGGCTAGGCTTCTCATTTTAGCCATAATTAGACCCTAACACCCATAATTCTGGATTTTCTAGGATTTAGCTATAGATTGAATGTCTCTAAGACCTTCTCCAATGAAAGATGCAAAAATAGTACTGAATTTAGCACTAAAAGTAAATAAATTATATATTTGGCACAACTTTTACAATTGTGCTCCAATGCACATAGATGTAAAAATGATGTAAAAAAAATCTACATTTATTTCTAATAATAAATAAGATACCAAAAATAATAAGTAATGGCATAAACGTATATAAAAGTGAACAATTAATGCCAATAATAAATAAGATATCTAAATAATAAGTAATGGAAAAAAATAAAATAAAAATGTGAACATTAATGGGTGATCCAAATTTGGATCATGCTATATTTTGATCCAAATTCAAATAAACTTTTAACATGTGCCAAATTTGGCACACCTTTTAGCACACCATTGGAGAAGCTTTTCTTTGAAATGTGCTATATTTTTGCAATGTAGCATAGATTTGCATCTCTATTGGAAATGCTCTAATGTAACCCAAATCCTCGCTATAAATAAGATGATCTAGGATCAATTAACGGGGGGACACTTTAGATTGTATTTACTCCCAAACATGTATTCTCTTGTAATCTTTACTATCTAACCTCTAGAAAATTGGTTGGTGCAAGTTGATCCAATCTTTTGGCTTTCTGGACTAGCAGTGCGGTCGTGCTGACCATGGGCGCAGTCACGCTCGACGATTTCTCAAAAATTGCATCTTGCAATTTCAACCTTATTTTCCCCCAAACTCGAACTCGAACATCACCTAACCCAGATTTCAACGTACAATATCTCTAGAATCGCAAAACCAATATTCTAAAGATGTTTAATCAATAAATTGTCATCAACTCATGCATTAATTCAAAAGATAACCAAACTTTTACCTTCAACTTCTAGACAACCCATACTCAAAACCATAATCCTAACGTGTTTCTGTCATCATATTTCAATCATAACCTTACAAAGGCAATGCTAATAATTAAATGTTATTTCAAGATCAATTTCCCAAAACGATAGATAAACCAAATCTAATTCCATAAAGTAATCAAGTATTACCTTCCAATGGATTCCTAGATCTCCAATCTTCTAAGCTTCCACTTTAGAGACCCTATGCTTAGATCGATAGAATGACTGATAACTGAATGATATAATTAACCTAACATTATTTTAATCTGAAAATTTTTACTATAAAATCAAAAGACTAGTTTGCCCCTAATTATAACACCCTCAATATTAGGATCATGTTTTTTCTTTTTGTAATTGCACATAAAACTAATAGTTTTTAATTTCCTTAATTAAATTATGACCCAAAAGTCCTCTATATTATATTAAGGCCCTTAATTACACTCTATGACACTTATGCCCTTACAACTTGAAGGAATTATTGTTGTTACTCATAAACATACACAATTTCAACAATTGCTCACATAACATCAGATACATACCTCCGAAGAGCTGAAACATGAAATACATTATGAATGGCTGACAACGCCGGAGGCAAAGCTAATCTGTAAGCCACTTGACGAACCCTCTCTAGGATCTTAAATGGACCTACAAATCTAGGACTCAGCTTGCCTTTCTTCCCAAACCTTCTCACCCCTTTCCATGGCGAGACTCTAAGGAAGACATAGTCTCCCACTTGGAACTCCACATTCCTACGCTTGGGATCTGCATAACTTTTCTGCCTACACTGAGAAGCGAGCACCCGAGCTCTAATCTTCTCGATGGCCTCACTGGTCCTCTGAACTGCCTCAGGACCTAAGAATCTCCTTCAACCTGTCTCATCCCAATGAATGGGAGATATGCACTTCCTACCATACAACATCTCATAAGGTGCAACTCCAATGGTAGACTGATAACTGTTGTTGTAGGAGAACTCTATCAAAGGCAGATACTTACTCCAAGATCCACCAAAGTTCAGCACACATACCCGTAGCATGTCTTCCAAAATCTAGATTGTCCTCTCAGATTGCCCATCTGTCTGAGGATGATAAGTAGTATTGAACTTCAGTTGTGTCCCCATGGCCTTCTGTAAACTCCCCCAAAACTTGGAAATAAAAGTAGGGTCCTGATCCGACATGATCGACCTAGGTGCTCCATGGAGGCGCACGATCTCTCCCACATAGAGATCTACATACTGGTCAATTGTATAAGTAGTCCTCACTGGCAAGAAGTGAGCTAACTTGGTGTAGCGATCTACTATCATCCAAATAGAGTCATGCTGACCAAAATTCCTGGGTAAGCCCACCACGAAATCCATCGTGATGTCCTCCCATTTCCACTCTGGGATATCTAGAGGCTGCAATAACCCTACCGACCTCTAATGCTCAGCCTTGACCTGCTGACATGTCAAGCACTTAGCCATATACTCTACTACATCTCTCTTCATCCCTGGCCACCAATACAACGATTTCACATCCTGATACATCTTTGTGGTGCCTGGATGCAAAGAGTAAGGTGTAGTATGAGATTCATGCAGAATCTCTCGCCTCAAAGCAGTGTCTAACGGAACACATATCCGCCCCTTGTATCTCAACAAGTCTAACTCAAACATTGTATAATTCCTGGATGCTCCAGCCAAAACATCCTCTCTGATCTTGATCAGCTGTGGATCACTCAACTGACCCTCCTTGATTCTTTCTAACAGTGTGGACTGTAGCATAATATTGGCCAACTGTCCCACTAATAACTCTATACCAGCTCTGGTCATATCATCAGCTAACTCTCTGGCTATCAGCCTCATACCATGAATCTGTCCCTGTTATACCCAGATTTTGAGCTATGTTAAATATATGACCTCGAAAGGTGGATTCACAGCAAGTGGACTCATAAGGTTTGAAGTATGCTCCAGGATTGAATATCGAGCCTGCAAGGCATAGACGACCTCGGATATGGTGACCTCGAAGTGTTCATGATCTCGAGAGGTAGCTCCGGAGATGCATCCATCCTCAGGGATGACCTCGGATCAGGGGTCCCGAGCTCGACGCACATACGATCTCGAAATCCATGTGACCTCGGGAGACGTCTCTAGCTCGAAAGCTGACGAGAAACCTGGGAAGCTAAGGCCTTGGAGATATATGATAAAAACCTAGAATATCTATAAGTGGTATCCATAAGAGACGCAGTTTGCATTTATTGTTGTAAATCCCATAATATCATGGGATATTATTTGGTCAGTTATACGTCCCCTGGTCTTCAGGGGACGTTTCCTTTTATATCTGATTATAGGCATTTAAAGCCATTAATTCTATTCACAAAAAGAGTAACTACCCAAAATATGTGGGATAGTATTCTGCAGCCTACTCTATAAATAGAGAGGCCATGCACCATTGTAATGGACCGAAATTCTGAACCTTGAGAGAAAACTCTGAAGAATTCATGATGAAGAATTCTCAGAGATAATCTTGAGTTTAATAACAGAGACTCGTGGACTAGGCAGATTTAACTGCTGAACCACATAAAAATCGTGTGTTTGTGTTGTCATATTTAAATTGGCCATTGTCAGTTATTGTTTACGTGCTCTTCTTTCACTGCTGACGAAAAACGGCGTCAACAGTTTGGTGCTTTCATTGAGATCCTTAAGCATTCATCCCTGAGAAAATCATGGCCACAAACAATCAGAACACACCTGAAGAAAATTACCCAACACGTCCTGGAAAACAACCAATGGAAAACCCGGATGTTGAGGAGAGAAGTGGGTCCTCTGATTCCCAAGGACCACCCCCTCCACCAAGGGATGAGCATATGTATTACAATCCGGAGCGGTACGTTCCTATTGTGGAACTTGAAAACCGGCAACAGAAGCAGCTGTTGGTAGAGGCCAACAAACGGAATGGGGAGTTGACAAGGATAGTCGTAGAGGCGCAGGTGGCTCAGCCCCCGCCTCCGCGCGAAAACCAAGTCCCTCCTCCAAGGGACGTGCATGTTCCACCTCGGAGGCCCCGCGGGCGTCCACGAAAGGATGCTGCCACAAGGAGGCCGACTCAACCTCCGGCACCAGCAGAGCCATCAGCTCCACCTAGGCCCCAGAGGAGTACTCGAGCTCGGGCCCCGGCTAACCCGCCTGTGGAAGTGCCTGCAAGAGCTAAGAATAACCGAACCCCTGCAGAGGCTCGGACTCAGGTACCTGGGAGCGCACCAAATGCGACCGACCCATCTCGGGCGAATTCCGGACCCTCTAGGCCGCGACAAGGGTGGCAGCCACCGTCGCCTATACGGTTTCCTCCGTCACCCATAAGATTTCCTTCGCCCCCCCGCAGGAACGCTCAACCTGTTCGAGATCATAATGAAGGGCGTACGGGGGAAAGACAAGGAAACAGGGAGACTTTCCAGGAGCGGAGAGGTGCTCCATCTGAGAAAAGTCAAACGTCTCGGTCTTGCACGGCAGAGACGAGGCGACATAGAAAGAATCCATCACGGAATAACCGAGCAATGAGCTTCACCAGTGATGAGTCCGGAGAGACCAGGTCCGTTAGTAAACATGATCGAGGTCGTAATTACACTGGAAGCCGCAAGAATCGTCCCGACCTGCGAAATCACCTGAACCAGAGTCGGGGTAATGGAGAGCAAACAAACCCGGACCTAAGGGATCGCTTGAATAGGCGTAGAGATCCATTGCGGAGACGCGAGCCTAGAATCACGATCGATGACAATCAATTCCAGACAGCACCTCCTACTGACCCAGTCCAAGAAAGAATCGATCAGCTCGAAAGAGCCGTTAGGCTTTTAAAGAATGAACGAGGGAATGGTCGATATGAGGACTCTGATGAGGAGCTCGAGCCATTTGCTCCCCATATTTCTGACACTCAATTTCCTCAAGGGTTTCGGATTCCTCACGTCCCTACGTTTGAAGGAAAGACCGATCCGTGTAGTCACCTGAGCACGTTCAACACTATCATGAGAGCCAGTAACGTGGGTTACGAGCTCAGGTGCATGTTGTTTCCAACATCATTGGCAGGGCCTGCCAAAAGTTGGTTCGAAAAGTATAAGAGACACTCAATAACCTCATGGGAGCAGTTGTCTAAAGACTTTAAGAAGCAGTTCAGAGCAATGGTGGGGGTCAGACCAGAAGCATCCACCTTAACTAATGTCCGGCAGCAACCGGGCGAAACATTGAAAAGTTACCTAACGAGATTTAATCTGGAAGTAGCCCGAGCTCGGGACGTGGATGATAGTGGGCACCTAATGGTTATCCGAGCTGGTGTATTACCGGGAAGTGCCCTTTGGGACGACATGCAAGGAAAACTAGTAAGGTCAATAATCGAGTTTAATAGATGAGCACAGAGGTTTGTCAATGTAGAGGAAGCGAGGTCGACGCTCAAAGCGACCTCCCAGTCCGAAACTACAACGATAAACATCAACTCTGCCTCAACCTCGGCGGACCCAGCAGCTCCAAAACCTACCACGGAGAACCCCTCCAAGAGGAAAAAGAACGAAGGAAGTAACCCCGAAGCTGAAGGAGGAAAGAAAAAGAAATGGGAGAGGTATTTCTCCGTGTATAGAGTATACACCGAGCTCAATGAGTCTCGGGAGAACATATACCTGGCTAATGAGAACCAGGTCCCCTTTAGGCGCCCAGACCCGATGAGAAATAAAAAATCCAAGAGGGATTCCAGTAAATATTGTCGGTTCCACAGAGACACCGGACATACAACCGATGAATGTCGACAACTGAAGGACGAGATCGAAGGGTTGATCTCGAGAGGTTACTTCCGGCATTATGTCAAAAAACAGAGTACTGGTCAGGCGGCTGCGAGCCAGAGAGTAGCTGCGCCTCCGATGACACAAAACAATAACTCCCGAGCTCGGGAAGAAGACAGGCCCCCGCCAATAGATGGAGATGATGTAATAACCATCTCGGGAGGGCCTCATCTCGCAGGAGGGGGCAGGAATGCCCAAAAGAGGTATGTTAATGAGTTGAAGATAGGGGACGGGTCTCCTTATGAACCCGAACCTAGGGCACCAAAAAGCCAGAGGATTGAAACACAACCAATAACCTTCACCGAGGAAGACGCCTCCCATGTTCAGTTCCCTCATCATGATCCACTGGTCATTACTCTCCAGTTGGCCAATAAAAGGGTCCACCGAGTTCTCATAGATAATGGGAGCTCAGTCAACATCCTTTATAAAGCAACCCTCGAGAAGATGGGACTCTCCCTTCGTGACCTGAAAGCATGTGCAACTACTTTGTACGGCTTTTCAGGAGAAGGAACTGCCTGTATGGGATCCATTGAACTCCCCGTGACCTTGGGAGACTATCCAGTCTCGGTGACCAAGATAATGGAGTTCGTGGTAGTAGACTTACCGTCTGCCTACAATGTGTTGCTCGGGAGACGCGCCCTGGTCGGGCTGGGGGCAGTTTCATCAGTAAGGCATCTGGCCCTTAAGTTCCCGACCCCTAGCGGAGTCGGGACGTTAAAAGGAGACCAATTGGCAGGGAGGGAATGCTATAGCATCTCCTTGAGAGGAAAGAAACAGACGAGCGTGCAAGCACTCGTCATCGAGCAAAACAAAGACGGAACTGTCTTGGAGATTGACGAAGAGATTGATCCGAGGATTGAGGAGAAAGTTGACCTCGAACCTTTAGAAGAGCTCAAAGAAATTCAGCTCGAGGAAGCTGATCCCTCAAAGAAGGTGAAGGTCGGAAAACACCTCCAAGACGAGACAAAATAACAATTAATCTGTTTTTTGAAGAAAAACCAGGATGTCTTCGCGTGGTCGCACTCAGACATGGTGGGGATAAGCCTGAATGTAGCAAGCCACACTCTAAACATAGACAAAAGCTTTCCCCCAAAGCAACAAAAGCGAAGATAGCTGGACGAAGACATAAAGAAGGTGCTAAAGGAGGAGGTTGACAGGTTGAAGGCGAACCGATATATTAGGGATCCCTTTTACGCTGGCTGGGTAGTCAATCCGGTGTTGGTCCCAAAGCCCAATGGGACGTGGAGAACCTGTATTGACTACTCAGATCTCAACAAAGCTTGCCCAAAAGAATGTTTTCCGTTACCGAGGATTGACCAGCTCGTAGATGCCACGGCGAGGCATGGCCTGATGTCGTTCATGGATGCTTATTCTGGATATAACCAGATTCCCATGCATGCCCCGACCAAGAACATACGAGATTTATCACGGATAAAGGGCTATACTGCTATAATGTCATGCCATTCGGACTCAAGAATGCTGGAGCTACATACCAGCGGCTAGTAAACATGATGTTTTCAAAACAAATAGGGAACAATATGGAGGTTTATGTTGATGACATGCTTGTAAAGCCTCAACCCAACAAGATCCATGTTGATGACCTCGAACAGTGCTTCGGCGTGCCCAGGAAGTATAACATGAAGCTAAATCCTCAGAAGTGCACTTTTGGGGTATCTTCAGGAAAATTTCTGGGCTTTATTGTGAACTCTCGTGGAATCGAGGCTAACCCCGACAAGATCAAGGCCCTGATTGACATGCCCTCACCTCGAAGGCACAAGGATGCCCAAAGTCTGACTGGCAGGATGGCGGCCCTAAGCAGATTCTTCTCGAAGTCTACTGATCGTGGTCTTCCATTTTTCAACTTACTGAGAGGAGGTAAGAAGTTTGAATGGACAGAGGAATGCGAGCTGGCCTTTCAGGAGCTCAAAAAACACCTTGCGGAACCACCCATCCTGTCAAAACCTGAAATGGGGGAAATACTGTACCTATACCTTTCAACTACCGAACACGTGATAAGTGCAGTGCTCGTCCGAGAAGAAGAGAGGGTGCAAAGACCAGTTTATTACATCAGTAAAAGATTACTGGGGGCAGAGTCAAGATATCCATTGATGGAGAAACTCACGCTCAGTCTGATTGATTCATCCCGTAAGCTCCGCCCCTACTTTCAGGCACATCCCATCCATGTGCTGACTGATCAACCACTTAGGCAAGTCCTGTCTAAACCAGAAACTTCAGGTCGACTTCTTAAATGGGCTTTTGAGCTCGGTCACTTCGAGATCACCTACCACCCGAGAACGACCATTAAGGCACAGGCATTGGCGGACTTTATAGTGGAATGTACTGGTATAGCCGACGACGAGGTAATAACCACGGCCCACGAGTTGTGGAAACTTTTTGTCGACGGCTCGTCAAATGAAAATGGAGCGGGGGCAGGGGTCATTTTAGTTACCCTCGCAGGAAGCATATTTCATTCTGCCCTAAGATTTGGCTTCAAAGCGTCGAATAATGAGGCCGAATACGAGGCTTTACTCGCGGGACTTCGTATAGCTAAGGAGCTCAAAGCTAAAGCTATACATTGCTACAGTGACTCCCAGCTAGTTGTTAATCAAATCTTGGGTGAATACCAGGCTCGCGGTACGAGAATGGCAGCTTATTTGGAGAAGGCAAAATCAGCGTTAGAGTGTTTCGAATTCTATACAATCGAACAGGTTCCCCGCGAGCAGAACTCGAATGAAGATGCCTTAGCTCGACTCGCCACGTCCGCCGAAAATGAAGAACTGAATGTTGTACCCATAGAATACCTATCAGCACCTAGCATTAACGAGCCAGAAGAGGAAGATGTGTGTATGGTCGAAACAAAGCCGACCTGGATGACCCCGATAGTTGATTATCTCGAAAACAGAGTTCTTCCAAAAGATCGGAACCAAGCTCGAAAGTTGATGTACCAACTTCCCCGTTACACAATTTTGGATGGAAGGCTGTACCGAAGGGGATATTCCATGCCGTTACTCAGGTGCGTAACCCCTCCCGAAGCTAAGAAAATCATTGAAGAAATTCATGAAGGGTTCTGCGGAGATCACACCGGGGGGCATAGCCTGTCCAAGAAAATCATACGCCAGGCATATTTCTGGCCAACCATTAAAACGGATTCTTTCGAGTATGTGAAGAAATGCGACAAATGCTAGAGATTCGCCACGATACCCCGAGCCCCACCATCCGAGCTGACCATGTTGACATCCCCATGGCCTTTCGCGGTATGGGGCATCGACCTCATAGGCTCTCTCCCGACTGGCAATGGCGGAGTGAAATATGCTGTAGTCGCCTTGGATTACTTCACAAAATGGACGGAGGCTGAACCGTTGGCAACTATAACTTCAAAGAAGATCCTTGATTTCGTAGTAAAGAGCATCGTGTGCCGATACGGGGTACCGAGGAAGATCGTATCCGACAACGGAACCCAGTTCGATTGCGACTTGTTCACCAACTTTTGTGAAAAGAACGACATTATAAAGAGTTTTTCATCAGTGGCTCACCCCCAAGAGAATGGCCAGGTCGAAGCTGTGAACAAAACTCTCAAGAGTTCTTTAAAGAAAAAGTTGGAGGAAGCAAAGGGACGGTGGCCCGAAGAATTGCCCCAAGTCCTTTGGGGATACAGGACCACGGCTCGAACCTCAACAGGACATACCCCGTTCTCTCTAGCATACGGCTGCGAGGAAATGTTGCCCATAGAAGTCGAAATCCCAACGATCCGAACTCAGATTTACGACCAAAGTTCAAACCATACTCATCTCGAGGAAACCTTAGACTTGATTGAAGAAAAAAGAGAAGAGGCTCAGCTGAGAAATGCTGCCTACCAGCAACGAACTACCAGATATTTCAACAAGAGGGTTCGAGATCGAAAGTTCAAAATGGGAGATCTGGTGTTAAGACGCGTATTCTTGGCAACTCGAGATCCGGCAGCTGGAGTGCTCGGGCCGAATTGGGAAGGACCATACCAGATAGAGTCAGTCATCCGACCTGGTGTGTACAAACTTGCGAGATTGGACGGGAGCCTAGTACCCCGAGCATGGAATGGCGAACACCTTAGACCTTACTATCAGTAGTATAGGAAAAGTGTTGCCTATAACCATGAGTTTCTATTTGTATTAGTTTGTTTGCCTTTTGATTACCATCAAATAAAGATTTATTTCATTTAGTATATTATCTCTTTTTATTTTTTATTTTTGCAATCTCTCTTAATTTAATAACCTATAGTCACACACATAGGATATTATGGGGGCATCAACGGTAGATATACTATCAGCTTAAAAAATAAAAAATATATAAAGTATTTGGATATAACCAGATGTGCGAGCTTAGATAGTTCAGACTTAACCGAATTATCAAAAACATATAAAGAATTTGGATAACCAAATACGCGAGCTTAGATAGTTCGGACGTGACCGAATTATCAAAAACATATAAAGTATTTGGATGTAACCAGATACGCGAGCTTAGATAGTTCGGACATAACCGAATTATCAAAAACTGAAAACGTTTGGAGTTAACCAGATGTGCAAACTTAACAGGTTTGGAACAAACCAGCCAAAAAACTAATCGATGATAAGTAGGAACCTAAACCTATTTCAAAATAAGTCGAGATCGAGGCTGGAATATTTTAAAGAAAAATAGTTTCGAACTCTTAACCTTGGAGAAAAAACTGAGGATGAGGAAAAGTGACTAAGCAAAAAAGATATAACCAAATCATTCACATTACATACCATATAAGTACTTTTGGATTCATGGTTAAAGTAACGTCCGACTTTGAAAAATAACGAGGTCGGAAGCGAATAATTTGAACAAACTATGCATGAATGCATTGAGCTTCGAACCTAAATCCACAATATGTTTGTATGAATAAATAAACATAAATGGTTCATCCATAAAAAATGTGCCAAATATTTCGAGCCAAGAAATGTAAAGCATATGTAAGTAATATTTAAAGAAATTGTATCAGCCCCGAGGGCATAAATTGAAATAATTACAAAAATAAGGGGACGCAGCCCCAATAGATGGTTTCCCCGAGATCGGATTTAAGGAAGAGGAGTCTCCTTGGCCTTCTCAGCATCAGCAACACCGAATTCCTCAGGATGAATAGCATGGCTGTCCTCCTGGGCTCCCTCTGAAACTGCATCCCGAGCAGCCTTTTCCTTCTCGAGCTCACCAGCCTCTTCCTTCTCGAGCCGAGCATTCCACCTGTCAAGAAGAGTCACCTCGTGAGGACCTAAGAAGCTGGTGTCCAGATCTTCATTGTAGGCCCACATTCGGTACATGGCTGAGTCAACCGCTTGTTCCTTCTTCTCTTTGTACTCAGCAAGGAGACGAGCTTTTGCATCCTCCATGATGTCAAAGGTAGCAGCCTTTTCCTCTTCAAGCTTCTTGTTGATCTCCTAAAGCTGGGTGATCTCCTTCTTATGCTCCTCGAGCTCAGTTTTCAGCTTCCAGAGCTCGGTGGCCATGTCCTCACGTTCCTTGGCTCCTGCCTCAAGCTTCGCATTCGCGGCCTTCAGATCATCGCTCGCTTTGAGATGGAGATTCTTCACCTCTTGGGCATGAGACTTGCTCGAATGAATCTCGTTGTTCAACTTATAATTGAGCTGGGCGGTAAAGGCAAGAGACTGAAAAAGGAAAAGTCATCATTAACATCAAGTCTGTGTGATTATAACCAAGAAGAAGGACTATAGAAGGATACTTACCGCGACAGCGAGCTCGATACTCTTCTCATAGAGGACAGTGCAGTCTTGGGTATCGTTCAAGCATTGCCATTGGGGAGCTTCGAGACTGCCAAAGCTCTGGCCAATCCGGGACATAACATCCGAGACCAGCGTAGATCCATGGGACCCAGCGGCATTGTCGACCACATATGCATCCATGTGGGTGGACATTGATAGCTTCTGAGCTCGAGAAGCAGAGGGCCTTCTAGAAGGCGGAACTAAGGATGACTGAACCACCACAGGAGGTTGGGACTCAACCATAACGGAGGGGATGACCAGCGAAGTCGGCGCCACTGCAGATGCGACGACTTGCGAGGACGGCGCCGTTGCGGAAGTGCCGGCCTGGGAAGTCGCCGCGGTGGTGGAGCTCGAAACCGGCGGAGCAGGAGGAGGGGTTTTCTTGGATCTCTTGGGGCCCTTTCCTGGCCGGTCGGTCTTCAGTGACCCCGCTCTGGGACGCTTGCTCCTCTTGGCGCCAGCACCATCGATGATGTTGTCCAGGTCGGAGTCCATCTTGC
Source organism: Humulus lupulus (assembly GCF_963169125.1). Classification (NCBI taxonomy): domain Eukaryota; kingdom Viridiplantae; phylum Streptophyta; class Magnoliopsida; order Rosales; family Cannabaceae; genus Humulus; species Humulus lupulus. The sequence continues at coordinate 295,219,486 of NC_084793.1, forward strand.
CTGCACAAGTCACAACACAGAGTGAGTTAATAAAAGAGAAGCATACAAGTTTTTTCAGTATCACAGACATATAAAGTGATGATAGAAGAAACCTAACTGGAACTCTCCCCCAAGCTCGAGCTTGGGGATCATGAAATTCCCCCGTCTTTAGAGGAGGTGGGGGGGAGTACCTTCCCTATATGTGGGTGATAACCTCGAAAGGTCCCTATAATCGTTGGTCCCGTACTGAACAACTATCCCGTTCCACACCTCGTCCGTGGTATACATGGTGTCGTATTTCCTGAGCCTACTATCAAACCTATGGACACAGTCATCTACCCAACTCCATATGTAGAAGTGGTATCTATCCTGTGGGCATGAGACTAACCTATTGGGCCTATGTTTTAGTAAGGTGGGGGACCACATTCTCGAGGCAGGGAGGACTTTACCTTCATCCGAATCTGAGCTCGAGGCTTCATCATTAGCCTCATTCCCAGACAGCGGACTCCTCAGGCGAACTGGAAGTGGCGGCCTCGTTTCTCTCCTCGGAGGAAGGGCACCTGTGGGCATTGGCACCTGCTCCCAGTGTTCATATTTTTTATTGGACCAGTCAAAGGTGGACTGGCCCTCCCCCAAAAGTCCGCACTTTCGGAGCTTATCCTCGTGTAAAAGGTATAAGAGAGACCTCCTGCCATGGGGGAGTTGGAGCAAGGTCTCTTTGTGCTCCTTCATTGTCTCGTCAGGAGTGGGACGCTGAAAATTGGCTGAAAGACAAGACATATTTCTACTAAGTACGGATCTAAGAGCTAAAATCTCGAGCACAGAAATAAAGATAACAAGAATACTTACGAATCCGCCTGAACGAGTAGTGTCGAGACGGGAACAGACCATCTATCCAGAAGAAGGCCCTTTTGAAATCAGGCGGATGATTGGGAAGATCTTCTTCTCCTTGGGATAGCTCGAGAGGTAATAAAAGCCATCCCCTCCCCGAGCTCGGGAGGGGTTACTTTTCAGACAAAAGAGATACAAAATCTCTTGAGGCGAAGGTCCTTTCCACCCCATCTCGTGGTATAAGGACCTCAGGGCAGACAACACCCTGTAAGAATTGGTGTTGAGTTGGAACGGAGCCAACCCAATGAAATCCGTGAAGTCTTCAAAAAAAGACTTCAACGGCAACAGTGCTCCCGCCCTCATGTGTTCCTGGCTCCATGCCGCGTATTTCACATTGGCGTCGCAGCCCCCAGGGGCGAAGCAGCTTCGTTCATGGTCGACCGGAGCTCGACACTTCAAGGAGCCTGACAGGCTAAGGCCGTGGAAAGCCAGGATTTCAGCTATCTGACTAGTTGTGGTAACCGAGCTCCAATAGTGCTCGGCCTCAAACATTTCTCTCCTCGGCTGCGAGGAAGAAGGTTCCCCCATCAGTGAAAATTGGAGCTCTCCTGGATGGTATGCGACGGTGACCTTTAGTGCAGGGTTGAGGGGAATCGGCCTAGGTCCTGAATTGGATTCCGGATAGAGGGCCTCCCGAAGAACTCTCCTCTTCCCCTCTATGACCTCGTCTATCTGGCGGCGGTAGTGAGCTCGAATGTCCTCTTGCTCCCGCGCAAGCTCGTATTCTCTTATCCGACGTTGATTCCGGGCGAACAGCGATTCTGGGCTCGGAGATTTTGGCTCGTAAGGGATTACCAGCAACGACCCTCACCGTCTTTCCAGATTCTGTGACATCTAGCGAGAAAGAAAAAATGGTGAGGGCCATGCATGCAGGAGTTTCGAGCTCGATAGTTACGAGCTCGGGGTTTAGGAACAAAACAAGCTATATATTAAGGCCCTTATTAAAAGGTCAGAATGTGCGTTCCACGGGAAAGGAAGGAGAGTGGATAATTTTTTGAAAATCCCGAAAATCAAGGGAAAAAAGAGTGGCAGTTAACTAGAAAAGGCAGCCTTGGGTTTCGTGCATTTTTCAAGGCCCATGTCTTTTACCTGAAATCTTGGTGCACAAGAAACGTCTCTTAAAATTTTAAAACCCAGAAAACAGGAACCTTGTTCAAACATCAAAACTGGGTATGAACCAGTAATGCAAATTCTGTGTTGGGAGTAAAAAAAAAACAAGAACCTATCGGATAGAAACCTCCTATCATATTATGCTAAGGATGTAAACTAGTATATACACATACACAGCAAGAACAGTATGAACAAAAAATAACAAAATGGAAAACGAAGATTGCACACTTACACAATAATGGAGATTGCAGAGAGATCGTTGATTGAAGGAGAGGTTGCAAATAAGAACTCACGGACTCGAACAAACCAGGGTTTCTTTGGCTGAGAAAACATGCACGGGATAGAAGCTTTAAAGGAAGGTCTCTGGTTCTGTTTTTCCTTTTTTCTTGCTCCTGGTGAACGAAGGTAAAAAAGACGATGAAGGGTGGGGTCTCGTATATATAGATGGAAAAAGGGGGATTAATCCAGGGCGTTGACTGAAATCCTTGCTAGATCCAACGGATGGGGATCAATGACAAGATGGCGCCAAAAAGGTGGCAGACGGATGATCGTGGGCATGTTTCCAAGGTACTCAAGTACCAAAAATGAGCAATACCCAGCTGACGCGTGTCCATTTTCAAAAGTGTATGACGGTACAGTTCTTAAAGAAAGTAGTTCAAAAGTTTCCTTCTCTTAGGATTCGAACGAATACTTTTAAGGGGGCAATATGTTATACCCAGATTTCGAGCTATGTTAAATATATGACCTCGAAAGGTGGATTCGCAGCAAGTGGACTCATAAGGTTTGAAGTATGCTCCAGGATTGAATATCGAGCCTACAAGGCATAGACGACCTCGGATATGGTGACCTCGAAGTGTTCATGATCTCGAGAGGTAGCTCCGGAGATGCATCCATCCTCAGGGGTCCCAAGCTCGACGCACATACGATCTCGAAATCCATGTGACCTCGGGAGACGTCTCTAGCTCGAAAGCTGACGAGAAACCTGGGAAGCTAAGGCCTTGGAGATATATGATAAAAACCTAGAATATCTATAAGTTTTATCCATAAGAGACGCAGTCTGCATTTATTGTTGTAAATCCCATAATATCATGGGATATTATTTGGTCAGTTATACGTCCCCTGGTCTTCAGGTGACGTTTCCTTTTATATCTGATTATAGGCATTTAAAGCCATTAATTCTATTCACAAAAAGAGTAACTACCCAAAATATGTGGGATAGTATTCTGCAGCCTACTCTATAAATAGAGAGGCCATGCACCATTGTAATGGACCGAAATTCTGAACCTTGAGAGAAAACTCTGAAGAATTCATGATGAAGAATTCTCAGAGATAATCTTGAGTTTAATAACAGAGACTCGTGGACTAGGCAGATTTAACTGCTGAACCACGTAAAAATCGTGTGTTTGTGTTGTCATATTTAAATTGGCCATTGTCAGTTATTGTTTACGTGCTCTTCTTTCACTGCTGACGAAAAACGGCGTCAACAGTCCCGGACCCTTCCGGCTAAAAGCATCAGCTACCACGTTGGCCTTTCCTGGATGATACAAAATCTCACAGTCATAATCTTTTGCTAACTTCAGCCAACGCCTTTGTCTCATATTCAAATCTTTATGGGTGAAGAAGTATTTCAGGCTCTTGTGGTCTGTATAGATCTGACACTTCTCTCCATAAAGATAATGCATCCATATCTTTAAAGCAAAGACCACAGCCGCCAACTCTAAATCATGAGTAGGGTATCTCTTTTCATAGTCCTTCAACTGACGGGAAGCATAAGCAATTACCTTCTCTTACTGCATCAGAACACAGCCCAAACCCTGATGAGAAGCATCGTCATAAATCACAAACTTCTCCTGATCTGTAGGAAGACTCAGAATCAGAGCTGTAATCAATCTCTGCTTCAGTTCCTGGAAGCTATTCACACATTTATCTGGCCACATAGATTTCTGGCTCTTGCATGTCAGCTCAGTCAATGCACTAGCTATCTTTGAGAACCCTTCCACGAAACGCCTATAATGCCCTGCCAATCAAAGGAAACTTTTAACCTCAAAAGTATTCTTTGGCCTTGGCCAATCTCTGACCGCTTCAATCTTTACTGGATCTACCTTAATGCCCTCCTTACTGACAATATGCCCAAGAAAGGATACCTGAGATAACCAAAACTCACATTTCTTGAACTTTACAAATAGTCTGTGCTCCCTCAGTCTCTGTAGAACCAACCTCAGATGCTGCTCATGCTCTGACTCAGACTGAGAATATATCAGAATATCATCGATGAAGACGATCACAAACTGGTCCAGATAATCCTTAAACACTGTGTTCATAAGATCCATAAAAGAAGCAGGGGCATTAGTCAATCCAAATGACATGACTAAAATCTCATAATGCCCATACATGGTACGAAAAGTAGTCTTCAGTATACCTCCTTCCTTGACCCTCAACTGATGATAACCAGAACGAAATTCAATCTTTGAGAATATCTTATTACCTTGCAACTGATCAAACAGATCATCTATCCTTGGCAAAGGATACTTATTCTTAATTGTCAACTTATTCAGTTCTCTGTAATCAATGCACATTCTCAGAGAACCATCCTTCTTCTTTACAAACAGAACTGGCGCACCCCAAGGTGAGAAACTAGGTCTGATAAAACCTAAATCCAACAGTTCTTACAACTGCACTTTTAATTCTTTCAACTCAGCTGGGGCCATTATATAAGGCGCTCTAGACACTGGCTCCGTCCCTGGTGCCAGTTCTATAACGAACTCAATTTTTCTATGTGGTGGCAACCCTGGAAAATCTTCTAGAAACACATCCAGAAACTCAAATACAAGTCTAGTATCTTCCGGTCTCACTGGCAAGACCTGAGTGGTATCAACCACACTGGCTAAGAATCCAATGCAACCTCCTTGCAACAAATCCCTAGCTCTCAATACAGAAATCATACGAATGCGAGATCCATGCACAGCACCAACAAACACAAAAGGATCCTCACCTTCAAGCTCAAAGGTGACCATCTTCCTTCTGCAATCAATGGTTACCCCATACTTTGCCAACCAACCATACCCAATATCATGTCGAAGTCAGTCATAACCAACTCTATCAAATCCACTGACAACTCTCTGCCCTCTACTGTCACTGGCAAAGATCTGACCCATCTCCTGGATACCACTAACTCTCCAGTGGGTAACAAAGTTCCAAACCCCACAACATAAAAATCACAGGGTCTACACAATCTATCAATAATACTACTAGCAACAAAAGAATGTGTATCATTAGAATCAATCAATACATTATAAGGGGTTCTAGCACTAAGAAGCTGACCTGTAACAACTGAGGGAGAAGCCTCAGCTTCTGCTTGTGTCATGCGAACACTCGAGCTGGGGCTGAGCTGTCCGCTTTTTTGGGTTCTTCTTTTCTTGCCTTAGGGAAATCCTTCTTAAGATGACCCATTGCTCCACATGAGAAGCAGGCCTTTGCCCTACATTCTCCCAAATGATGCCTCTTGCATCTAGGGCACTCAGGATAAGACTTCCAGGCTTCATTACCACCTGGAGGACCCATTGAAATACCACGAGGCCGCCTATCAGGACCTGAAACTGGGAAGGTGTCAGGGACCTTCCTCTTCTGCTCACTGGGGCCTATACCCCTACCAGAACCCACAAATGGAGGAACTGTCCTCCTGAAATCCTTTCTGGCTGCACTATCCCACCAGATCATGTTCTCTGCAATCTCAGCTGTGAGTGCCTTCTCAACCATTTGTGCATAGGTAGTCACCCTAGCCACAGTGGTGATACGTACATCATGGGCTAATCTGGGCTGTAGCCCCTGAAGAAATCTTTCTCTTCTGGTCCCGTCAGTGGGCACCAGTTCCATGGAAAACTTCGCCAAACGATCAAATTTCAAGACATACTCAGTGACTGACAAATTTCCCTGAAGTAGCCTAATAAACTCCTCAGCTTTTGCCGCCCTGATGGCATCATTATAATATTTCTCATTGAACAGAGTCTGAAACTCTTCCCAACTCAGGGCATTAACATTTCTAGTTTGGGTAATCACCTCCCACCAAATCTAGGCATCCTCCCGAAACATATAAGTGGCACAGGCCACCCTCTCATTACCAGTTACCCTCATGAAATCAAGGATAGTGGTAATCATACTCATCCACTGCTCTGCCTTGGCAGGATTTGCACTACCCTCGAATACAGGAGGTTGCTGCTTCCTGAACCTTTCATAGAGAGGTTCCCACTTATTTCCAACCTCAGGCAGCTTCTCTGCTGCTGGCACCGACACAGGAGGTGCCTTTGATACACTAGCGACTGCAGGCACTTGCTTCTGTCTCAGGAGACGAAGCTTTTTTCCCTGTCTCAATATTGTTGCCTGCAGATCACTAATTATCTGCTGCCAGTTTACAGGAGCTAGCTGTGGAATCTGTGATTGGTCATTCTCCTGACTATTATCACCACCTAAGCTCTCCACTCAAGGCTGGGTGAGCTTTTCTTTTCCTTTACCTGCACCACATAGCACCCATGAGCCAAGGCCCAGCAAGAAAACACAATATAGCATGATATAATATCAACAATGATCATAATAATCATTCAGGACTTTCAGTCCAAGATAGGTAAGTGACAGTCGCAAAAGTCACTAATGTGGGTACATCTTCCTTTAGCCATATGGCGATAGGGTCACCGGGGCTTAACAGATAAGTGAACCTTTCACTAGCTTAAACAGGATAGGTGCATGATGACTAGTCACCAACATAACCTTCCTCATGACCTTAGAGTCATAACTATGGAACACTATTCCCTAGCCATGTGACAAGCAGTCACCTAGGCCTTAGGCCTTGGCTCTGAGTAACTAACTTAGACTAGTCAAGCGCATATAGGATTCATCGACCTTAGGTTTGGTCCAGCATTAATGCCTTAGAGTCATTCAATGCTGATATCGATTAGATCTAATCTTCATTCGGTCCTGCGTTTAGGACGCTTATACCATTTCTGACTCTTAGGTCAGTGATACGCAACCATTGTCGTCCCTGACTAATCAGTGCCATACACAAGTAAACAACATCCGCAGGCATTTAATATGCAATAAATGTCCACATTTATCAACCAACATGCCCCAACAACAATCATGCATGTCATATACACAGGGTGCAATTTTCTTACCCCAGGTTCGAGCGAGAAGTATAATAAGAACGACTCCTGAGAACGATCAACCTTTTGGTTCCTTAGCGGTTACCTAATCACAACCAATTATAACCTCCATTATTGAGAATCAACAATGAAAGGGTTTTAACCTAAACCCCACTCTCGGGACCTCAAAACATGCCCACACGGTGAGTAGATTCGATCTCGGGCCTTAAGGATTGAAACCCCAAGCCAAAAACACTTAAAAACACTCAAAACGGGACTTTGGAGGAACAGAGTAGCACTACAACGCTGCTCCCTCGCACCCCAGCACTATACTTAGAACCCCCAAACTGCCCACAGGAATCCTGTGTAGAGCTATAGCGCTACCCCCAGAACAGCACTCCCCTGAAACTTTCTTCTTCGACTCCTTCGATTCCAACCTGTTTCCAATGCTTCCAAATCCCATTTTTTGTGACAAATGAACCCAAAAACCATCCTAACATACCCCAAACATCACAACCATAAGAACCCTAGCCAAATCTCCCAACAAAACCAAGTATTCAACCTAGAATTCAATGGCTAGAAACTTATCCCAAACTCAGCTTATGATGCTCTTCAATGGTGTAGCACACTCCCAAACTCCCAAGGCTTACTTCCCAACCTCGAATCCTCAAGAATGGTTCAAAAATCACAAAGGGAGCTTAAGGAAAGATAGGTATGGGAAGGCTCTTGAAGATGCTCTGTTTTTCTACTTCTTTTACAACCTAAAATGGTTTATAACTATCCTAGGGGTGAAAAGACCATTATACCCCTAGGTCAATGAAAGGTTTCTAAAGGCTCCCAAGGGCAAAATTGGTATTCCCCACCTACCTCGTTAATCATAATTAACACTCTCCAATTCCCGCTATTCTCGATAATCTCAAACACCAATAATTTATATCACGTTACCCTTTAATTCCCAATAATGCTCTAATCATTAAAATCACCCCGAGCCCCGAACTTAAACCTGTTATGACTAGACCGCTAATTAATGGTCCATGATCGTCTCATGCCGAATAGCTTGAACAAACCCACATTATAATGTGGTCTCAACAATATATCACTGACATGCATACAAATATACAATTATGCCCTCAACGGGCCAAATTACAAAAATATCATAATAATCAAATGTGGACCCACATGCATGCATATAACATCATATTATAATACAATTCTCATAAGCATGCATATTATCATTTAATGGCATAATTAAACAGTTATGGCCCTCCCGGCCTACTAATCCAGCCATAAACTGCATTAGGGATTTCGGGGCATTACACTTTGTGCATATTTTCCCATAAATAACATCTTGAGTGATCGAGGAGGAGGGTGCGAACTTAGGCCACCCACACAGGCGGAAAATGGTTCAGGATGACCTCTACTAGGTTGGACAGTCGGGAACGATGCCTTATTTTCTTCTCCAAGAGCTGGATGTTCCTATGGTATACCTCCATCCTCAAGTGGTGGAAGGTCTCTTCTGGAGGCTCTTAGTTGGTCTCCATCAAGGTGGGTCTCAACATTCTGAGATTCCCGTAGGTGTCTTGAATGCCTTGGAATTTCTTTATATCAGAACTAATGGAAGAACAACAACTTGACATTAGTCTTTCCCACAGACAACACCAAACTCTATACAATAAGAACTCGTCAACGAATTAAGGTCAGAAAACTTGAAGACTTAACAAGAAACTTATGAACTTAGAAGAACTTTTAGAAACTTAGAGAAAAGTTGCAGAAGAACAATGGAAGAAAACTTGTATGCTTTTCTTAGAATAGTCTAGTGTTACAAGTATTTTCCAACCCCCTTCTTAGTTGAAGGAAGGTCTTATTTATAGGGGAGCTCTAATGGCTCTTAGTACAAAAACAGTCCCAAGGGGACAAAGAAATAGTGGTATTACAAGGTACTTCAGAGGATCATGTCGCAGACGATAGTGGTGTCGCTCTTCAAGCCTGCCAGGCCTCATTGTTGTCGGAGGTGAGGGAGGAAGTAGTCCTACTCCTACCACTTTGTACGAACATTACTCCACTAACTTAGTACGGCCACCACTCCTCTGACAGTCGTGTATGGTTCGTACTTCGTACTACCCAGACCTTTTTTGTACCTCTACTTTGTCTATATCTTGATGAGCCCTTGAGAAATTGAGTGTAAGGTGCTCATAGCTTGAATCTGAGGAAAGACTATGCCTTCAAGCTGTATGGACCTTTTGTTATATTGTTTTATAATATAATGTAATATTATATTATATTATAATATAATGTTTTAGATTAAATAAATGTGACAAAGAGTGTCACATATTGTAACATATAATAGAGAGTTACAATATTTAGATATATGAGATATATCCAAATATGTAACATATTTGGTGTTACAAATTTGTAACTTCCAAATATTACCCATTATTGTGTAAGATTTGTTATTACATAATATTGAGATGAATTTCTTAAGGCCATATGTGAAATGGCTGATAGAGATGTGATTTTAACTCCCATAATGTGTATGGAAGCTACAAAATCAAGTGGGAATGAATTTGGAACGTTTTGGAAAATTTGGAAAAATTGGTTGCTGAAAAAGGTCTTGGGCCGCGACGCATGTTTGTCAGGCCATGACCTAAGAGGAAAAAACACTCTGTGGGCTGCGGCGCACGTTTGTCAGGCCGCGGCCCAAGTTGCTAACATCCAAATATCTCCTAAATCTCTATTTTCATTCCATAAACATCCAATTAATCATTGGTAACAGCCATGGGGGTTGGTGGAATTTTAAATTCAAAGGGTGTCTCAAAACTCTATAAATAGGAGCTTAACGCTCACTTGTAAGACACAACTTTTCTATCCACTAAAGCACTTGGCTAGAAACACCTTGAGGCTTGATTATTCCAGAAAGCATTTCCAAAAATCTGTGAGAGATCTCTTAGTGCTTGAGTTAGGGGGAAATAAGCTTTTGGACAAAGGTTTCAAACCTTGTTCAAGTTGGTGATCCCCAACACTCTTCACTTTGGTTGTGTGAATGAGAGTTTCTTATTATTTTATTCTTGCTCTTATTTTTCTTCTATTGCTTTTCTTCTTATCATTCTTGTTATATTTATTTGTATCCTTTTTTAGAGCTGTAATCCATTATCCTTTTGTTTCAAACACTTTACTTTATTTGTATTCTTTTGCATAGAGTTGTATTTCCTATTCTCTTCTTCTATTTCTTCTTATATTTATTTGTATTTTCAGTCATAGAGTTGTAACTTTATTTAATCAATCATTATTTATTTATAATATTTCTGTTTACAGTTGTTTATTCTTACCATTTCCATTGAGGCAAAACTATTTTTCCTAACACCTATTAGGCTTATTTACTCTCAAAATCAATGGTGGTCCTAAGCTTGTACTCCAAGGTTGTTGGGGTCTTTTGAATAACCCTCTTAGCCTCTAGGAAGCTTCACATGTGTTCCATGGTCTTGAGTAGGGTAAAACTAGTGCTTGGGCTTCAGGGGGCCCTTGAGCTCGCCCCCTAAGCTCACCCCCTTAGGCTAAGGTCGCTCCGCTAAGCTCGCCCATGGGGGTTTTGGGGGTTCTGTTGGGTGTGGAATTAGTCTTGAGGCTCTTTTGTCATCTTGAAACACCTCTTGGACGCCCGTCTCTTGCATGGATTCTCTTGCCATTTTTCAAGGTTCACACATGTTGCTTAGTAAATAATAAACTCCATGGAGGCTTGAGCTTGCCCCCAAGCTCTAGGGAGGCTTGAGTTCGCCCCTCAAGCCCAAGGGAGGCTTGAGCTCGTCCCTCAAGCTCTAGGAAGGCTTTTGCATGCCCCTAAGCTCCAGGAAGGTACAATTTTAATCCCTGAGGCTTTTCCTATCTCTTGAGAATTCTCTTAGGTGTTTTACTTAATGTGGAATTTCGACATCCACGCTATTATATCCGAGCTGGAAATGAGTGAGGTCGACATGATTGATTCGCAACCAACGTGGATGATGCCTATAATCGATTACCTTAAAACTGGGAGCCTCCCTAAAGAGCAGAATGAGGTTCGAAAATTTTTGTATAAGTTTTCAAGATATATTATCTTGGAAGGAAAATTTTATCGAAGAGGCTACTCCATGCCATTATTACAATGTGTAACCCCTCTCGAAGCAGAAAGAATCCTCGAAGAAATTCATGAAGCGTTTTGCAGAGATGACGCTGAGGGGCATAGACTTTCAAAGAAAGTGATAAGGCAAGGATACTTTTGGCCCACACTAATAGTTGATGCATTCACTTATGTTAAGCATTGTGATAAATGCCAGCGGTTTGCGTCAATAACCTGAGCTCCACCAACCGAGCTCACTATGTTAACTTCCCCATGGTCGTTTGTAGTACGGGGCATAGACCTCATAGGATCGTTACCAATTGGGCGAGGTGGAGTTAAGTATGTTGTAATAATAGTCGATTATTTCACAAAATGGATCGAGGCTGAGCCATTAGCTACAATCACTTTGAAAAATGTCTTAGACTTCGTGGTAAAGAACGTTATATGCCGATATGGAATACCGAAGAAAATTGTTTCTGACAACGGAACTCAATTCGATAGTGAGTTATTCACTCGGTTTTACGAAAGAAATGGGATTATAAGAAGCTTTTTATCGATGGCGAATCCCAAGGCACATGATCAGGTCAAACTTGTAAACAAAACTTTGAAGAGTTCTGTAACATCCCAAAATTCCTAATAATGATTGGTGCCTTGAATAGGGGGCCATGAGGGCATTATTTGATTATTATATGTGAATATGTTATTTAATTGGATATTTATGTGATTGTGTGAATTGTATGAGTTATATTATGATATGACTAATTAGGCATGTTTAAGTGTATTAAATGTGGGAAAGAAGCCCGTTTTTATTTAAAGGGGCATATTTGTAATTTTGACCTGATGATGAGTGTATAATTGAGATTATATGATTGAGACCACATTATTATGTGGATATAGTTGAGATATTCGACAAGAGTCAGTCCTTTTGAGCAAGATAGAGGTTTAGTCACAACAGGGATTAATACTCAGCTCAGGGTGAGCCAAGGGGTATTTTGGTGATTTGGTGAGTTACTGGGACTCATTGGAGTATGAGTTGTGGTTTGGGAAAAATAGTGATATTTCGGGCTTGGCGGAATTATCTAACAATTATGAGTAATACGGGATTAGAGAGTTGAAATGACATTTTTTCCCTTGAGGGGAATTGAGGAGAGAGTGGTGTGATGAGGGGAATTTTGGTCGCTTGGACCATTTGAATATATGATTATTGACTGAGTTTATAAACTCAGAAGTTGGAAATTCTTTGTCTCTTCTATCTCTCTTTGTGCTTTGAATTTTTTTAAAGAAAGCTTTTGATCCTTTGGGTATTGAGGCATGTCTTGGTGGAAATTGAAGTTGTGGCCGGGCTTGGAAGCTATTAAACTTAGTAATCAATTGGGAAATCGTCCATAGTAGAGGTAAATTCAAGTTTCTGAGTTTTAGTTTTGGTTTTTAGAGTTTTTACAGTTTTCTTGAATTTTGAGTTTCAGTGGTGTTTTGGTTGAATTTTGAAGTTGGTTTCTATGTTTTTGAATTTTTCAAACCATTTCCATGGTCGATTTTGCGTAAAACCGCATTTTGTAACGCTTTTAGACAGATTTTCAATTCTGAAAATCGTTGGAATTCTGGGTTCGCAGGGTTGCGTTGTGTAATGCCCCGAAATCCCTAATGCGGTTTAATGGCTGGATTAGTAGGCCGAGCGACCATAATTGCTTAATTATTCCATTAAATGAATATATACATGTTTATATGAATTATATTATAATATGATGTTATATGCATGCATGTGGGTCCACATTTAAGTATTATGATATTTTGATAGTTTGGCCCGTTAAGGGTATATTTGTATATTTGGGTGCATATTGTGATTTGTGAATGAGATCCCATTATTATGGAGATATATTTGAGCTATTCGGCATCAGACGGTCCTATATAATGGATTAGCAGTTTTGTCATAACGGGGTCAATTATTGGGTAATAAGAATGTTTATTTGATGATAAATTAGGAGTTATTGAGACCAGGATGAAATTCTGGAAGTTTTGACTATAATGTGGAGGTTTTTGGGTCCCTGAGCACTAGGTTTTATTTGAGGTTACTTAAGTTTGAAGTAGCTTGTCAGATAGAACGTACGTTAGAAAACCTCTCGTTCTTTCCCGTTAGTTCATTTTCACCGTTCGAAGCCTTTTCGAAGAAATCTCGAGTTCTAGGAGTCGGAATCAAGTGAGGATCAAGGCATAGCGATCCTAGGAAAGATTAGAAGCTTCTTGATCGAAGGATTTGACGGGAAACAACCCAATCAAAGGTAATCTAAGTTTAAAGTTTTGAGTTGTTAGAGTTTCTAAGCTTTAAATTGGATTTTGTGAACCGTTGAGTTTTTGGTTTGATTGAACCTTGATTTTTGATGGTTTTGGACCATTGGGAAGCTTGGGAACTTTGATTTGATGAATTGGTAATGTTTAGGCATCATTTTGGAGGCCTTGGGATGTTGGAGAACGAGTTTGGGCGTGTTCTGGGTTAGGGGTCGCGACCTTGTTCTTGGAGTGCCGCGGCCCTAGCTCGAAGAAGCAGGTGGCTGACTTTGTGCCTACTGGGCACCACGACCCTTTTTTTAGAGGTGGCTGGGGGCCGCGGCCCAAGGTGCCAGGGCCGCAGCCCTTGAGCAGGGTTGAGCCCGTTTGTGTGTTTTGACCCGGGGAACATAGTTTTAGGCGTCGGGATTGTTCCTACTACTTGGATTAGTTTGGATTGATGTCCCAGAGGCTAGATTTTGGTTTGGGAACCTATGTTGATCATTTTTATTGATGATGTCTCGTGTTTGGTTATGACTAGGTGACCGCTAAAGGACTAAAAGTTTATCATTCTCAAGGGTTGTTCCTTTATTCATTCTAGCTCGAATCTGAGGTAAGAAAACTGCACCCTGTGTATATATGACATGTGTATTTGTTATTGAGGCATGTTTATTGATGAATGTGGACATGGATTGCATATTAAATGCTAGTGAATGTAGGTTACTTGTATATGGCACTAACTAGTTAAGGACACTGACCTACGAGTTAGAAACGACATAAGCGTCCTGAACGCAGAGCTGAGTGAAGATTAGACCTAATCGATATCAGCATTGAATGGCTCTAAGGCATTAATGCTGGACCGACCCTAAGTTCGATGAAACTTATAAGTGCTTGGCTAGTCTAAGACTAGTTACTTAGAGCCAAGGCCTAAGGCCTAGGTGACCGCTTGTCACATGGCCAGGGAACAATGTTCTAGGGTTATGACTCTATGGTCATGAGGAAGGTTATGTTGGTGACCAGTCACCATGCACCTATCCTGTTTAAGCTAATGAAAGGTTCAGTTACCTGTTAAGCCCCGGTGAAGGGAGCTATTCCCAATTTAGTGACTCTTGTGACTGTCACCTATCTGTTTTGGACTGATAGTCCTGAATGATTATTATGATCATTGTTGATATTATATCATGCTATATTGTGTTTTCTTGCTGGGCCTTGGCTCATGGGTGCTATTTGGTGTAGGTTAAGGGAAAGAAAAGCTCACCCAGCCTTGAGTTGAGAGCTTAGGTGGTAATGTGTACATATGCGGCCGCTTGACCAGCCTTAAGAGGAACTAGGGGGTTTACCCAATTTTGTCGCTTAGGTCGTCGGGTTTGTAAATTTGAAACAATAGTGATCATTTTGAGTTGTAAATCACTTGTAAATGTTTGGATAAGATCATGAGCAGTTATATACTTAATAAAATATATCCTTTCCTTTTTATTATTTTTCCACCTTAACCTGTTAATAACACTTAGAGCACATTTTTAACCAAAGGACTCGGGTAGAGGGTCAAATTTTCGGTTCACCGTTCACCGTAACTGTTCTGGGGTAACCAGGGTGTTACATGTTGCGGTGCTGTTCTTGAGGCACCACGACCCACGTGAACTCAGTGAGGCAGGGAGGTGCCTCAAACCACCTTGGCATTGTGGTGCTTGTCCAGTGGTTTTAAGTTCTGGGTCTCTACCTAGTTGAGCACCGCAGCCATTAGTGGGGGGTGCTGCGACTCAAATTAGGAAAAATTAAAAAATTAGGTTTTGGGTTATGGGAACCCAAACTTAAGGGCCCAGGAATGATCTTACCACCCGGTTTAGTAGAATTCAAGGTCCGAGAGGCTAGGGCTCGGCCCAGAAGCGTTTATAGATTCGTTTCTTTATAATTATACTTTTCTTTGGTTGTGACTATGGTATACCATTAGGATCGGGAGGAAATGATCGTGCTCAAGGTCGATATACGTGTCTCATTAAGGACTTGAGGTAAGAAAATTGCACCTTGTCTGTGATTAGGGCTTGGCTCGGTTATCGAACATGGTTACAACCATGTTTAGTATGTTTTATTAAACATGTTTGACTGTGTTGTGCATATCTGTACTAAATGATGAATGTATATCTGTTATATCTAATTAAAAAGCTCAGCTTATAAGTTGAGGGTTGTTCTATTGTATCTGATTAAAAGCTCAGCTTAACAGTCAAGGGTTCATCTCTTATATATATGATTGAAAGGATCAACTTATGAGTCGAGGCATCAATAGCGTGTTGAACTTAGACCGATAAGGTTAGGCCTACCCAAAAGTGTGATATACACATGAATGACCCTATGGCTGCCTGAAATATGAAACGCCAGACATGCTTGGCTAGCTCTAAGGATTGTTATATAGGGCATAGGGCATAGGGCAATGGGCCCCGGTGTTGCTTTATAGTCACTTATTTGGATTGAGTGCATGCACAAGTAGGGTTATTACTACTAGCATGATAATTATGATTATGTAATTTGTTGATTTACTGCTTAAGAGCATGTTTATGTTTTCTTGTTGAGCCTTGGCTCATGGGTGCTACGTGGTGCAGGTAAAAGAAAGGAAAATTTGAACCAGCCATGAGTTGGAGATCTTTAGGGTCGGGGTGCACATATGCGGCATGCTCGACCCCCACGGCCGAGGATTGCTGTTGTAACTAGGGTTGGACCTTGTATTTTGCTGCTTAGGTCGACCCTGTATCTGGTTTAGAGTATAAACACCTTTGGGATCCTATGTATCGAACTCAAACTCTTTTAGTGAATGGTTATCTTTTGACCACAATTTTTAGTACCTAAACCCTGTGTTAGTTTTAATTACGCGATTTAAGTCCAAATGACTCGTTTAGCAAGCTGAGCACAAATTTTAATAAACAGTGTAATGATCCTGGATTAGTAGGGCGTTACAAGTTTTATAAAAAAATGATTCGAATACGAGAAAGGAAAATGGCCCGATGAATTAACACAAGTAATATATGGGCCTATATGACGAGAGCTCGAACCTCGACAGGGCACACACCCTTTTCACTAGCCTATGGCTGTGAAGCAATGTTGCCATTCGAGGTTGAAATATCAATGCTACGATGTGAAACATATACAAAGGACTAAAACCATTTACAGCTCGAACAATCATTGTGTAACGCCCTACTACCCAGGGACCATTACACTGTGTATTATAAATAGTGCTAAACTCGCTAAGCGAGTCATTTGGCCATAATCCGGTAGCTAAATGTGATTAACAGTTTAGGGTTAAAAATTTTGGTCAAGGATACAAACGTTTCACTAAAACGTTTATTGTATACATGGGATCCCAAACTACATTTAAAAGGATAATTACAACCAGCCGACTTAAGCGACAAAATAGGGTTTAACCCTAGTTCCTCTTTAAACCCTCGGTCGTGGTGGTCGAGCAACCGCATATGTACACATCGCCACCTAAGCTTTCCAACTCAAGTATAGTCCAACTTTCTTTTACCATTACATGCACTACATAGCACTTATGAGCCAAGGCTCAGCAAGAAAACTCAAACATGCTCATAAGTAGTTAATTACATGTCACCAAATCATAATAAGCATGCCTAGCAGTAATAACCCTATTCATTCATGTAGGCAAGTACAAATAAATGATTATGAAGTCATTTTGGTTCGACGCCCTAGGATATGTAACTAATAAGTCACCCTGCCTTGTGCCTTGTCCTCTATGTAACCAGCTTTCAAGTTGATCTAGCATACTCGATGCTAGGTTGTCTTCGATCAATAGATTGATCAAGCGTATGATACGCTTCTGGTTAGGCTAGATCGTATGGATCAGCGCTTAGCGCGCTATTGCCCTGCTTGACTAATAAGTCAATGCCTTACGACTAGCATTCAATGTGTTATTGTCGTCCTTGACTAATAAGTAAGTGCCTTTCGACCAACACTCACAATGTTAATGTCGTCCTTGACTAAGAAGTCAGTGCCTTTCGACTAGCGCTCAACACTATTGCCGATCTTGACTAATAAGTCAATGCTAGGATATGTGACTATTAAGTAACCTTAGGTCTCTTAGCCATATCTTGTGTATAAGCGTACCTGGCACTGACCAACACTCAACGTGCCAAGGCTGTTCTTGACTAATAAGCCAATGCTAGGATATGTGACTATTAAGTCACCTCAGGTCTCTTAGCCATATCCTTTGTATAAATGTACTTGGCGTTGACCAGCACTCAACGTGCTAAGGTCGTTCTTGACTAATAAGCCAATGCTAGGATATGTGACTATTAAGTCACCTTAGGTCTCTTAGCCATATCCTCTGTATAAGCGTACCTGACGCTTTTGGTTAGCCTAACCAATACGACCAGCGCACAGTGCTATTGTCGCTCTTCACTAAGAAGTCAATGCTCTTCAACCAGCACTTAGTACTATTGCTGCTCATGACTGATAAGTCAGAGCTTTACGACCAACACTCATCAATAGTGTCGCTTTTGACTGATAAGTCAATGCTCTTCGACCAGCACTAAGCACTATTGCCGCTTATGACTGATAAGTCAGAGCTTTACCACCAACACTCAACACTATTGACGTTTCTGACTAATAAGTTAGTGCTCTCTCAACGAGGTAATGCAAACAGGCATATATCATATGTCAAATATCCAGATTTAAGGCATTCAGCATGCTGAATCGATAATCACAAGCATAATCATGCACATTTACAGAGACTCAAGCTCTAATCAATTTCATATTCAACATTCATGCCATGCCATAATCACATGTATCACATGCATCACATGAATCACATAATGAGTGTATTTTTCTTACCTTTGGTCCAAGCACAGGTTACCAATAAATGACCCTTGAAAACGATTATGATTCTGAACCCCTAGCGAACACCTTTGATTGAGTCGTTTCCCAATTAAATCCTCCGGCTAATAAGATTCTAATCTTCCCTAGAATCGTTATGACTCTAACCTTGCTGGAATCTGATTCCTAAACTCGAGTTTCCTTCAAAAATGCTAATGGTGTAAAAAAGAGAACGGGAGAGAGAGAGAGAGAGAGTGAACATATTGAACGTTCTTTTATGTTTTTGACTAGTTACTTCGAGCTTAAGTAACCTCAAGCAAATCCTAATGCCCGGGGTCCCAAAGACGCCCCCTGAGGTAAAATAGTCAAAATTCTCAGAATTCCCTCTTGATCTAACTAACTCCCAATATATCATCAAATATTTATTCTCATTACCCAATATCCAGGTAATGTGCTAAATACCCAATATACCCCTTGACTCACTCCGAGTCAAATATGGGTCCCGTTGTGACTTTCCCATTAGCTTGCTCCCAAGGATCGTCTCGTACCGAGTAACCCAAACATATCCACATAGTAATGTAGTACCGCACACACACTACATATATGCCAAATATACACATAACGAGCCAAATTACAAAAAATGTCATTTTAAACAGAATTGGGCTCACATGCATATTTAATAGACCAAAACATACATATCAAGTCATATTATAATATAACTCACATAATCATATATTGATACACATATATATCATATAATCAAATAATTTCCATAATTTTCCACCCTGGCCCCTTAATCAAGGCCCTAAGCCTTATTAGGAAAATTGAGATGTTACACATTGGACCTACTTGAAGAAAAGTGAGATGAAGCTCTGTTTAGAAATGTCGCGTACCAATAGCGTGTTCGAAATATATGGTTGTATACTTTACAAATCAACCATGAATAATGGGAATGATGCAATATTCCAAACCCTAGATGTTAATCAAGATCCAAATTTAAAGTATGAATGCAATTCTTGATAATTAAATAAACATGTCCATGATATGAATGTTAATCTTGAATGTAAGAAACGAAATGATTAAATGATGATAACATGAACTTAGAAACAATTAATTATCAATACTAACAATAAAAACATAATATATTAACACAAAACACAGTTAGGGTTAGATAGATACAACCTTTGGTTTAGGGCAACTTGAATCTTCAAACTTGAGAAACTACCAATGCTTATACACAATAAGTATATTGTTATACAAAATCTCTATTCCAAGCCTTCCCTTATTACTTGAAGCTTGAACTAAGTAGAATAAGATTTGGGATTTAACAAGCCTTGAAACTCATGCAAGTCAAGCAATGTTCCCTAGATCACCTCTATCCTACACTGTCAAGGGTAATGATATCAAAAGACATATTTGTAGAGAGAAGGACTTAATTGAAATCGAATTAATTTTCCATGGCAAGGAAATAATTATGTGATAGTTATGGGCAATTAATTAATTATCTAACTATATAATTTTTATTTTGAAAAACTGTAGGTTAAAATTAATATTAATATTGTTTGGATTAATATATATAGAGAGAGAATAATAAATATCATATTCTAAATATGATATTTATTTATTTATTTGAAACTGATATTTTAAGATAAATTTAATTTTGAATTAACTGATATTTATGTTGGGATAAATATGTAGTCTTAAAAGTTGATTAAACAAACAAATGAGAAAACTAGGGAAAACCCTAATATGTGGGGCGACACACTCACTATGTCGTGTCGTGAGTGTCGCGCCACACACAGGGATTCCCCAATCCCTGGGATTTGAATATTGAATTTCAAATTATTTGTTTAATTAGTTATTTAATTATTCATTTTTTAAATATGATTTAAATTAAATAATTAAATAGTTATAACATAACAGTTTTAATTTTAATTCTATTTTTTTTAAAATAAAGATTAATTAATTATATCAATTATTTTTATAAAAATTGATAGAGCGATACTTTCAGAAAGATGATTTTCTATATGATTAAAAAATAAACTCTCTCTCTGAGACAGAAGCGATAGTTTTCCTAAAGCTGAAAACTGTTCAATTCATTTTCTCTCAATCAAACCTCTCGAGATCTCATGTGTTGAGTATAACTAGAGAGTCATAAATCAATCTTTTGAATCCTACGAGCCCACACACGTCCTTGTGTGTTTGAGGGTTGGTTTGGAAGATCAAGGTGTGAGCTTTCTGAACTTGGATCAAAAGATTGTTGATTTTATACAAAAATATTTGAGGACACTTAATAGGCTACAAGAGGTAATCTCTAATATGATTGTGTGTGATTTAATATATATATATATGTATGATCTTAGCTGGTATTAATAATTAATAAAAAGGGCTCATTCCTCGTTGCGTATCGTTGATTTGCTCTTTTAATACCAACATGTACATGCCCTGAAACATATAGCACACAACATGATTACATAAACATTGGCAATCAAGCAAACATGTTTAACCTCCTTACATTGCCGTGTGTGTGGATTCTTTGAAAAAGAATAAAGTGATCTCGTTTATTGATCAAAGCCTATCCACAAAATAACAATAACTTTATTTAGACAATATCATGCTTACATAGATAAGTTACATGCCCCATAATCCTTTTGCATGAGCCATGCAACAAGTAGCCTTATTTTATTAATCATAAGTATACCTTAATACCAACACCAAAAAACCTTCAAAATAACCAATGATACCATAAGTATATGTGTAGGCTGAACCACTATGAAGCACCACCACCTTAGAGATTATGAACCCTAACCCATAATCATATCTCCCACATAACCATCAAAAGAACAAGAAGATAATGAACTTGAAGACTAAACCATGAAGCAACATTTTACCTTAAACCTTTATTCTCTTCCTTCACAAAAATCCCGAGCCCTTGAGCTAAATCTCCACCTCCTTGGCCTTCTATCTTTCTTTCTTTCTTCCCTCACGCTCCCCTCTCTCTCTCTCTTCTTCTCTCTGTGTTGTGCGATGATTAGAGCTAGGTTCTCTCTATTTATAGGCTCCAAGGCCACTCATCAAATCCTCCCAATTAAAGTTGATTGATTCCAATCTTCAATCAACATAGCCTAATCAATTCCTAATCACCATTGATTGAGCATATCCTATTCACACTAGCATGAATCTAGTCCTCATTCTAGCCATGTTCATCAAACACTATCACCATCCATGATTTTCTAAAATCAATCACCATTAAACCTAATTGATTCTAATCCTAATCACCACCATAAACTCATGAACCTAGACTTGATCTTGCACTCTACACATGATTGATTTCCATCATCAAATCAAGAAACAATCTCTCCTTTTATATCACGAAATCAATCAAGAGCATCACCCTAGCTTGATTTTTGAAATTGGCTCTTCAAGGCAGCCCTCGATTCCACTCAGTCAAGGAAAAAATCTTTCCATTCACATTGTCACCCTTATCCTCTTGTGTTGACCACAATTTTGGCTAATGAAGAGTAGACGTCAAAATGAAAGTAAGCCTTGAATTGAAAATAATGACACAAATAATTTTATAGTAGTTCAGCCCCAATTTTTTGATAATAGCCTAATCCACTTGGAGTTGTGATATATGAAGCCTACACTTAAGATCAGATGGACCTGAGCCAACTGAGTTTCTCAAGTGTAAGTAGAAAAATACAAATTTTCTCTCTCTAGAGAATACATGCTTTCTCTCTCTAAGCTCTCTCAGAAAATTCCCCAAGTAATAGTCCCAAAGTCTCAAAATTAAAGAGTTTCAAAGTCTCAAAAAAGATCAGATCCCCCCAATGATGCCATGAGCTCTTTTATTTATAGGCTCATGGATCGTACATGAAAAATATCCCGTTTTGACGGGGTCCTTGGTTGTTTTAACCAACTTCAATTAATAAAATAATAAACAAATTCAAATTACGACAATATAGATATTACTTCGGGATATTTGAGAGATTCGCGCGGTAGTTGCGAGCTATTCGGGTTGAAGTTGTTACTGAGGTTCTATAAAGAAATCATTGGGAAATTAACTCCTAAAATTCTGACACATCCGATCGCCTACACCCTCAATTTGACATAACTAGTCGGATGAAACCCATTTCTGGGATGACTGGTTGGATGAACTCCATTTCTGAGATGACTGGTTGGATGAAACCCATTCTTGAGATGACTGGTCGGCCAAACCGTGCCACCTATCACCTCTGATTGCCACGTTATCAAAATGAAATTTTAGGGATAACATTTGCCCCCCAAGTTTATTATACGGTTTTCTCCCATGATAAACTTTTCCTTAACTTATCCGCAGTAAATTTAATAATTATTGTGTCTTAAAATTCCAAAAATGACCTTTGGCACTTCCCGCCTTTTTCAAATAAAGGTATAATTAAATTTTTCAGTCCACTAAAAGGGCAGTTACAAATTTCCCAGAAAGTGAGATAATGGGATACATGAAAATGAGGAGTTGAGGACTCCCTCTTTTCCTATAAATAACCCCATGCTTGCCTCACTCTCTCATACCAAAACAAACATCATAAAAAGCTCCTCCTTTCCGTGGCCAATCTCTTCTTCAAGGTTTCGTGTCTCTCAAAGCATTTTCGAAGGAAATTCTCAAGAAACCTAAGGCTCTTCCACCCATTTGAGTAAGTTCTCTCTTTTTTATCTTTACTTTCAAGCATTTTAAGCTTTAAAATTCTATACAAAAACTTGTTAGAACATGAACATCCCGAAACCCCCTTTTGGAATGCATTCTTGGAATTTTTGTGATGAATTTTTGTAAATAGAGATTTTGTGGCTGACTTAGTGTAGTTTAGGATTTGGGTTAGTCAATTTTTCCTTCAATTTCATAAAATTTTGAAGAAAAAATGATTTCCCATTCCACATTGTACATTCAGGTTCATGGGTATAGGATGAGCATTTGATATTTTCTTGAGACTTGTTGAACCCTTGAACTTCCACTTTTTGAGCTTGTTTGCATGCCCCAAGATTAGGAAAATGTGTTTACGTTTCACGTTATGCTCCATACCCTTTAGCCCACCGAATTTTTTTTTTGCCACCCCTTTTGAGGTTTTGACAGCTCGGACTCTACTGAGCTGATCAGACTGCTCAAATCCTCGAACTACTCGGATTCTATTGAGCTGGTCAGACCACCAAGGCCTTTGAAACTATCTACCCAACTAGATTCCACTTTTGGCCCTTGGAACCCAAATAGTTCCTTAACCGCTCGGACCCCCTCACAGCCGAACCCCTTGGGTGCTTCCACCTCAGTCTTTAGCCGCTCGGACCCTTTTGGCCCTCGAGTGCTTTGTCTCCTCGGGTCTTTAGTCGCTCGGACCCTTTTGGCCCTCGAGTGCTTTGCCTCCTAGGGTCTTTAGTCGCTTGGACCCTTTTACAGCTGAACCCCTTGGGTGCTTTGCCTCCTCAGGTCTTTAGTCGTTCAGACCGTTTTGGCACTTAGGTTCTTTGCCTCCTCAGGTCTTTAGCTGCTTGGACCCTTTTGGCCCTAAGGTTCTTTGCCTCCTCGGGTCTTTTTCCGCTTGAACAACTTGTTGCCGTCGGGGCACTTGAGTGCCTTAGCTCCTTGGAACCCTCCTAGCCGCTCGGCTATGCACCATAACCACCCGGGTTCATGCATATTTAGTTGCGCACAAAACTTTATAGTTAAAAAATACACAGAACAAAATTATAGGCCTAACGTCCCTGAACACATAACACTCAAAATAATTCCATTTTTCTTGTGAATTGCTTAAAATTATTCGGCTGCTAAAAACGTCTTTATCTGGGTAGTAAAATGTTTTCACAGCTCAAAGAAAATATTTACTGGTCAGTAAATACTTTTACTACTCACTTTCTATTTGGTTTACTCACCTCTCCTTATTTTTTGTAAATGAATCACTTCTACTACAGGGGAGGTGACAACCAAACAGACTCTGACTCCTCAGCTCTCGCTTCAAGTGACACTGTTCTGAGCAGCGATTCCTCTTCCAAATCTCCTAGCAAATGAACCCCGGAAGAGCATCTTCATTGTCTCAAGAAAATTCTTCCGCGGTTAGCTTTATACTTTCTTCACAAAGATCAGTTCCTTAAGCAACAACATCAGCACCAACCGATGAGGGTGAAGAAGTCTAATCGACTCCCTCAGGAACAAGATCCCCAAGTTGCTCGAAGAGTGACTCAAAAGGTGGTAGAATGAGCACCCTGTATGAGAGAAAACCTATTAGAAGAAGCCGAGACTGAAGCTTCTTCAAAACCTCCATGTCAGGCTAAAAAAACTAGCAAACCCTAGAGAAAGGTTACCCAGACTTTCTCCACAGAAATCCAACAAACCGCTACACTTAAGCTGAGGAAAGAAGAAGCTCGTGTGCCTTCCTAGCTTGTAGCTAAGCCTTCTAAGCTAAACTCCAAAATGTTTGATAAGCATATTCAGACTTTGGGTCTTGAAGGAGTGAATGTGATATGTCCACATCCACACCAAAGAGCCAATAATCCTAGTGGAGCTTATTGTGCCTGGTCTAAGTATCATATTTATGCAGAAGTTTCAATCCCCTTACATCCTTTCTTTAGGTCAATAGAGGATTACTTTAATGTTTCTCCCTTCCAAATTTCTCCAAATGGGGTACAAACCCTGTCTACTCTATACATTCTCTACCACTTCCAGGGCTGGAACCCACCTCCCCCTCACGGGGTACATTATTTGTTCAATTTTAGGACTAACCCCAGCCACAAGAATACAGGTTTTTTCCACCTCTTTCATAGGCAAAAAGGGGTCAAGTACCTTCACTGTATAGCCCATAAATTGAATCCTAGGAAGTATTATACGGAATACTTCCTTACTCCAGACATTAAAGCCAACAACTTGGCTTTTATGCATGCAGGTCCTATTGATCAACATCTCCCAACTATGGAAATGCATGCTTAAGCAGAATATCTTGCTAACATGCCCCTAAAGGAGAAGGATGTTGAGTAGTTGGTCTCCTTGTCGAATCTCCGATTGGTGGGATTGTTACCAAACAACCGAGATATTACTGTAGGCAGTACAACTGATGAAACAGACACGACTGATCAGTCTAATGCTGATACCGAAGTAGTGACTGACCATTTTTCTCCTATACAATCCCCTCAGCCATGTCGACCAGGTGGTCCTATCATTAGAGAGCCTCTTTCTTATAATCTTCACCGACCCACCTTCCCTGCCAGGTCTGGCAAAGGCAAAAGCATTGAGCTCTTTAGAGAAGACATCTCATCGTCAGAAGATGAGGACGAGATTTTTAACAAAGTTCTGAACTCAGGTTTTACTGACAGTAACCATAATTAGATTTTGAGAAGAGTCTATAGAATTCTCTTTTTCATCTATGTTCATTTATTGTTTCTACTAATCCAGTTATTGCTTTACTTTTATGTCTATCCTACCATGTTCAAGCAACTAAACACTTCTTCTCCCCTAAAGAAGAAAACTGGTGAAGGTAGCAGCTTGACTCCTCCGAACAAGGTTATGAGGACTACACCACCTAGCCAGGGGAAACCATCTAATCAACCAGTCATCATCCCACGCTTGACTCCGTCAATTCCTTATTTTTCTAGCCTACAGACTACTTGGTAAACCTGTTTAAGCGAGCCTATTCGCATCATTGTTGAATATGACAAAGAGTTACTAGACCATACTCTTCACCATGCAATGACAACTCAGACCTTTGAGACTCTACCCCGGCAAAGTGTCGAAGTTGTCCTTCACAAAGGCCTTGCTCAAATTATGAGTGTAAGCATCTTATCAGAAACATTCTCTTGCTTATTGATTATTCTTATTTTAATATTTCCCGATTATTTACTCCAGGGACTTATCACTGTTAGTCATGCTCAACGTCGAGCAGTCAACTATAAGAAGTTGATCATGGTCATGAATGATTAGTTAGTGGAAGCCCAAGCTAAGATTGAAATTTTGACTAAATCTAAGAAAGATCTTCAATCCATGGCTGAGCAGGTAGAGAAGATAATTGTCGAGCGAGACAGATCTCTAAGGGAGTTGGCTAATGAAAATACAAAGCAGATCCAAGCCAACAAGACATTGACTAACCAACTAAAGAAAGTGACTCATGAGAATGAAGAGTTGAAACAAGACAAATAATTTGATCTTGCTCGATATGAAGAGATATTCTTCAACTACTTCTATTAGATATGGAAGCTAAACAAACCTTGACTTTCTCTCAGAAGAAGCAAGGGCGGAAGAGCTTGCCAAATGTGAAGCCAAGGTCGCCGAGGAGGCAGCTAATCCAGCTGATGTTGTGCCTGCTTCTCCTACTCTATCATTCCAACTAGTTTACCTGACTAATAAACATGCCTTAGCCGACTAGAGAGCCTCCTATATGACCAATAGAAACTTTATATCTATCCAGCAATTTACTTATTTTTCTTATACTTTTGTTAAGACAATTACTGGTTATCAACTTTGATAGTTTGCTCGTATGGCCAAGTTACTTGACTTTCACTTTTTGTTGCTAACCTGAAATATTCTAAGTCTCTGTAGACTTAAAACATTATGAGCTTTTAGAATATTAGAGTCATTTTGATATATTCTTTATATTTTTGCATGAGTACTTAGTTTTCTAACTTAGAAATTCTAGACATTTCGTAAGTTCCTGCCAAGTATACTTTCTCACACTCTTATTACTCTAATATTTCATGAGCATAATATTTATTTTTACTGAATACTTGCTTTTAACTTGGAATTTTGAAAGATGCTAAGTTACTTAAGTTTTGATAAACAAGTTAGCTCAATGGCCCTTTTTGACTTCGAAAATTTACAAGTCAACCTAAAACAAATATCTTAACTTGTGCTCTAATTGCCTGTGTTGAATTATTTACCAGTATACCCCATGTGCCCCCCAAGTGATCGAGGGTTGTAAGATCCTTGGTCACTTGCTACTTGACTGAATTTGTTCGAGCAATTACTACTCATAAAACACATTGAATACAACGAAAATATTCGAGCAGTTGAACACTGCTTGAACGCACTGAGCAGTTGAACATTATCCAATTTTACCGACCAGTTACAATGTTCGAAAAGTTAACACACACGCATGTTTGTAGCAAGAGTTGACCACGCTAGATGTGATCTCTTTTAGTAGACTAAAGGACAAAATGTGTCTAATAACGAGTCTCAAACAAATCAAAATTATTAAAAAATAAATGATTGGTTAGAAAATAACCAGATCATAAACATACTTAAATAACAAGGAAAACACTTGAATCTACGCTACCACTCTGCATGCGATATTTATTGATAAGATTATTGATAATATTTCCTTAGGTATTCGCCATTCTAGTAGTTTCTAATCAGCTCACCATTCAGCCTAGAAAGTTTGTAAGTGTTGGGTGGTATGACTTGCTCAATCTGATATGGTCCTTCCCAATTTGGTCCTAGCACTCCACCTCCTGGTCTTTGATGAACACTCTCATGAGAACCAAATCTCCAACCTTGAACTTTCGATCTTTAACTCTGAAATTAAAATAGCGGGCCACCTTTTGTTGATGGGAAACAACTCTCATGCTCGCCTTTACTCGTTTTTCTTCAATAAAATCCAAAGATTCAGCCAGTAATTTATTGTTCTCATCCTGGTCATAAGTGCTTCTTCGATGGGATGGGGGGTCGATCTCGACTAGTATCATGGCTTCATAACCATATGCCAAGGAAAAAGGAGTATGACTAGTTGTTGTTCGAGCAGTGGTTCTGTATGACCAGAGAACTTCTGGAAATTCTTCCCCCCAAGATCCTTTAGCTTGTTCGAGCTGCTTCTACAGGGTGTCTTTCAACGTTTTGTTCAAACAATTCTACTTGCCCATTCGCCTGTGGGTGAGCCACCGAGGAGAAACTCTTTGTAATGACATGCCTAGCACAAAAATCAGTAAATAGATTGCTACCAAACTAGGTACCATTATCAGACACTATCTTTTTTGGCAGGCCATAGCGGCATATGATATTTTTCACTCCAAAATCTAACACTTTCTTTGAGGTGATTGTGGCTAATGGTTCAACTTCAGTCCACTTAGAGAAATAATCCACAGCAACTACCGCGAACTGTACTCCTCCTTTCCCTTTGGGTAGTCTCCCGATTAGATCAATTCCCCATATTGTAAAAGGCCAGGGACTTTGCATTTGTTTTAAAATATTCGGAGGTGCTCTGGGTATCTTAGAAAATCTCTGACACTTATCACATTTATTCACATATTCCATGGAGTCCTCGTTCATTGCATGATAGAAAAATCCTTGTCGCAAAATATTTTGAGAGAGACTTTGCCCCCTAGCATGATCTCCGCAAAATCCCTCGTGTACTTCAGCTAACAAATTTTTCGACTGGTTGGGCGTCACACACCTAAGTAGCGACATAGAGTACCCTTTTCTATATAACACCCCTCCATCATGACATACCAAGCAGCCTGTCTCATTGTCTTCTTGGCTTCAATGTGGTTATCTGGTGAGGTGCCTTGTTCGAGGTAAGTGATGATGGGTGTCATCCAAGTGTTAGTTACAGTAATTGGCATTGCTTCCTGCTCAATGATACTTGGGTTCACTAAGTATTCAACTAGTACTATATTCAGAGTGTCAGCATCCTTTGCACTGGCTAATTTTGCCAAGGCATCTGCATTGGAGTTTTGCTCTCATGACACCAACTTGATTGTGTACTTTTCAAACTGTTCTAGCAAGTCCTTAGCTTTATTTAAGTATGCCACCATACGCAAACCTCTCGCCTGATATTCACCTAAAATTTGGTAGACCACCAGCTAAGAATCACTATTTACTTCGACTGACTGGGCATGTACATCTCTGGTCAATCGTAATCCTGCCAAAAGGGATTCATATTCTGCCTCATTATTGGAGGCATTGAAACCAAACCTCAATGCGTAATGGATTCGATGTTGCTCAGGAGTGATTAATATAAGTCCTACTCCCGCATGATGTTCATTTTAGGATCCGTCCACATAAAGTTGCCAAGTAGGAAAAAAATTTCTCTGCCCAGCTACGTTTTCTGTCTGGTCGGGAATATCGAAAGTTTCGGTGCATTCAGCAATGAAGTATGCCAGAGCTTGTCCTTTGATGGCTAATCGGGGATGATACTTGATCTTGAATTGGCCTAATTCAACAACCCATTTAAGTAGCCGACCAAAATTTTTTGGTTTTTGTAAAACTTATCGTAAGGGTTGGTCGGAGAGCACTTTGATGGGATGCACATGAAAATACGGCCGTAGCTTGCGAGATACAAGTACTAAACAATACATAAGCTTTTCGATCAGCGGGTATCTTAATTCTGCTCCTACCAACCGGTTGCTGACGTAGTAGACCGGATGCTGCACTTTATTTTCTTCTCGCATTTGAGCAACGTTGATAGGATGCTCTGTGATTGCTAAATAAATTAAGTGGTCCTCCCCATCCATAGGATTTGATAAAACTGGAGGTTGAGCCAAATGTTTCTTTATGGCTTGGAATGCATACTCGCATTCTTTCATCCAGTCAAATTTCTTGCTTCCTCTTAGTAAGTTAAAAAATGGGACATACTTGTCTGTTGATTTAGAAATAAATCTACTACGAGCAGCAATCTGCCCATTCAAAATTTGCACATCCTTGGTTTTGGTTGGGGATTTCGTTTCTATGAGCACCTTAATCTTCTCAGGATTGGCCTCTATCCCACGTGAGTTAACAATAAACCCGAGAAACTTTCCAGAATTTACGCCAAAAGAGCATTTGAGGGGGTTCAACTTCATGCGATACTTTCTAAGTATTGCAAAGCACTCCCCCAGATGTCGTACATGCCCCCCAACTTCCTTGACTTGACCAACATGTCATCAACGTAAAATTCCATGTTTTTGCCGATCAAGTCGCAGAACATGCCATTCACTAAACGTTGGTAGGTGGCACCTGCATTCTTCAATCCGAATGGCATAACTTTATAACAATATAATCCTATGTCTTTTCGGAAGCTGGTATGCTCCACGTCGGGAGGGTGCATACTTATTTGATTATACTCAGAGTAAGCGTCCATGAAGGACAAAGTTTTATGAGCAAAAGTTGGGTCAACCAACTGGTTTCTCCTGGGCAAGGGAAAACAGTTCTTGGGACATGCTTTATTCAAATCGGTGAAGTCCACGTAGGTCCTCCACTTCCCATTGGACTTGGGCACTAACACTGGGTTAGAAACCCAATCCTGGTGGTAATCCTCCCTGATGAACTCATTTTCCTTCAATCGCTCAACCTCTTCCTTTAGAGCTCTTGCTCGTTCCTTGTCAGGCAACCTCCTCTTTTGCTTCACTATTGGGTAGTGTTCATCCACGTTGAGCATGTGGCTAATCACAGTTGGTGAGATATCCACCATATCCTTGTGAGACCAAGCGAAGACATCTTGATTCCTTCACAAAAATTCTACCAGCTGTGCTCTCACTTCCATCTTTAAATTCTTTCCAACTTTGACCACTCTGGTCGGCTCGATCTCATCTATTTGTACCTCCTCTAAGTCTTCCATTGGTCCTACTTCACTCTCCAAATCCCCAAAGCGAGGATTAATGTCCATTCCCTCACTTTGGGCAACGCCCTATTTGGTGACTTCATCACCGGATGTGGTATGTTGCTCATTAATAACAGAAGTACTTTCCTGGTTGGTAACCTTTAAAACTTTATCTTAGTCGGCTAAATTCACAATGTTATATTGGTCGATGTCCATCTCGTCTACTACTTCTTCTCTCTCTCCACACACAATCATGTTATTCTCCTTGGCTCCCCTCTGTGCCTTACATACTGAAACATTGTATCATTCATTGGCTTCTCTTTGGTTTCCCTGGACACAGCCTATGCCTGCACTGGTCGGAAATTTCATAGAAAGATGCCATATAGACACCGCTGTGTGTAGAGCCATGAGTAGTGGCCGACCAATCACTATATTGTACGCCGACGCACAATCTACTATCAAAATCTCTGTCATGATCGTCCTGTGCCTAGGAGGGTCTCCTAATGTCACCGGTAACTTGATTATTCTGATCAGTTACAATCCTTCTCCAGTGAACCTATAAATAACTTGAGAGCATGGTTTCAAGTCAATGACGGACAACTTCATCTTTTCAAAAGATGACTTGTAGATAATGTCCACAAAGCTTCCCGTATCAACTAGGCATCTCTTTACTTTCATGTTTGCAATTTGGACTGTTATGACGAACGGGTCATTATGAGGATACCTTACGTGTCTAGCATCATCCTCTATAAAAGTAAGAGACTCACTTTCGTACCGAGGATTCTTTGGAGGCCACTCCTCTATAGTCACGACTTCTGATGTTGATGTTGCATCCAACTCATGTTGAAGTGTCGGAGCATATCTTTCCCTTGCCTTATTACTATCCCAAGCCAAATGTGGACCTCCACATATAGTGTCTAAAGTAAAGTCCATAGGCTCGGGTTGCAAGGGTGGAGATCATTTTCGTTTGAACCCAGGATTGTTGTTGCTTCCTTCTCCTTGGGGTTTCTCTGCCCGGTTGTAATGTCCCGAAATTACCTAATAAGGCTTAGGGCCTTGATTAGGGGGTCAGGATGGAAATATATGGAATTATGTGTTTAATTGCCACATTAATTGTAAATATGTGAATTATGTGATAATATGATTAAATGCGCATATTTAGGGATATTAGATATGCATGTGGGTCTACTTCTTATTAGAAGGGCAACTTGGGTAATTTGGCCCGTTGCGGGAATATATATATGATATATGTGAGAGACCACATTATTATGTGGGTTTATTTGAACTATTCGGCATGAGGCGATCTTAGGGAGCAAGTTAGCGGGAAAGTCACAACGGGACCCGATACCCGACTCGGGGCGAATCAAGGGGTATTTTGGGTAATAGAAATTTAATTGGGTTATCGGGTTATGAAAATAAATAATTGGAGATATATTTGAAGTTAGAGAGTCTAGGAGGGAATGTTGAGGAAATTTACCATTTTGCCCTCGGGGACGTTTTTGGTACCCCGAGCTTTGGGATTAACTTAAGTGACTTAAGTTAGAAAAAAAAAAGACAAAATAATAGAAACACTTGGAAGCTGCCTAAACCAAACCCCTCCCTTTCTCTTTCTCCAAGCTTTTTTTTTAATTGTTCATTAAAAACCAAAGAGATTTTGGGCTAGGATCACTTGAATTGAAGCTAAAATCTTGGGGGGTTAACTCAGTTACAATTTGTGGATTCGTTCTTCATAGAGGTAAGCCTTGAATTATGGTTTCGGCATTTAAATTATGTGTTTTCTTGGCTGGCTTTTAGTGTTCTTGAGCCTTTGAAGTTCAAAGATTGAAGGTGTGATTTTGATGAGATTTTAAGCTAGTTTTCTTAGGGGTTTTATTGCTGGGAACATGCTAGATTGATTGGGATAGTTAAATTATGT
Source organism: Humulus lupulus (assembly GCF_963169125.1). Lineage (NCBI taxonomy): Eukaryota > Viridiplantae > Streptophyta > Magnoliopsida > Rosales > Cannabaceae > Humulus > Humulus lupulus. The sequence continues at coordinate 295,252,210 of NC_084793.1, forward strand.
TTTAGGGTGAAATTTGGTATGGTTAGGATTGAATTTGGCTGCTGAAATGGATGTTATTTTTTGGTTCGAAGGGCCAAGTCAAGACCTTGTTCTTCACAAGTCGCAACTTAGCTTGACCCAGGCGCCTTGGGAGGACTCTACCTGGGGGGGGGCGCCGCGATTTGATAGGCCAAGTCGCGGCATGTGCCTCTGGACAGAGAGGAGGATGAGGCTGGTCAAGGGGCACGTTGCGACCCGCAGGGGGTTAAGTCGCGGCCCGCCTGGGCAGTTTTTCCTTGGGGAGTTTGTTTTAATATAGAACTTTTTCCCTAGGGCTCGGGATTTGTTTCCACTGCCTGGTTTGGTGGAACCCGAGGCCCCGGAGGCTAAGACTTGGTCTAGAAGCCTTTGATCGCTCGATATTAATAGAATCCTATTTTATGGTTGTGACCTAGGGTATCGCTAGGGGCTTAGAACTGGGATCGTGCTTGAGGGTCATTCTTATTTGCGCTTGCTTGGACCTAAGGTAAGAAAACTGCACCTAGAACGTGTTGTATGTGATTAGGGCTTGGCCCGTCTGTTATATATTAATATGATTAGGGCATGGGCCCCATGATTGGTTATGTTAGGCTATTGTTCTAAATGCTTGTTGATGAATGCTTAGGTGCTTATATTCGTGGCATGAATTCTATGGTTAGGGCATGTGGCCCCGTTATATGAATACGTTTAGTATTATGAAAATGGTTATTCAATGGGATTATATGATTAGCATGAATATATGCTTAATTTTTCGAGATGTGCCTATTCGCATCTGTTTTCTGTATTGAGGTATGAAATTCCTGGATAAGAGCTTAACTCATGAGTCAAGGATGGCAATAGCGCGCTATGCACTGGTCGTGAGGCATTGGCCAAAACCAGCAATGTACTATTACGTTGATCAACTCTAAGGTTGATAGCGAACCACGGGGGTTGGGCTAGCTCTATGGCTAGTGAGACAAAGCTAAGGGCGAGGGCCCCAGGTGACTCTATTATCACGTAGCTAGGGAAAAGGCCCGGGAATCAGCTTAAAGGCCAACTGAATAGGGCAGTGGCCCCAGGTTGATCCAATGATCATGTGTTTGAACTTAAGTGATAGATCTATGAGTTGATGTTTCTAATTATTATTGAATGGTTATTTTAAATTTTATATTCTTTGTTGTTGCACGTTCTATTTTCTTGCTGAGCCTCGGCTCACAGGTGCTTTGTGGTACAAGTAAGGGAAAAGGAAATCTTGACCAGCCATGAGTTGGAGAGCTTCAGTGGCGGCATGTACATATGTGGCTGGTCGACCATCACGGGCGGGGTTATCTCAGAGGAACTAGGGTTATAGCCCCGTTTTGCTGCTTAGGTCGGCTGATGTAGCTTTTGATATGTGTTGACGGTGAAATATCGTCAACGAAATTAGATCGGAAAACTCAAAGATAAGTCAAATGATATTCAGATGAGAACTTAGAATGGACTTATGGAAGGATGAACACAGATCAACAATGGAGTAAAAACTGTATATTGCTTAATAGCTTCAACTTACAATGAATTTTCCAACCCCTTATTCTGAGGGGTCAAGCTATATTTATAGCTGGGCTCTAATGGCCCCCTTATACATGGTGGTCCCCTGGGACCAATTAGTACATGAGTACACTGCTAAAGGTAACAACACAGGTGGTAGTGTTGCTGGAAGAGTGGTGGTCTGCTCCAGTACGTGTCATAGGTCTGCAAAAGTGCTCCTGTCATGGTGCCTTATTGTGCCTCCACTACTTGTCTGGTACGGACCTCATAAGCGTGCTGAAGGAGTTCGTACCATGTACCATTCTTGTACTGCCATTACTTGTCTGGCATCGGCATCATGTCCGTACTCTAATTATTCTTGGTTCGTAGGTGTATATTGTACCTATACGACCTCCTCGAGCCACAAGTTCCTATCCTCACAAAGTATTTTATTCCCATGGACTTCAAGTGTTGACATCCTTAAATTATTCCAAGGTGCTTGGCAATTATGGACCTTGCGGGATGGCAATTATGGACCTTGCGGGATGGCACCATAAAAATGAGCTGAGAGGTGTCTCGTCATGACATTGTTGAGCCACCCCCAACAATCCTTGTGGCGTGTGGTCATGCGAGGTGAGGCCCCTAAGCGCACGAGACGGTCATCTGGGCGAGACCCCCTAGGCGCGCGAGACGGCACCTAGGCGAGGCCCCTAGGCGCGCGAGATGACACCTGGGCGAGGCCACTAGGCGCGCGAGATGGCACCTGGGCGATGCCCCTAGCCGCGCGAGGCGGTCACCTGGGCAAGGCCCACTAGGCGTGCGAGACGACACCTAGGCAAGGCCCCTAGGCGAGCGAGATGGCACCTGGGCGAGGCCCCTAGGCGCGCGAGGCAGTCACCTGGGCGAGGCCCCCTAGGCACGTGAGACGGTCACCTGGGCGAGGCCCCCTAGGCGCGTGAGACGGTACCTAGATTAGGTGAGGGTCATGGTTGTGAGAGGTCATGGCTGCGTGAGGCGTGAGATGGCACTTGGGCGAGGCCCCTTGGAGCGAGACCATGATGCACGACCCTTGGCGCGGGGTGCTTGGTGGTTTCATGGGGTGAGGCGCGCTAGCCCCTGGTGGTGTCGCGAGGCCATGCGCGCGGACCCCAGGTGGTGTCCCTGGTGGTGTCGCAAGGCCATGTGCGCACAGGTCCTTGGTGGTGTCGCGAGGTGTATGACTCGGGTGCCCTCGACATATATGGATCCGGCGCCCCTTGCACGTTGGTAGGCGCAAGCCCTTGGTGCCTTTGTCAACTCTCACGTATGTGAGTACATCTTGACCTATGAGCGTGTAAACCTCGCCCGACACGCCGGACCTCATTATGTGAGGGCCTTGTGCACCTATCCTTTTGCAATGTTTATTTTGGCCTCTTAGCTTAGTAGGGCCAAACCCCATGACTCATAATGTGTTGCTTCCCCTGAGACAACCTTCCGTTTTCGAAAGGCCTATAGGCTTAAGCCCGATAGCATGACTAAGCGACCTTTATCCCTGTGTTCCGACCAGGGACTATAGAGTTTTTCTTTAGTGGATTTTTGGAATCCACAATATGTATTTACCCTTTTTAACAGTTCAGTTGTAATATTTGTTATATTATTTTATAATATAATGTAATATTATATTATATTGTAATATAATGTTTTAGTTTAAATAAATGTGACAAAGAGTGTCACATATTGTAACATATAATAGAGAGTTACAATATTTAGATATATGAGAAATATCCAAATATGTAACATATTTGGTGTTACAAATTCAGCTACAAATTTGTAACTTCCAAATTTTACCATTTATTGTGTAAATTTGTTGTTACACAATATTGAGATGAATTTCATAAAAGCCATATGTGAAATGGTTGCTAGAGATGTAATTTTAACCACAATAATGTCTTTTATAATTAACAAAATCATTTGGGAGGGTTTGGAACCGTTTGGAAAAACAGCACATTTTCAGTTGCTGAAATTGGGTTGTGGCCACAGCCTAGGGGACAGAGAGCAATGGTCACGGTCACTAATGTCCTTGGCCGCGGCCACAGGTGCATTTTAGGCCAAATTTTCAGTTTTTTCCAAATGTGTTGAACAGTTCCAAAAACCCAAATAACTCCCAAATCTCAATTTTAATTCCATAATAATCCAATTAATCATTGATAACAACCATGGGGGTTGGTGAAATTTGAAATTCAAAGGGTGTCTCTAAACTCTATAAATAGGAGCCTATAACTCACTTGAAAGACACAACATTTCTATCCATTAGAGCACTTGGCTAGAAACACCTTGAGGCTTGATAATTCCATAAAGCATTTCCAATATCTGAGAAAGATCCCTTAGTGCTTGAGTTAGGGGGAAATAAGCTTTTGGATAAATGTTTTAAACCTTGTTCAAGTTGGTGATCTCCAACACTCTTCAATTAGGTTGTGTAAGTGAGAGTTTACTTTTGTTTCTGTTCTTACATTTTATACTATTGATTTTCTTCTTATTCTCTTGTTCTATTTACTTGTAACTTTTTTTTAGAGTTGTAATCTCTCTTTCTTTTGTTTCAAGCACCTTTACTTTATTTGTAATCTTTTGCTTAGAGTTGTATTCTCACTATTCTCTTCTTCTTCTTCTTCTTCTTCTTCTTCTATGTTTATTTGTATTTTTAGTTATAGAGTTGTAACTTTATTTAATCAATCAATATTTATTTGTAATATTATTGCAAAGAGTTGTATTATCTTACCATTTCCATTGAGGCAAAAACTATTTTTCCTAACATTCAAAAGCTTACCCCATTGTTTGTTTCAATGGAAGGAGAGACTATTAAGATCACGAAACAAGACCTAGTGAGGTTGCATAGATTTGATGGATCCAATTGAACTAGGTGGTAAGACAAGGTAAGTGTAAACGTATTCACTATTTTATATAATAGTGATGAAATTTTATTTCATGTATTAGCATGTTTCTCAAATGTTGATATATGAATAATTGTGTAAATGTTAACATGTTAAATATGAGTGTTGACGCGGTTCTTTGCCAACAGGTAATTAAGAGAAGGAGAGAAAGGGATTAGTGCCAAACGTAGAACCGTAACAGATATAAGATCTTAGAGAATGAAATAGGTGACTCAAGACACGTTTTTAAGTGGTTCAAAGGTTAAAATCCTTCTACTCCACTAGTCAATATTATTGATATATTCTGGATATTGGGTTACAAAGTATATATCTTTCCAGGGACTATTTTTTCCAACCCTTATCAACTCCCAGGGTCTCCATATTTATAGGAGAAGGCACCTGGAAGTTGGTAAGGAGGTCATCCCGTGACCTTCTTATTTGTCATATCAACTCTGTGACATTCATGATTAATTCCTAAACCTGACACATAAGTGTGGTCAAATCGATAGGTAAGGAGATAATGGGCCGCACAGCCCAACCCAGCCGTGGGTGTCTGAACACGCACGTTCCTGCCGCGTGTCCGAGAAGTCAGGGAGATATCGGACACGTGATGTTAGATATATGTACGTTTATCTTGCGTGTGTTGACTTTACAAGGGGTCATAGCCTCCATATCTAGCTCGTACCACGAGCTGGCATTTGACCCGACCTTCGGCTTTCCGATTCCTTGCTCCAATATTGGCGAGTCTTGGCGAGTCCTTGAGGATTCCTCGAGCTAAGGGGGGGTACGACCTCAAGACAGGAGCTCCGGTCTGGGGGATGTTTATGGACTAACCATGATTAGTCCGAAGCTCGGCCTGCTAATCAGCCCGTGGGAAAATCAGGGCGTACAATGAGATACATTGTAACATAGTTGACACATCTACTTGTGAAAGATAATGTGTAATCCTTACAAGTGAACTTTTGATAAGCTCTACATAATCTAGGGATTGTTTATCTTATGTATGCTATATGTGAGATAGTAGTACATACATTTGACATGAAAATTATGTTTTGAGATTTTATAAAGCATGCTAATTAGGTAGTTTTTGACATGCCTATATATTGACTTTATGAATCAATAGTATATATCAATATGTGGATATGTGAATTAGTGTATGATATTTGTGATATACTTACAATATAATTATGAGATTCAAAATGCATGCTAATATGATGGATATATGTTGACAAATTATGTGAAATTTCCTTGAGACATAATTATGTTAATATATAAAAGTATTTTGATATATACATGAGAATTATCATGATTATAATGGTGTGCCATATAACATGATTATTAAGGTAATAATAATATAAATATATTTTATCCCATATTATTGCAATGTGATGAGTTAGCATCTATTTGGTAAACAAAGAGAATTATTTGAGAAACTGAATTTCTCATCTAAGTGTTGACCATCTCAACTTATGGGTTAAGAAAAGATGAACCTAAGGGGGTTACATCTTTTGATAATTGTCTTGTTATTGCAAGAAAATGGATTAAGGGGATCCAAAATTATGGGATGACATATTGACCTGTAGGCTTGGAATCTAAAAGTTTTGTCAAAAGAGAAAATATTTGAGAATTATTTAGTGACAATAATTCTCAAATATTCAATGTCTCAATGAGGTGACATTACAAAATTGGAGAAACAATTTTGAATCTCTATATCAATAGTGAATAAGGTTGAAGAGAATTTTATTCATTCTTGTTAAATATGGTGATATGTTTTAAATTAATCTCAATGAGGAGATAATGTTAAACCAAAGCATTAGAAATCAAAGTGTTTAAATAAATCATTGAGGGTTTATTTTCTTTGATTTAAGTGTTTAAAATTGACATCCTCAAATTGATTTTTATGAGAAAATCAATGGATGTCAAAATAATGTTTTCAAAAGAATCTCAAAGAGACTTAAAATTGCACAAAAGTTGTTTAAGTGATTTTGAGATTATTTAGACAACTAAATGTGAAATTAGTGATTATTTGCTTGAGAAATTTTCACATGGTATTTATATCTCCATATGAGTTATGGAAAGGAAGAAAACCCAACATAGGGTACTTCAAAGTGTGGGGGTGTCTTGCATATTGCAAGAAAAACGAACCTAATAGAACAAAGTTAGGTTCAAGAGCCATAAAGTGTGCTTTTGTTGGTTATGCCAACAATATTAAAACTTATAGGCTATTAGACTTAGAGTCTAATATTGTGATTGAATCTAGAGAAGTTGAATATTTTGAGAATATGTAATGTGACAACAATTCTCAAGCTTCAACATCTCTAAAGGAGAATTTGTTATATGAGAACAATTCTCAAGCTTCTACATCCAAAGTTGATTCTCAAGAGGAGAATTCTCAAAAGAATGTAAAGCAACCCTTTGAAATTAGAAGAAGTCAAAGACTTAAAAATCATAAAAGTCTAGTAGTGGATGAGATAGATTCTCAACGAATTTCATTCTACATGGTAGAAGGAAATAGAGAGGAAGTCATTAGGAAAATCCCTATTGTACTTCTCGTTGAGGATGATCCTAAGACTTATAGAGAAGCTATGCAATCAAGAGATAGTGCATTTTGGAAAGAAGCCATCAATGATGAGATGGATTCCATTCTTTCCAACAAAACTTGAGAATTGGTAGATCTCCCACCAGTGTCTAAGCCAATTGGGTGTAAGTGAGTATTTAGGAGAAAATACCACACTGACGGCACTATCCCAACCTTTAAAGCTAGATTAGTAGCTAAAGGGTTTAGGCAAAAAGAGGGTATCAATTATTTCAATACCTATGTGCCTATTGCAAGAACAAATTTTATAAGGATTTTGTTCGCTTTAGCTTCTATACATAACTTGTATGTTCATCAAATAGATGTCAAAACGACATTCCTTAATGGTGACCTCAATGAGGAGGTCTATATGGAACAGCCCAAAGGGTTTGCCCTACCAAAATATGAACATAAAGTGTGTAGACTTGTAAAATCCTTATATGGATTGAAACAAGCTCCGAAGAAATGGCATGAGAAATTTGATCAAGCCATCATGTCTAATGGGTTTAGACATAACAATTGAGACAAGTGTTTATACTCCAAAACTTGTAAAGGGCATGTGATCATTGTTTGCTTATATGTGGATGACATGCTTATTCTAAGTGATAGCATGAAAGGGAGAGAAGAAACGAAGAGGTTTCTATCATCAACCTTCAAGATGAAAGATCTTGGAGAAATGACACCATACTTGGTATCAAAGTAAAGAAACATAGTGGGGGTTTTGCGTTGGGTCAAGCCCACTATGTTGAGAAAGTATTGAACAAATTTAACCATCTCAAGATTAAAGATGCCAATATTCCATTCGATCATAGTGTAAAACTAGAGAAGAATGAAGGAAGAGTGATGGCTCAATTGGAGTACGCTAGTGCTATGGGGAGCTAATGTACATTTCCCAATGTACTAGACCTGATGTGGATCACTGGAAGGTGATTGGAAGAGTCCTAGGTTATCTCAAGAAAACCAAAGGACTAAGCCTTCACTACTCCTAATTTCCTTCAATCTTAGAAGGATATACAGATGCAAGTTGGATATCCAATATTGGGGACAACATATCCACAACTGGTTGGGTATTTACACTTGGTGGACACTACAACAAAAATGAGTTTTAGGGGCAACGCATGTCGCCCCTCATAATCCTAAAAGTCACCCCTGATAAAATGTCCCTAAAAGGGAACATTAGGGACGATTCGATGCGTCACCCCTAAAAATTGAAATGTCGCCCCAAAAATTTGAAAATTTGGAATCATTTTTGTCGATATGTCGCCCTTGATACTCTGGTAGTCGCCCCTAATACCATGATATGCCCCCCCCCCCCCCCCCAAATGTTTACACATGGCATCTATATTAATCGATGTGTCGCCTATAATACTATTTTATTTATAAAAAAATAATAAAATTAAATAATTAAATAAAAATTTAATTAATTATTTATCAAAATTATTATTAAAAATTTTAAATAATTGAAAACAAATATATTAAAAGTAAAAATATTATATTAAATATTCAAAATTAGTTTATTAAAATAACAATTGTACATATTCATAATACATTAAGATAACAAATATTCATATTGTTCATATAATTTAACAATAATTAATAATAAAATAAACCTAGTCTCCTCAATCAGATGCCTCGTCGTCCTCCCTATTGTCTTCTTGTTGCAGTTGTGGTCGTTGCGGTGGCTGCAGTTGTGGTTGCTGCGGTGGCGGCATCGGCCAAGGATATTGGGGAGGTAATGTGAACGATCCAGATCCATACATGTAGGGATACGACTGCTGGGAAGACGGTGGAATCGGCCACGGATAAGGTGTTGCTCCGTACATATATGGAGGTACCATATGTTGAGACGGCGCTGCCCCGTCCATGGAAGGATGGGTTGGAGCTAGAGGTTGAGAAGACGAAGCTCCATAAATATTGTCACTATCAAGCACAGGCAGCATCTGAATGTTTGGTGGACAAAATGAAGGTACAAAAAATTGAGATAAGAAATTAACTTGGTCAGTTAATTTATGTAGATTATTCTCCAATTTTTCTATATATTCTCTTGAATGATGAGGAGGAACTTGAGACTCGCTGAAGTGAGAGTGTTGGGTAGATGATGACCCCGACCCCGACCCCGACCCCGACCTCGACCCCGACCCCAACCTCGACCTCTTCAATTTGCGGCCCATTCCTCACTCATGTCCACACCTTTGGCCTAATACTTTTTGTAGTACCTCCACCTGATCAACTGCTGTCGGACTATCATTATTAGAAGCATCAATGGATGTTTGCTGAGTTTGTAACTCAAAATCAGCCTTCAGTTTTTCCTGTTTTCAAAAAATGTTAGACACTAACATTAAATACAACTCTATTAATATTAAAAAATATAATTCAAACTTACATAATCTTGGCGAGCATCATCGTTCACGAAATCATTTGTTGCTTTCTTCCAATGATATTCCTTCCATGACTCAATAAGGTATGGGTTCGTCTAAAAAATATAACCCAAACGTTAGAGAACATATAATTTAAAAGAACATAATTTTGATAATATTTTATCTTTCACTTACTTTTTCGAAACGGATTGCTGCCAGAGATTTTGTACCCTGCGTTGTAGAATACTTTTGTTTCTTCCGATTTTCCTTATTCTTTACAGAGCGCGCAATAAATTTTGGACTTGTAAATAACTGACAGATCTACTTCCACTCCTCCTTGTTAACATCATTGGTTGGGTTGTTTAGAAACTTTTCCCAATCCTCCGATCCATTGTAGTGTTTTTCAAAGTGTTCATTTCTTAGTGTTTTCCTATGACGGTATTGGTCTTTCATCTCTCGATCGATACCATCTAAACACTTTAAGAAATCCTCACGGCCCGTTATTTGATAATAGTACTAAATTGAAAATTAAACATATTAATAATATATGTACTATATTAAAGACAAATTTAAAAAAATATATATTTAATACTATTTTTACTTGGATTATGCCAAGGACCCAATCCTTGTATTATTTATGCACTGATTCCCATGAATCAAAATATCCAGGAACTTTCATTTTAATTTGGGTTCCCACGAGGCGGATAAAAGCAGTGTGCTCGCCCCCAACAACCTTGTACGTTCGCGGGAAAAACGTTACTTTCAGTGGTTTTCCATTTTTACGCCGCCTCTCGTCTAGATCTTTTCCAATAGCTGCGCCACGATCCTTTTTCTTGGTTGGGATTCCTGTATTTTTTTTATTAATAATACATAGAATATTAGTATATATATGATAAACATATGTGAGTAAATAAAATAACAAAAAAATTACTTGACTCGCATGTAATCGGGATCCTAGTGGGATCCGGTGGAGGATCACTGCCAACGTCTCCACCGTGAGCTCTAGCCACATCTGCTTACATCTACTAACACGACAGTAATTTAACCATTCTATTTTAATATTTAATTATTATTTATAATTAATTTATTGAGTATTATTTCAATTGATTAGGTAATTTGAAACATGTTATTTGGAAACAAACTTTTTATTTCTCAATATGTATAATACATTTAACACTAGATACAAAACTAAGTAGAATAGTCACTATACTCACTAATTACATCAACATCTACCGGGCACACATCATCAGTATTATCATCACTAAGGTCGACAATTAATTCATCCTCATCTTCTGCTTCTTCTACGATGTCTGCCATATCATCTTCATTGTCATTAATAAATCCATCATCTTCTTGAACAACTAAAGAAGGTTGATGGGCCGTGTTGACTTGAGTCGCTGGTACATCAGATTGCTGAACAACCAACTCTCCGAGATCCACAGTAAAAAAAAAATCGATGAGTTGGTGTCATGTATAACATCAACATCAGCAATCATATCTGAAGCATCTGGAAAGTCCCAAACTTGTCGATGATTCACTTCTTGGACAACTTTCCAATCTCGTCCTCTAACGAGATCATCGATGTAGAATACTTGTTTTGCTTGACTAGCTAGTATGAATGGTTCATCTTTACACCATTCACCACTGACGTTGATACTAGTAATATTATTTACAGTGATGGTTTTCTTTTTTTTCGGATCTGTATTGAACCACTTACATCGAAATAATACCATCGAATAAGAACCACTAAAAGACAGCTAGAGTATTTCTTCAAGTTGCCCGTAATAGTTAAAACCTTTTGTTCCAGAAACACACACTCCACTATTTTGTGTAATTCGATTCTGATCTCGATTGTATGAAACAAATCGAACTCTGTTCACTATACATGCTTGGTAGGAGTAAGCCAATAGATTTGACCCAGATGCTAAAGCTAGTAATTCATCAGCATGCTCTAATGACCCAAGCTGGTGCAAGTCATATATCTAATAATAAAGAAATATATTAGAATGAGAATGTAATTTGTAGTATGCAATTTGCTAAGTACAAGTTACCTTCTTATGAAACCATGAACGAAACTCTTTCTTATGTATCAATTTATGATTGGCAGCCAGATCTCTTCTTTTTTATTTTTTTTTGGTAAATCGGAATAGTATATTAACATCAACTGTTGTTACAACCTACAACACCAATAGGCCTGAAAATTCTATACAGTTAATCACATTACAATTGATCAAACCATTGCTTTTCACTATGAGTTAATTTCCTAGACCAAACCCCTGTAATTCTATGTTTAACCACAGACTTTATATTCTGTACAAGTGAATCTATTTGTCTACATCTAAAATGCCACAGAGTTTCATTCCTATTTGACCATATCAGATAAACCATAGCAGCAACTGTAGCAGTAAAAACTCCTTTCTTAAATCGATTATGTCTGCTGTGCCTAATGTTACTGATTAAATTTTGCAAAGAGACAGATTTAGCCTTCCAGTGTAGCCATGCCTTTAAGTCATTTAACACCCTGCAACTATACACACAATCAAAATATAAATGTTGTATGGTTTCCAAACCAGCTCCACAAACTACACAGTCAGTTTCTTGACAAATGTGGAACCTACTTAGCCTCTCTCGAACAGGCAATCTTCCCATCATAATCAACCAAAAAAGAAATTTATGCTTTGGTACACTAATTCTGTCCCATACCACCTACTGCCAATTCATTGATTCAAACACAGGACAAAGCTTCTGATAGCCTTTCATGATCTTATATGTCCCAGTGGAGAACATTTGTAAATCAAAGCATTGTTTATACTTGTTTTTCACTGCCACTATTTTCTTCCAGTACCAACTACTCGATGGTGGGGCTTCATAACTCCACCAATCAACTCCTCCCAAATACACATGATGAACCCATTTAATCCAGAGGTTATCCTGTTTTGCTGCAACAGCCCATACATATTTCCCTATAGCTGCTTGATTCCATTCTATCACATTTTGAAAACCCAAACATCCCTCTTTTTTTGGTTTACAAAGTGAATCCCAAGCCACATAACCTGGACCCATATACTCAAACGCACATTTCCATAAGAATGCCCTACATATGGAGGTTACCTTTTGAAGTATTCTCTTAGGCAATATCATAATCTGAGACCAATAGGAATGGATTGTTATCAAAACTGAGTTAATCAAGGTAACTCTACCTATAAAGGATAAGTTCCTAGAACTCCAAGTTTTTATTCTAAGTACCATTTTATCCAATAAAAGCTCACACTCAGCAGCTAAGAGTTTCTTAGAGTTTATAGGAATACCAAGATACCTGAAAGGCAGCTTACTATGAGCAAATCCTGAAACAGCCAAAACCCTTTGAACTTCCCTGGAATCCATGCCATTACAGTATATGGCCGATTTTGCTTCATTTGGATGCAATCCTGATGATTGAGAAAACAACTTGAGGCCTTGCAGTAACAGATAAATTGATTTGAAATCTCCATGACAAAATAACAGTACATCATCAGCAAAACAAAGGTGGTTTAATTCAAATGTTGCACATCTGTCATGATAACGAAAATCTGGTTTCTGGCCTATTTTCCTCATAATACCTGTAAGATATTCCATGCCCAAAACAAATAACAGGGGGGACATGGGATCTCCTTGCCTAAGGCCCCTCTTAGCTGTAAAATATTCATGTATTGCACCATTCAGCATAATAGAGTACCTAGGATTGCGTAAACAAATCATGATATGTTGAATAAACTTTTCCGAAAATCTAAATGCTCTCAACATCTCCTCAAGGAAATCCCATTCTACCGTATCATAAGCTTTCCTCAGATCTAATTTTATCATACAACTAGGCTTTGAACTCTTCCTACCATAATGTCTTACCAAATCTTGGCATACCATTATATTATGGCCAATGTACCTCCCTTTTATGAAACCACCATGATTTTCAGCTATCAGATAAGGTAAAATACTCCTCAACTGGGAACAAATCAGCTTAGTGGCCACTTTGTAAACAACATTACAACAAGCAATAGGACGAAAGTCACCTATGTCAGTTGGGCATTTGATTTTCGAAATCAAGATCAAGCTTGTTGTATTCAGCTCCTTTAGAAGATTCCCAGTGTGAAGAAAATCTAGAACAGCTGAACAAACATCATTTCCAACCAGCTCCCAGTTATCTTGAAAAAAGCAACTTGGATATCCATCCGGTCCAGGGGCCTTAACACTCGGAATGCCTAAGATAGCTTTTTTGACTGCATCATTTGTATGAGCTGACAATAAAAAACTAGCCTTCTCTTCAGATAAAACAGTTCCAACTTCTACAATATTGAGTTGTACCTTCCTTCTGTTTTCCATCTGAGTTCCCAACAACTCCTAATAGTAATTTAGAAAGGCTCCAGTTACTGCTTCAGGATTATCCACCAAATTACCAGCCATATCTTGAATGGAATAAATTATATTTCTTATTCTCCTTGCTCGAATGCTTGAGTGAAATTTATGTGTATTCTCATCTCCTTCTTTAATCCAATCCAGTTTTGATTTGTGAAACAAAAAGGAGATAAAACTCTTGTGAACTGCAATGTATTTCTTCCTTGGTGCTATTTCTTGTTCTATCAATTGTTCATTCAAAGGATTCTTATTTAGACAATCTTGTTTGCTTTTCATATCCTGATAAGCTATATTATCAGCAGCTTGTATGTTGTTGAAGCCTTGCTTGTTAATATCCTTTAGAACTCCTTTAAGACGTTTCAGTTTCTATACTAGTACATACATTTCCGTACCACGACAAGGTAGTTCCCAAGTTGCTTGTACTTTTGTCTTAAATTCTGGCGCCTGTTTCCACATTCTAAAGTATTTGAAAGGAATTTCCCCCCCACTGAGTTTTGGATATACTAAAAGGATGGCTGGAGAGTGGACAAAAGTACCTTTAGATCAAAATACAACTTCCGCTAATTCATATTGAGAAATCCACTATTGGTTTGCCATAACCCGATCAATCTTCGAATAAATCCTGCTTTCTTTATCTTATTTATTATTCCATGTGAAAAAGCATCCCAAATATTTCACATCTTCTAAGTGACATTCTTGCACACAATCTTTGAAGAACCATGATTGCTTATGTCCACCTGCCAGAAATTTCAAGTCTCGCCATAAAATCTCACGGCCATTTACATCATTGAAAGCATAGACAAAAGTAACTAAGAACTTTTCTTGCCCATTATTCGATCCAACTTCCAAATGCATCAATTAACTCGTACAAAATCTGATATCAACCTGAAACATAGATGGATTCCAACTGATTATTATTCTGCCACCCTTATGCCATGCATTATTAGATGAAAAACACCACCTTGAGAACATTATGATATAAACTTCTCCTAACTTCTGGGTTTTCACCCTTGTTTCCAAGAGCCCAACCAATCCTATCTTCTTATTAGAGATTAAATGCTTAATGGCCGCCAGATCTCTTTGTTGCACCTCAGTTAGGTGTTCCCTGTTAATTAATTAACAATGTCAATATTATTAATTAAGGAGTAGATTGAACAAAGAATACAATAAATATTAATTTTGTACTCACTTTAAATACACTTCAGTTTCTGGAGAATTATCCAATATGAACCACTCAGCTTTATTCCGAGTATTTTCATCGAGGGGCATGGGAATTCCCTTACTAAGAGGACGACATTGAGATTCAAACACTATGAGGTGTCGATTCACATACGGTGCATCTTCATTACGATCAGGCTGATTAAATTTTGTTTCCACACCTTTGAAATACATTGAACAAAATGTCAAAGCCTCATCTGCAACATATCCTTCTGCTATAGATCCTTTAGGACGAGCTTTATTCCTGACATAGTTTTTTAATTTTTTTCATGTATCTTTCAAAAGGATACATCCACCTCATAAATACAGGTCCTCCCAATATTGCTTCATCAGGCAAGTGCAAAACCAGATGGATCATTATGTCAAAGAATGTGGGAGGGAAAATAAACTCCATCTTGCATAAAATAATAATCAAGTCATCCTTAGCTTTCTCCATATCAGAAACGTTCAGTGTCCTAGAGCACAATTGTTTGAAGAAATTACACAATTCAGTGATGGTAGTGGATATAGATTCTGGTAAAAACTTGCGAACACCTACTGCAAGTAATCGTTGCATTATCACATGACAATCATGGGACTTCAACCCAACAATGTTTGAGTCATTGTTTGTGACTTTTCTTTAGATTAGAAAAAAAACCATCGGGCAACTTCACTCCTTTCAAAAATTGACAAAAATCTCGCCTCTGTTCAAAAGTGAACATGTATGGAGCATGCGGTTTCATTAACCTTTTATTGGCATCCTCGTAAATCCACAACGATTTCCTAACCCCCATATTCTTTAAATCATGTCTTGCGTTAGTGGTGTCCTTAGATTTATCATTATCTAAAAATGTCCCAAGGAGACTGTCGCACACATTCTTCTCAACATGCATCACATCTAGGTTGTGTTTTAACTGATTTGAACTCCAGTAATCAAGTTCACAGAAAATACTTTTTTTCCTCCAATTATTTTCCTCTACACCTTGCTTGCGCTTCAACCCCCCCCCCCCCCCCCCAAATCTGTCTTGTTTACCAGACACTTGAAGCGGTAAAGCATTGACTTGATCTAAAACTTGTTGACAAGTAAACTGTTGTGGAGGATTTCTTTTCTCAACTTTGCCATCAAATTCTGTGTCCCTTCTATACTTATGATTACTCCTTAAGAATCGCCTATGACTGACATACGATTTCTTACCAATCACTCGAATGGAAGTGGTGTCTTCATTGCACGTTGGACATGCTTTATACCCTTGCCCGCTCTAACCAGACAAGCTACTACGAGCAGGGAAATCGTTAATTGTCCACAGAAGGGCTGCACGCATCTTGAAATTTTTATTCCTTGTGCCATCTCTTGTGTCGACCCCGTTAATCCAAAATTGTTTTAACTCATCCACCAAGGGTCTTAGAAATACATCCATATCTTTACTCGGTGATTTTGGCCCAGGAATAAGCAGAGTTAGCATAAAATACTCCTCCTTCATGCATAGCCAAGGGGGGAGATTGTAGTTCATCAAAATCACAGGCCACATGATGTATGATAAGCTCATGTTGCCAAAAGGATTAAACCCATCAGCAGCCAAGCCTAGACGAACATTTCTAGGATCTTTTGCAAAATCAGGATGGGTGACGTCAAAGTCTTTCCATGCAGACCCGTCAACCGGATGACACATCACCCCATCTTTTATTGATCTCCCAGTATGATGCCATAACATGTCATTAGCTGTATGTCTTGAACTGTACATTCACTTTAATCTGGGAGTCAACGGAAAGTAACGCATCACCTTTTGTGGAACCTTTTTCCCCTTCTTCTTTTCATTGACACATCGGCTACTCCTACACACATGACATGAATCTTTGCTTGCATGCTCATTATAAAATAAGGAACAATCATATTTACACACATGGATTGATTGATATCCCAACCCTAACTTACTCAACTTCTTTTTCGCCTCGTACTGTGTTGGGGGAATTTTATTATCTTTCGGAAATGCAAATTTTAGTAACTTCAACAATTCATCGAAAGAGTTATTTGGCCACTTCCCCCTAACTTTCAAATGCATCAACTTCGCCAAAAATTTTAAGGATGATATCCAATCACAACCCGGATACAACTCAGCTTCAATCTCGTCGAACAACTCGTCATAATACTCTCCCATTCGACTGCCAGACACACCATTTGCTTCCTCTGTATTTGTCGGTAAGAGGAAATCATCAACGACGTCAACCATCTCGTCTACATCTTCATTCTCCTCAAATACCTCATTGGCGACACTAGCTTCCACCTCACCGTGGTAAACCCACTTTTGATAATTCTGTTGAAAACCCTTGTCAAAGACATGAGCCTCCACTGTATCTATATTTTGTAGTTTAACATTCAAGCACCTCACACACGGGCATAAAATTCTCCCGTCGCAGTCTACGTGTTCTTTTGCCATTCTCAAGAAGGCTTGGAGACCGTTCCAATAAGCATCACAGTTACGATTCCTTAATGTCATCCAACTCTTATCGATCGGCATCTACGATACAAGAATAAACAATAATTAAAAATTATTGACTATGTGTGTGTGTGCCTTAATCCACCTTTTCACTCCACTTCTATAAGGGTAAAGAACTTATCCCATTCAGATTTGTAGTATACATATAATTTAATCTACACTCTTAAAATTGTTTCGTTTATGTAAAAATTTCGGCAACACCTCCCTTTAGTTCTCATAAGTGGGCAGACTAAAATTAAGTTTGCCCACTTACGAGAACAAATAAGGAGACACATATTGAAATCTCTATTAGCGAAACAATAAAATGAGTACTAGATTAAATTATAGGTACACAACAAATCCAAACTATCCATGCGGACACATACCGTCCTGGATAATTCGGAGAAGCGTATTTAAGAGTTCTTACTAACTCAGCTTCACCGAACAGGTCTAAGGCTTTTCGTGATTGAAAATAATTAAGAAAACATTATCACTAAGTGATAATATATAAAACTTCTATCCAATCTTTGGTTATCAAATTTTATCACCAAAGAAAAGCAACAAAAAAAGAAATATTTGTTAACACTAGATGTTTTATGATGTCTTATAAAATCTTATGATATTAAATTATAATTTTGTAATTTATTTTGAAATTATATATCTAATTATTTAATTTATTTTTAAATTACTAAATTTGTTAATATTAAATAAAATTATAATTTTTAATTCATTTATCTAAATTTTTAATTTAATTTTTTTAATTCATTTATCTAAATTTTTAATTTATTTTTAAATTACTAAATTTTTTAATATTAAATATCTAATTTTTTAATTTATTTTAAATTACAAATTTTCTTGAATTAAATTATAATATTTTTAATTTATTTTGAAATTACTTATTTAATTTTTTATTTATTTTTAAATTACAAAATTTGCTAATATTAAATTAAATTATAATTTTTTAATTTATTATGAAATTATTTATCTAATTTTTAAATTTATTTTTAAAATACTAATTTATTTTGTTAATTCTAATTATTCAATCAATTTATTTTAAAATTATTAATTTGTTAATATGAAATAAAATTATAATTTTTTTAATTCATTTATCTAAAATTTGAATTTATTTTCAAATTACTAAATTTGTTAATATTAAATTAAATTATAATTTTTAATTTATTTTTAAATTATTTATGTAATTTTTTAATTTTTTTTAATTACAAAATTTCTTGAATTAAATTATATTTTTTAAATTTATTTTTAATTTATTTATCTAATTTTTTAATTTATTTATAAATTACTGAATTTATTATTATTAAATTAAATTATAATTTTTTACTTTATTTTGAAATTGCTTATTTAACTTTTTTATTTATTTTTAAATTACAAAATTTTCTAATATTAAATTAAATTATAATTTATTATTTATCTAATTTTTAAATTTATTTTTAAATTACTAATTTATTTTGTTAATTCTAATTATTCAATCACTTTATTTTAAAATTATTAAATTTATTAATATTAAATTAAATTATTTATCTAATGTTTTAATTTATTTTGTTAATTATAATTATTTAATTTTTTATTTATTATATTATTTATTTAGTCATCTAACTCAACCAAAATTTCGGCAGCATAACATCTATATTCTAACATATCCGAAAAATTTAAAACCTTGCAAAAAATACTCATAAAATTCCCAAAACATTCACAATATACATATTATTAATCAAATTCAAATAAAACACATGATACAATTTTATACACATATATAATTATATCACTAAACACATCTTACTTTCTACACACATTCACATATTAATTAAATTAATTAAACCAATAACATAATTAAAAAATAAATACATTGATGCCACAAAATTATATATACCCGAGTGGCCGAATTTCCAAGAGAAACTCCTTCAATTTCTACACAAAATCAACCCAAATAATTAAATTTAAACAAAATTAAATCAACTTAATCTATATATGTATATATAAATGCACAATTATAAGCTAGCTATGAGTGTTTTGGCTTAATTTGTCACCATAAACAAACCTCAAATGCTTAGGTTGTGTTGTGCCAATTTTTCCCTGGTTAGCATATCAGGAAAATCAAAGAAATCAAAATGTGATAACAAAATTTCATCTCAGAAAAATCAAAGAAATAAATAAAAAACTTTCGGACCAACAACTCAAATATTATACATATATTTATATCATCACACACAATCCACAAACAAAATCAACACCCAATTCCAACAACCCAAACTTTTGGACCAAATACATATATATATATTATACATAATACATATATAATATATAAAAAAAATGTTATTTTGCAAATTTCAAGATGGTTCATTTTCGGACCAACACAACGAAAAGCCTTCCCAATTAACCCAGCTCACCCACCACTGAGTCAACTCACCCACCACCACTCTCGAAGCCTGCTCACCTCTTTCGCGTCTGCACCCCATCCTCTACCAACAACAAGACTCGCCCGAGTCATGACTCCACTCGAACCTATCCGCCTCCGAGTTCCAACTCACCCACAAGTTCTTCCTTCAGATCAGCAACAAGTTCCCTCAAACCGACCCACTTTTCAAACACTCCTCGGTCTCCTTCAACAATATGCTCCTCAGTCCCGGACCAAATACATATATATATATATATTATACATAATATATATATAAAATCAGAGAATATTTTATATATTATAAATATATATATACATATATATAAAAGCAATATATATATATACTGAGTTGGGTTTCGGCCTTACCTGGGCTTCGGCGTCTGAGAGGTCTGGAGCAGCTCAGCAGGGAGTCGGAGCAGTCAGATCGGAGTGGACAGGGCGTTTGGGAGAGAAGAAGGGGAGTAGGCTGAAGAGGGAATAAAAAGAAAATAAAAATGAGGGATACATTTGGGGATATAACTTATACTGACACCTATATTAGGGGCGACATGTTGCCCCTAATAAATTTCAGTCCCCGCCAAAATTTCCCTCTATATTATAGTCAAACTATCTCAACATCAGGGGTACGTCGCCCCTAATATTTTTTTACAATATCAGGGGCGACTAATGATGTGTCGCCCCTGATTTCTGGAATATCATGGGCGACATATAGTCGCCCCTAATAGAGTCGCCTCTAAAAATATTATTTCTTGTAGTGGGAGGTGCAATTTCTTAGGGTTCCAAGAAACAAACTTGTATATCTCATTCCACTATAGAAGCAGAGATTATAGCTCTAGCTACTACCGGCAAAGAGGCTGAATGGTTAAGGGATCTGTTGATAGAGATACCCCTAATCAAAGAGAATGTATCCATTATATCGATACATTGTGATAGCCAAGCGACGCTGGCTAGAGCATACAACGGAGTGTATAATGGGAAGTCTAGACATATTAGTCTAAGATATGGATATGTAAGAGAATTGATTCAAAGAGGAGTCATCTCAATATCCTATGTGAGAACAAGTGAAAATCTGGCAGATCCTTTCACTAAGCCACTATCGAGGGATTTAGTGGCTACATCATCTCGAGGGATGGGATTTAAACTCCCTAAAGAGATTCACGATTGATGGTAACCCATCTTAACACTAGCTATTCAACTAGTGTTAGGTTCAATAGGTAACAACAAGTCAATCAAGTGAATATTAGTTGTACTCAAAACAAGTCCCATCTGAGATATTGAGTACTTGTGAGTTACCAAGTTAAGGGTTAAAACCGAAAGGGTTTTTTTTTATAGAATTTAGTCTTGTGAAGACAAGTATTTTTGGTAACAAAATACTGCAAGAATTCTACCTATATGGACCTAGGGGTGGTGCTGCCTCTCATGAGAATTGGGAGTATTCTTAAGAACGTCCATGAATGGAAAGTGCACATGGCCATTAACGATGCAAAGCAAGACATAGAGATCTCAAGTGAACATCCTAAAGGTGTGTGTGTTATCACCGATTTGTTATCATTAAAAGATGGTTCAATGCCTAGTGCAACCAAATTTTCGACGAATTTTGTGATAATTACACTATAGTAAAGTTCAAGTTGAAAAACAGGTTCAGTGTCAGGGTTCTCAGTGTCTGATCTAACAGGTTCTTTTGATGTATCGGGCGTCCTGGGCGCCATATTGTTGGGATAGTAGTGTGTTTCTTCTATTCAGGCTCTCAATGAAAGCACTAAAAATGTTGACCACGATTTTGGCCAACGACGGGTAAACATCAAAATGAAAGTAAGCCTTGAATAGAAAATAACGACACAAATAATTTTATAGTGGTTTAGCCCCAATTTGTTGGTAATAGCCTAATCCACTTGGAGTTGTGATATATGAAGCCTACACTTAAGATCAGATGGACCTGAGCCAACTGAGTTTCTCAAGTGTAAGTAGAAAAATACAAAGTTTCTCTCTCTAGAGAATACAAGCTTTCCCTCTCTAAGTTCTCTTGGAAAATGCCCCAAGAATGTCCCAAATAACAGTCCCAAAGTCTCAAAATTAGAGAGTTTCCGAGTATAAAAAAAGATCAGATCCCCCAATGATGCCATGAGCTCTTTATTTATAGGCTCAAGGATCGTACATGAAAAATACCCTAATGATTCTGAAGGATCCTTGGTTGTTTCAACCAACTTCAATTAATCAAATAATAAACAAATTAAAATTACAACAATATTGCTATTACTTCGGAATATTTGAAAGATTCGCGCAGTAGTTGCAAGTTATTCATGTTGAAGTTGTTACTGAGGTTCTATAAAGAAATCACTTGGCAATTAACTCTTGAAATTTTGACACATCCGGTCGGCTACACCCTCAATTTGACATAACTGGTCGGATGAAACCCATTTATGGGAGGACTGGTCGAATGAACTCCATTCTTGAGATGCCTGGTCGGATGAAACCTATTTCTGAGATGACTAGTCGGATGAAATACGTTCCTGAGATGAATGGTCAGATGAAACCCATTCCTGAGATGATTGGTCGGCCAAACCATGTGTCTAGTTGGGTGAGACTTCCCCCTGACTTGACAAAAGTATTTTCCAGTCGGGTAGATCATTTTCTGCCACCTGTCACCTCTGATTGCCACGTTATCAAAATGAAATTTTAGGGATTACATTTTGAAATTTCGAAAATCAAGCTCACACTTTCCTTTTATAGTGCAAAAATTCAGTTTGTAGTGTAAACAAGAAAACCCTCATTAATTCACCATAATTCAATCCTCTTTAGAGATTTAATTTTATGAAATCATAAACATCTCACCACACATCCATTTCACACACACCAGAATCCCCAAGGCTTAGTCACTCACACATGTGCACACATTATCATATAATTATATCAAGGCATAAATAAGTAATTAAATAAAGGTAAGTAAATAAATAAATAAAAGAATAACTATTGTAGTAAATAAGGTGACACCTAATTAAACAAGTAAACAATACATTATATAAGAATATTAAAATAATATAATAAAATAATTAAATTAAAAATAAAAGAATTAAATAAATTAAAATGTCTGTGTTCGGATATTACAACTGATGTAAGAAGCAGTCTCGGGATGAACAACAAATCAAAGTCTAAACCTTTTCCCTTCTTGAACCTCGACGATCTGACGTCGAAAATGAGCACTTATGTCTTCACGCTCTATTCGCTCTTTGTACTCGTGAATGAGCCTTTGCTTTCATGAAAGCGGAGACTCAGCTCGAGAGAGGGAGTTCAATAAGGTATGGCGTAGTCGGCCCCCACCAATTCTTCTCGGAAGACTGCATCATCTAAGAATAAAGAGAAAGGTGAGGGCCTGTCACTTAAAATAAGTAGGAAAAAATAATCAGGTAAAGATATCTCGAAATTCGAGCTGAGATAGGCTCGAAGTAATGAGAGAGTCATATAGAATAATTCAGGTCATTATAGGCTCGAAACATCGAGGTAAAGCCCACCTACAGTGGGAAGTTAATTTCTATTTTGGGTTGTCACAATTTTCTAGGGAAAATGGGCAGTTACCCAAAATGGGGCAATTGTCGGTTCGTGTGCATTTAAACCCTACTCATAAAACCCTATTTTTTGCACTACACAGAATCTACAGCCTATGACTTATTAACCCAATATAAACCACTTTTTTTTTTTTTCAAAATCCTTCATTCAAAACAGATCAAAACACCATTTTCCCCCAAATATATCAAAAACATATAGAATATGTGTGTGTGATGTTGACGCTGTTTTTCATCAACTTAAATCGCAGAGCAATTAAAAAATATATACTACGGTGAGAACGAATAGTAAAGAGGAACAAGAAGGTTTTTATGTGGTTCAGCAGTTAAATCTACCTTAGTCCACGAGTCTGTATTATTAGGACTTAGAGTTTTCTGGAAATTCTTCAAGGATGAATTACCCAAAGTTTTCTCTCAAAATCTCAGATTATCGATCCCCCTACAAATGGTCATTCCTTCTCTATTTATAGGGAAGGTTACAGAGTCCGTTCCCACATATTTCGAGAATATATTTTGTGTATCAATTTAAAATAATGACATTAAATGCTATATCTTCTATATACAAGGAAACGTCCCCTGAAAACCCGGGAATGAATAACAAACTAAATGATATCCCCATAATATTGGGATTTTACAACAATAAATATGTTCACACATACACAACGGGTTATCCTAGGTGATTCATCGAATCTTCGGGGTTAGTGATCAACATTGTGACTGTTAAGACTTCCGGACTTGTTACGAACTTGCCATTTACTCCAAGACCTACTTGGGGCAAATAAATACTATCGAGGCTATCACACTCGAGCTTAAACTTCTTAAGCTCGGGCTGCTCAATCTGAAGGCACTCGATAACGAATGTATCCCGATGTCATGCCATTTCGAGCCTAGAAAGAATCCCTAGGTTACGTCTTCGAGGTTGCCATTTTACTTCGGAGGTTTTACAACTGGACCATACAAAGTGTTTCATATATTTCGAGCTCATACTTGATGGATCCAGTTTTCGAGGTCATAATCTATGGTCTCGAAATCTGGCTGTAACAGTTTGCCCCCTCAAAAGTATTAGTTCGAATCCTATGAGAGGGAAACTTTTGAACTACTTCCATTGGGAACCGTACCGTCAAATACACTCAAGTGTGGACACGCGTCAGTTAGGTATTAGCCAATCAAAGTACTTGAGTGCCTTGAAACTCTGCCCACGTTCGTTCACCTGCCAACTTTATGGTACTATCATTTCCTTTGTCCCTAGCCGTCATATCTGATACGGAATCTGGCCGATGGCCCAAATTAGTTAAACTTTTAACATTCCTAGGGGTCTATAAATATATCCTCATTCGTCTTCCCCATTTTTCTTTCACGTTCAAATTCTCAGAGAGAAAAAATCAGAAACTTCTTTGCCCAGTCCTTGCATGTTCTCCAAGCCGATAAGACAAAGCAACGGTGGCCTCTTTGATTATGTGAGATCGTATTTGCAGCCGCTTATACAATCATCAATTTCTCTGTTTCCGCCGATCATATTGTGTAAGTTTTCTGTTCATGGCTTCGTATGTCCGTATATATGCATTATTTTCATGCACGCTTATATTGTTGCACTGTTGGTCCACTCATTAGTTTAGCGCACTAAAATGCTTCTGCTGATATATATTAGACTTAAGTTCTAACATCAAGGGTTCCAAACCCAGATCATGCGTACAAGACCCAAATATGGTTCTTTCACTGAGTTTTTGAATTTCGGATAACATATCTTGTACACCAAGATATTGGGTACAAAATTAGGGCTTTATAAATCGCATGTTTCCCAAAAATATCACTTTTTGAGCAACCGCAACCTTTTTTCCCTGATATATCAAGATCTCCAATGACAAGTCCACCTTCCTTTCCTTCGGTGGAATGCATGCCCTGAGACTGGCCTCGTCCTTTGGATCGAGTTTGCCTTGTAGCCTTGATCATTTGAGCTTAGGTCTTCTAGTTTTTTCATTATTTCCTGTTCGCTTAGCCCTCACCCTTTTGCTTTCTTGTTAGATGCCGCAGAACTCGAGAAAGTGGTGGGGGTCAAAGCTTGTGATTCCTTATTCACCAGTAACTCCGAGCCCGGAGTCCCTTTTCATTCGGAACCAGCGCTTTATCCAAGAGCACGAACTCAGGTGTGAGCAAGAGGACATTCGAGATCACTTTCGACGTCAGATAGACGAGGTCGAAGAAGGAAAAAGGAAAAAACTAAGAGTCGCCCTCTATCCAGATCCAGACCCCGAGCCTAGACCGATCCCCCTCGACCTTATGCTCAGGGTGACAGTTGCTTTCAAGCCAGATGATCTCTAATTCTCGCTGATGGGGGAACCCTCTCCCTCACATCTAACCTTTGTACCTACCTTGAGAAGGGAATTTTTCAAGGTCGAGCACTATTGGAGTTTGATCTCATCATTAAGGCAGATCTCTGACATCTTGGCCCTTCACAACATCGGACTGTCAGGCTCACTGAGGTGTCGAGCTCCGGCCTCCCACGAGCGAAGTTGTCACGCCCCAGGAGATGGGAATCCTAACAGCAAGCTGAGGTATGCAGCTTGGAGCCAGGAGTACATGAAGGCAGGGGTTGTACTGTCTTTGAAGTCCTTTTTTAAAGGCTTCTTGGATTTTGTTGGGCTGGCTCCCTTCCAGCTCAACACCAATTCTTACAGGGTTCTGTCCGCCCTAAGGTCGCTTTACCACGAGCTGAAGTGGGAAGGACCTTTACCTGAAGAGATCTTATATCTTTTTTGTCTGAAAAGCAATGAGACGACTTCTATTACCTCTCGAGCTATCCCAAGGAGGAGAAGATCTTCGAGGATCTTCCCAACCATCCTCTAGACTTCAAGAATTCCTTCTTCTGGACAGATGGCCTAGCTCCATCCCAATACTATTCGTTCAGGCGAATTCGTAAGCGTCTAAAAATTCTATCTTTCTTTTTTTGTGCTCGAGTTTTTGTTTAAGCTCGCGCTTAGTTATGATGTGTTTATTCTTCCAGCCAAATTCCATCGTCTTACTCCCACCAAGGAGATGAAAGAGCACAAGAAGGCTCTGATCCAACTCCCCTATGGCAGGAGGTCCCTCTCTTATCTCCTGCACGAAGACAAACTCCGAGCCTGCGGCCTCTTGGAGAAGGATCATTCCACATTTGACTGGTCCAATAAAAAGTATGCCCACTGGGAGCTATTGCCTCTCCCAACCAGAAACCTCCCCCCAAGGCAAAATGCTAGGCCTCCATCTCCATCTCGGCGTCATGGGAGCCTGCAATCAGGGAATGAGGCTAATGATGAAGCCTCGAGCTCGAGCTCGAGTGACAGAGGTACAATAATCCTTAGCTCGGATTTGTGGTATCCCTCATTACTAAAGCATAAACCCGATAGATTAATATTATGCAAGGACGATAGGGACCATTTCTATGTGTGGACTTGGGTAGATGAGAGGGTACATAGGTTCGATAGTTGGCTCAGGAAGTATGACACCATGTATAGTCTGAACGAAGTATGGGACGGAATAGCCATTCAATAAGGGACGAATGACTATAGAGACCTTTTGAGTTTGACTTCCACTTATAGGGAAGGTACTCCCCCCGCCTCTTCTGAAGATGGGGGAATTACATGGTCGCTAAGCACGAGCTCGGGGGAGAGCTCCAGTTAGATTACTCTCCGCTTGTCTTTTCATTCTTTACCTGTCTGCATCATGCTAACTTTTTTTTTTTTTTTTGGAATATCTCAAAATGAGGAGTGGATGTGCAGGTGATATGGATTCCGACCTCGACAACGTACTTGCTGGCGGCGAAGCCCAAAGGAGTAAGCTCCCGAGGGGGTCGCAGAGGTCAAACCAACCTACTAACGTCCTTAAGAGGACCGAGAAGACACCTCCTCCAGTTGCTCCGAGATCATCTGTGAATTCAACTCCTCAGGTAGAGGTGTCCTTCACGACATTGCCTCCCACTCCTCCTTCGATTCAGGTCGAATCCACGCTTAGCCCACCTCCGAAAAAACCATCAGCTCCAAATCACATATGCTTTCGATTTCTACTCACATCGATGAGTATGTAATCGATAACGCAGCCGGACCTCACGGGGCTATGCTTGGCTCAGACGTTCTGTCTCGGGTAGGCCAGAGTTTTGGCAGCTTTGACGCTCCTAATTGGTAGTTCTTGAATAATGCTCGAGACTGCAACACTCTTTATGAGAAGAGAATCGAGCTCACTGCTGCAGTAATCTTTCTCATCTCGCTATTAGTTGTATTTATACTTAGTTCATATTCTAATTTGATTTCTTTGTATGTCGGACTTTCGCTGTCTCGGCTCAACTTAACTATAAGTTGAACAATGAGATCCACTCGAGCATGTCTTATGCTCAAGATTCGAAGGATCTCCAACTCAAGATCAGTGACGAGCTCAGGGCCACAAAGGCAAAGGAGGCTGAAGCTGAACAGCTAAAGTCCAAGACAGCTGAGCTCGAGGAGCTGAATGCCCGGCTCGCGGAGCTTAAGAAGATGAATGCCCGGGTTGCGGAGTTTGAGAAGATCAATGCCAAGCTTGAGCAAGAGAAGGTCGCCATTTTCGAGATCATGGAGGGCGAAAAAAGCTCGTCTCAGTGCAGAGTTTAAGGAGAAGAAGGATTGGGCAGTCGACCTGGCCATTTATAGAATATGGGCCAATAATGTTGACCTCGACACCAGGTTATTAGGCTCTTTTGAGGCAGAACTCGTGGCTAAATGGAAAGCTCGGCTTGATGAGGAGGAGGCTGCTTGGGATGAGGCAGAGAGAGCCAGGGAGGATGGTGAGAAGGCCAAGGAAAATGCTCCTTCTTCCTAGATCTTACTTCGGGGCTGCGTCCCTCTAAATACCTTGTAATAGTTTTTGTGTTTGATTTTTCACTTTTTATGCCCCTGGGGCTAAGACAATTTTATAGCTCGTGAAAGAGCTGCCTTCTTATGAGCTATTTTCAAGCTCATACTTATGATATTTGTGATACCATTTTTTACTTTGCTTTATTATACTTGCTTTACATTTTTGAGGTCGAAATATTTTACGCATTTTATATTAAAGTGTCTTATGTGTCTGTTTATTCATACAAACATATGGTGGATTTAAGCCCGAGGTTCAATGCATTCATGCACAGTTTGCTCGAAATATCTGCATCCGATCTCATTATTTTGTCAAGGTCGGAGATTACTTTTACCATGCACCCAAAGGTACTTATATGGCGTGGAACATGAGTGGTTTAGTTATATGACAAAGTGGGTTTATGTTCCAACTTACTGTCGATTAGTTTTAGCTGGTTTGTTCCAAACCTATTAAGGTCGTGTGTGGTTTGTAATCCATACACTTATATTCTTGATCTAGTTCGCATATTTGGTTACATCCAAACACTTTTATCTTTTGATAATTTTGTTATGTCCAACTTTCTTAGCTCGCATGTTTTTGATAGTTTGGTTATGTCCAAACTATCTTAGCTTGCGCATTTGGTTATATCCAAACACTTTTATGTTTTTGATAGTTTGGTTATGTCCAAACTATCTTAGCTTGCGCATTTGGTTATATCCAAATACTTTTATGTTTTTGATAGTTTGGTTATGTCCAAACTATCTTAGCTTGCACATTTGGTTATATCCAAACACTTGTGTGTTTTTGATAGTTTGGTTATGTCCAAACTATCTTAGCTCGCGCATTTGGTTATATCCAAACACTTGTATGTTATTGATAGTTTGGTTGTGTCCAAACTATCTTAGCTCATGCTATTTCATTTTTTCAAGCTGATGGTATATGTACCACTAATGCCCCCTTAATATCCTATGAGTGTGATCATAGGTTATTAAATTAAGAGAGATTGCAAAAAATATAGCATATTAGAACGAAATCAAACTTTATTCGAATAATTTATTAACAGGAACATAGCAAAAATAAATAAGCATGGTTACAGATGACATCATTCCTATACTATTGATAGTAAGGTCGTACATGTTCGCCATTCCATGCTCATGGTACCAAACTCCTATTCAATCTTGCCAACTTGTATACACCAGGTCGGATGACTGATTCGATCTGATAAGGTCCTTCCCAATTAGGCCCGAGCAAGCCAGCAGCTGGGTCTCGTGTCGCCAAGAACACACGCCTCAGCACCAAATCTCCAACACCGAATTTTCTATCTCGAACTCTTTTATTGAAATATCGGGTAGCTCGCTGTTGGTATGCAGCATTTTTTAGCTGAGCTTCGTACCCTCTTTCTTCAATCAGGTCCAGACTTACTTCGAGCTGGGATTGGTTCGAGGCTTGATCATAAGCAAGGGCACGAATTGTGGGAATTTGGACCTCGATTGGCAGCATAGCTTCGCATCCATATGCCAGAGAAAAGGGGGTATGTCCCGTTGACATACGGGCTGTGGTTCGATATGCCCACAGAACTTGGGGCAACTCTTCAGGCCATTTCCCTTTAGCTTCTTCCATATTTTTCTTTAGAGAACTCTTTAGGGTTTTATTCACAGCTTCGACCTGGGCATTCGCCTGGGGATGGGCCACAGAGGAAAAGCTCTTTATTATCCCATTTTTTCGCAAAAGTTGGAAAATAGATCGCTGTCGAATTGAGTACCGTTATCGGACACAATCTTCCTTGGCACCCCATATCGGCATATGATGTTCTTTACGACGAAGTCCAAGACTTTCTTTGAGGTGATTGTCGCCAGAGGTTCAACTTCGGTCCACTTCGTGAAGTAATCTACGGTGACTATTGCGTATTTCACTCCACCTTTGCCAGTTGGCAATGAGCCTCTGAGGTCGATTCCCTAGACCGCAAATGGCCACAAGGAATCATCATATTTAACTCGAAGGCTAGGGCTTGAGGGATTGTTGCAAACCGTTGGCACTTGTCGCATCTCTTGACGTAATCGAACAAATCTGCTTTGATGGTAGGCCAGAAGTACCCCTGGCGTATGATTTTCTTGGATAGGCTATGCCCCGAAGTGTGGTCTCCACAGAATCCTTCATGAATTTCTTCTATGATCTTCTTAGCCTCGGGTGGAGTCACACATTGGAGTAGTGACATGGAATATCCTCTTCTATATAGATTTCCATTTATAATGGTCTACCTGGGGATCTGATACATCAGTTTTCG
Organism: Humulus lupulus; assembly: GCF_963169125.1. Lineage (NCBI taxonomy): Eukaryota > Viridiplantae > Streptophyta > Magnoliopsida > Rosales > Cannabaceae > Humulus > Humulus lupulus. The sequence goes on from NC_084793.1 coordinate 295,282,704, forward strand.
AGCCTTCGCCCGTTCTTCTAGGAGAACACCGACCACAAGGTATTCAACTATCGAAGTCATCTAGGTTGGCTCAGAATTTATCATGCAAACATCTTCCTGGTCGGGCTCAGTTATACTGGGCATCGTTAGATGTGCGATTGGTACGACATTCAACTCGTCGACCTCTGTAGATGTGGCGAGCCTGGCTAAGGCATCTGCGTTCGAGTTTTGCTCTCGGGGGACCTGTTCTATCGTGTAGAACTCAAAATGCTTGAGTACTGCTTTTTCCTTTTCTAAATACGCAGCCATTCTCATCCCACAAGCCTGATACTCCCCTAAAATTTGATTAACCACCAACTGGGAGTCACTTTAGCAATGTATCGCTTTGGCCTTGAGTTCCTTGAGTTATGGTTTGAAATGTTGAAAATTTATTGCTATATATTTATGATGTGACTGATTATAGTATATATAAATATCTTATATTTTTTTCATTATTTCTTTTTTTTTTATAATAATAAAACCAAAATCGTCTCCTCAAGTGGTTAGTTGGAAGATCTATTTTTTATCAATTAGAATTTTTTTTACTTTTTAGAATAATGATCATTTATAAGAATATGTTTGTTGGTTAAATACATTAAAACAATAAAAAATTAGTTAAATAACGTGTTCAATGATAAATTTGTTAGTCGTCATTCTAAAATACAATCTTAATATAAATATAGGTGTATATCTATAAAGAATTGTGATATCTTACCAACATATATAATTTAAATTATAATTTAATTAGATATTTAATTAAATTATAATATAATATTATTAATAGTAAATGTTTATCTTAACAATATATATAATTTGATTTCAAAATTAATATTTAATTACGAAAAATTGTTTAATAACATCATTTTTTATTATACTTTTCTAATTTATGTTTATTAATTAATTAATAGAAAAACTATATATATCATCTCTTTTATATTTTCATAATAATTATAATAGACGTATATTAAAAATATCTATATATAATCATAATAAATAAATAATCTATCTATTTATATTTTTAACCTTTTGACAAAACAAGATGTCTAAAAGTTAGATTTTAATAATAAAGAGTCCACACAAGTAATCGAATAAAATACATGTGGTTCAAATAATCTATCTATATATTTCTATTTTTAACATTTTGACAAAACATGAGATTCACAAGTTAATTATTTTAAATAAAGAGTACAAAGAGGAAATCGACTAAAATAAAATGTTCAAAATGGTGTCTACCCACACTATTAAGCATAAATTATATAAAAATTACTTTTTATAAACATTATTTAAGCTTTAATTTTTAAAATAAAGAATCAAAACAGGTAATCGGCCAAAATACAGTATTCAAATAATCGATTAATCTATTCATATTTTTATACTATTGATGAAACATGATGTCTAAAAGTTAATTTTTAAAAATAAAGGGTCCAAATAGGTAATCGGCCAGAATAACCTTACACAAAATATAATTTTTTTATACATAATTTAAAGTTTTTATTCAAAAAAAAACCATAAAAAATATAATTATAATAGATAAATAAAAGAACGCATAAAACAAGTTGTTTGAACTTTTTTTTGGTACATTAATTATTCATAATTTCTTTAGAATCTACATGAGGTTCCCTATATAATAAACACCATCATGAAAAAAAATTCGATGAAGACACCCTCACGTGTCAGTGCACAAATTGTTTAATAGATTGTCTTCATATAATAATAATGTTCCTAAAGCGATTCAAAGCCTTTGTGGGAAATATTTTGTTTACAAGCTGAGGTTGATGAATATAATTTGAACAAGAGACTTGAGAATTTTACTCCACCAAATAAAATACATGATTCCCAAAGAACAAAATGTCATGATTCATATTATGTTATGTTATTCCTAAAAAATACAAGGATGACGTGGCGAATGAGAATGAGACACGTGACATCACCAATTAGGAAAAAACGACAAAGTATTGAGAAAAGATCGACGGGCAAAACAGATAGGTTCAGGACCTAGGAAAGTCGACCAAGCCTAAACCCCTAGGGGTGGTCGGCCTGACCCCTACCCCTACGGGTGGTCAGCCTAAGCAGGCCCAAGGGCCTAGAAGTGGTCGACCTGACCCCTATCCCGGGGGTGGTCGGCCTGACCCCAACCCCTAGGGTAGTCGGCTCCAATCTGCCTAAGGACCCTAAAGGCGGTCGGCCTAACCTCAACTCCTAGGGTGGTTGGCCTAAGCATGCCCAAGAGCCACTTGGGTGGTCGACCCACCCTTTCTTTCATGGGGTGGTCGGCCAAAACCCCCAAGTACACTTCACTAAGAAATAATCACTCACGTTCAAACTAAGATCAGTAGGCCTAGCACCCCGAAGATCAACAGGCCTAGCACCTAGAGGATCAACAGGTCCAGCACCCATAAGGTCACAAGTCCGACACCTAAGCTTTACTCGTTGGTCCTAGCACCTAAGTCTCATATACCGACAGAGTCTTAACATTTTCCTAGAAGTTTCAATCGTGCATTGTCTACCATGATCTAAAGAAACAACGAGAAGACCCATGATCTTATGATCATGGGGAGGTGGACACATATCTCCACTGCCTGATAATCGTGTGCCAAACCACGATCCCAGTATGACTGGTCATGTAACAACCCCTGGGTACTATAAATAAAGGACTCAGGGCTTCATTTGAAAGGACTTTTTTTTTTTTACTCTCTCTTCTGGTATTGATCTCTTTCTCTGGAATTTTGGGAGAAAAATCTTACTGGCGAGTGAACTAACCAGTTTGTACTTGTAATTGTCGAGTGACTCAATACTAAAAGCTAAGTGGATTAGGTTATTACTGTTCATCTGAAAAGGGTCGAACCACTATAAAATTCATGTGTGTTTATTTAAGATAATCGTACTCTACCATTTATTTCGTTCAAAATGTGTTGTATACTGTACATACGACCGTTGCCAATTTCACAAGTCAATATTTTGGTGCTTTCATTGAGAGTACGAAAACCATAAACACATTTTTATCATTTTTACGATGCCTCCAAAATCCAGCCAGACAAAGAAGATTTCTCCTAGGGATCCCCCCACCCATGATCCCATAGATCCCGTTAACGAACCTCAGGTGGAGGTAGGAGATCAACCTGATGCAGTAGATCCATAGGACGCTCACCAAGAGGAGATAGCACAATTTCTGGCGAGGCAGGAGGCCTTTGCTATAGAAATTGCCCTTCAGAGGGTGACTTTGGAACGACAACGACGGGAGATCGATGAGCAGGTCCAGAGGATGATCCAGAGAAAGTAGGAGGCTTACCGGAAGCACCAAGAGGCCGTTGTGGCCTTGGAGGCAGCTACTTAGTTAGCTCGAGCTAACACTGAAGCTGCTGCTCAGGCAGTGAGGGAGGCTCAGGCCAAAACAGTAGGAATGCGAGACAACCGTAGCAGAGAGTCCCAGGGGAGGAGTAAGACCCCAAGGACACTCTCAGAACCACTTTTTCCAGAGACAGGATGAAGAGGCACAGTCTAAGACTGCTCCTCCATGACTAAGAAGAATAACACTCCATCTCGGAGTAGGAGTATTACCAACCCGAAGGCCCCCTCCCAGGGGGACCGACAAAACAACATAGGAGATGAGGGTCAAACATCTGAAAGGCGTGACAGGAATGGAAATGGCCGCTCAAAGTCATATAGGAGGAGAGGCTCGGGGGCAGTGTTGCACCGATAGGGGCAAGGCGGACCTACCACCCTTACACTCTCAGTCTCGCAAGGGAAAAGAACTGATGAATAACACAAGTACTGTGTTCGATAGGCTGGGGAAAGATGTTCAACCTCAGGATTTGAGGGAGTTCATCAACAGGAGGACCAATGCTCAGGAGGGGGTACCAATGATATCCTACCCACCTGCAGCAGTGGTCTCACCAGCAGTACAGACTCAAATAGATGCACTCGTTATGGTTGTTCAGGGTCTAACAAAGAAACCTTCAGATATCAAGCTGGCTTATAGAAGTGGGAGTCCTTTCAGTGCCAAGATACAAGCTGCCCAACCACCACCAAAATACAAGACCCTGAAACTTCCTACATACACAGGGAAGGAGGACCCAGTACGACATATTGGGAAGTTCGAGGATCAGATGGAATTACTCTGTGTGGAGCATGATTATAGGTGCAGGGTATTCCTTACCACTCTCTCTGACTCAGCTCAAGAATGGTATTGGAAGTTCAAACTTGGATCCATCACTTCTTGGGAGCAGTTCAGGAAGGAATTCTGCAAGGTCTTTAGTGTCGGGCGGATTCAACCAGTTTATGCCAACAGTTAGCTGACATCAAGCAACGAAAAAATGAATCCCTGAAAGACTACATTCAAAGATTCATGAGAGAGGCAAACCAAGCGGCCACGGTAGGAGATGAAGGGAAGTTTGTTGCCATTTCGGTAGGAATAATTTATCGTAGTCTATTGTGGGATAGTATCCACAGAAACCCTATCAACACCTTGCAAGAGTTCCTGGACTGATCTGACAAATACATGAAGCTAGATGACGCTATCATCAAGGAAGAAAAAGGCATAAACCATCCAACCACTGTAACGGCGGATAAAAATGGCACGAACCCTCAGGGTGGCAGTGGGGGCAACGGTAAGAAGAGGAAGACCTCATGGGCCGAGCAGGGTGGAGAAAAGGAAGCTAAGTCAGCACCCGCCGACAAACAAGCTAAGCATCAACCCTACCATCCCAGGTTCACCAATTATACCATCCTGACCACATCGAGGGTTGATATTTACTTGGAAACATACTAGGAGGTACCTTACCGAAAGCCACCACCCTTGTGTTCATAAGGAAAGAAGGACAGGAATAAGTTTTGTTGTTTCCATAATGATTATGGGCACGACACAAACGAGTGCAAACAATTGAAGGATGAGATAGAGCATCTTCTCCGATAAAGAAAACTCTCGAGGTACCGAGGCAAGACCGAGACCCCAAGCAGGAATCCAGAATTCCAAAGGCAGAGGAGTCCACCATTGGAGCCGGCGGCTGTAGACTTCACACTGGATACCTTATGTGGAGGACCCCACATAGCAGGCAGTAGTAACAATGCTCACGAGCGATATGCAACGACCTTCAGGCATGAGGTAGGGGAGTCTTCCCAGTGTATGGCGGTCGAGGAGCGATCTCCAAAAATTCCAAAGTAGGAAAGTGAAACACCCACTTTTACAGAGGATGACGCCAGACACGTGAGGTACCTCCACAATGACCCTCTAGTCCTTGCCATTCAAATCACCAATGCCCAAGTGAAGAGATGCTTGGTGGATATGAGAAGTTTGATAGATATCATCTACAAATCATCTCTCGAGAAGATGAAGCTCACGGTCAAGGACCTGACACCGTGTTCCCAAGTGATATATGGGTTCACGGGAGAATGCCTAGCACGAGCAAGAACTATCAAACTACCAGTCACAGTGGGGGATGCCCCCAAGCACGATATTGTGATGACAAAGTTCCTGGTGGTAGATTACTCATCGGCTTACAATGTAGTACTCAGGAGACCCCTCCTGATGGCATTACATGTAGCAGTATCTATCTGGCATCTATCTTTGAAGTTCCCCACCAGCGCAGGGCAAGGATGCGTACAGGGTAACCAAAGGGAAGCCCGAGAATGCTATAATGCGTCAGTGGTCAAGGCAAAGAAAGGACCATGTGTAAACAACATGATAGTAACCTGCTACAAAAAGAGTGAAAAAACTGATGAGATTGTCAACATGGAAGTTGACGTTGAAAGAAACATTCTATTGGAGTCGGGGGCTCCTTTTAACGAATATTTTTTGTTATAGCAAGCTTCCCAAAGCGAGGGAAACGACATCGATCCTCGCTTTGGAGATGATGTCATGGGGGTAGAACCAGTCGAAGATCTTGATGAAATTCTACTAGATGAGGAGGACCCAACTAGAGTAATCAAAGTCGGGAAGGAGTTAAAGGTGGAAATTAAAGCACGATTGGTGGAATTCTTAAAGAAAAACCAGGACGTCTTTGCCTGGTCACATAAGGACATGGTTGGAATTTCTCCATCCATAATAAGCCATGTCCTCAATATAGACAAGAACTACCCACCAGTGCAACAAAAAAGGAGACTGCTTGACAAAGACGATCTCAAGCCCTGAAGGAGGAGGTTGAGCGGCTCAAGGAAAACAGTTTTATAAGGGAGGCCTACTACCCTGATTGGGTATCAAACCCCATGTTGGTCCCAAAACCAAACGGGAAGTGGAGAACATGCGTGGAATTCACAGGTCTGAACAAGGCCTGCCCCAAAGACTGCTTCCCACTACCCATAATAGACCAACTAGTTGATGCAACGACAGGACATGAAATACTCCCATTCATGGATGCGTATTTTGGGTATAATCAAATAAGTATGCACTGTCCTGAGGAGGAACATACCAGCTTTCGGATAGACAAGGGATTGTACTGTTATAAAGTGATGCCATTCAGCTTGAAGAATGCAAGAGCCACCTACCAGCGTTTAGTGAATGGCATGTTCCGAGACTTGATCGGCAAAAATATGGAGGTTTACGTCGATGACATGTTGGTCAAGTCCAAAGAAGCTGGAGGGCATGTTCAAGACTTGGAGGAATGCTTTGCAATACTTAGAAAGTATAACATGAAGCTAAACCCTCTAAAGTGCTCGTTTGGAGTTGGTTCTGGTAAGTTTCTCAGATACATAGTCAATATACAAGGAATCGAGGCTAACCCCGAGAAGATCAAAGCATTGATCAACATGAAGTCACCTACCACAACCAAAAAGGTGCAAAGCTTAACTGGGAGAGTAGCTGCCCTCAGTAGGTTCATATCAAAGTCTATTGACAAGTGTGTCCCTTTCTTTAACTTACTGAGGGGAAGCAAGAAGATCCAATGGACCGAGGAGTGTGAGGAGGAAATATATGGTGAAGTATTATTCATCTATTTGGCAATCACCAAGCATGCAATCAGTGCTGCTTTGATAAAAGGAAGAGAATAGGGTACAAAACCCTGGATACTATATCAGCAAAAGGCTAGTAGGTGCAAAGTCTAGGTATCCCCCTCTTGAAAAACTAGCCTATTTTTTAGTAATCGCCTCTCGAAAGTTGCGTCCATATTTCCAAGCTCACTCGATCCGAGTCCTGACCGATTAATTGCTGAGGCAAGTTCTTCAGAAACCAGAGGCCTCGGGATGATTACTCAAGTGGGTAGTGGAACTGGGACAGTTTGATATCACTTATCATTCGAGGATGGCGATAAAAGGACAAGCATTGGCGGACTTCATAGTCGAAGGCACCAACCTTGAAGACCCTTCCTACCAGTCGGAGAATGGAGATACCGAGAAGGAAGGAGATACTCATGTATGGAAGCTATATGTTGATGGAGCATCCAATGAACACAACTAATGCACAAGAATCATACTGATCACTCCATAGAATCATCGAATCCATTGTGCTCTCGGATTTGGATTCAACGCTTCAAACAACGAGGCTGAGTACAAGGCATTATTAGCTGGATTATGCTTGTCTCGGGATGTACATGCACAGTCCTTGGAGATATTCAGCGATTCACAACTAGTGGTGTACTAATTACTGGGGGAGTATCAAGCCAAGGGACTTAGGATGGTGCAGTAACTGAACAAGGTGAAGGACTTGTTGGCACAGTTCAAGAAATACTCAATTATACAAGTCCCGAGAGAGAAGAACGCCAATGTTGATGCCTTAGCCAAGCTTTCCAGTGCCAAAGATGCAGACACCATAAATGTTGTTCCCGTCGAATACTTAGCGGAAAGAAGCATAACCGAGCAGGAGGCATTACTTGTTGAGTTAGGAGATACATGGATGACCCCTATTATTAACTATCTCAACCAATGAGTAGTGCCCAGCAATAGGAACAAAGCAAGGAAGTTGGTGAGACAAGCTGCGCGATATATGATAGTCGAAGGGGTACTGTATCGACAAGGGTACTCCCTACCACTGCCAAGGTGCATTACACCCAACCAGTCAATGTTGTTAATGATCGAGTTACACAAGGGTTTTTGTGGAGATCACGCTGGGGACAGAGCCTATCAAAGAAAATCCTAAGACAAGGATACTTTTGGCTGACGATGAATGAAGACTTGATGGAGTATGTTAGAAGCTGCCACAAGTGTGTAGCTGTGGACTATTTCACCAAATGGACTGTAGCAGAACCGCTCGCCACCATAACCTCAAAGAAAGTCTTAGACTTTGTGGTGAAGAATATCATATGTCGATTTGGCCTACCAAAGAAGATAGTCTCGGACAATGGGACTCAATTTGACAGTGATATGTTCACCGAATTTTGTACAAGGCATGGAATCACAAAGAGCTTTTCCTCAGTAGCACACCCCCAAGCTAATGGCCAAGTAGAAGCAGTGAACAAGACTATCAAAGACACTCTGAAGAAACGCCTTGAACAAGCCAAAGGAGCTTGGCCAGAATTACTTTCGAAGGTCCTATGGTCATATCGAATGACGGCGCAAATGGCAACAGGGCATACGCCATTCTCTTTGGCGTTTGGGTATGAATCCATGTTGCCAGTTGAACTCACTCCCCCATCGCATAGACGAGAGGCATACAATCAAGGGAGGAACCATCAAATAATAGAAGAGTTGCTCGATTTAATCAAAAAAAGACGAGAAAAGGCAAGTCTCAGAGTAGCAACACATCAACAAAAAGTGGCCAGATACTTTAACTCCAGAGTGAAAGATCGAAAATTCCAGGTTGGGGACTTAGTACTCAGGAGGGTATTCCTAAACACTAAGGACACTACGGCAGGGATACTAGGACCTAACTGGGAAGGGTCATACCTTGTGGAGGAGGTGATACCACCAGGGACGTACAAGATAGCTCAACTAAATGGTGAACTAATCAAAAAGTACTGGAATGGTGAACACCTCCGCCGGTACTATCAATGAAGTTGCTCAGTAGCAATACAAGTTTTAATTTGCAAATGTATTATTTAGGAATTATATATGTAACAACCATTGTGCTTTAGTGAATGAATTTAATTTCTAAAGTTTCTCTTAGTTCTTTAAACTTCATTCAACGAAGGACATGTGCTGTAGACCTGTCAATCCCATCGGATCATGTTCGATTCTGGTCCCTGCGGGACTTATCGACCCATACGATCCAAAAAAGAGACTGGTTCTAGGACCTTGTCACCAAATTTATGGATCATGTTCGATCTTGGTTCTTGAGGGGCCTATCGACCCATACGATCCAAACAAGAGACTGGTCCAAGGACCTTGTCGCCAATTATTTGATCATGTTCGATCCTGGTTCTTGAGGAACCTATCGACCTACACAATCAACAAAATAGACAGGTCCTAGTGTTGGGAATTGTGCCCTGAAAGCATATGTAGTTTAAATTGTTTTATGAAATAAATAAATTGAATTTGTTATGGATATATTTTATGGACTATATTATTATGTGATAATATTATGTAAATATCAAAAAAATTTCTAAGTTCATATATGTGATCTCAAATATGTATTGGTACGGGAGGATTGTGTTTGAGATAAATGAACTTGAATAGTTCGCAGTAAAATAAAGTTATGGAATCTTTAGATTAATTACTGCAAGTACGATCCACTAGTATTATGAATACATGTGATCTAGATTCGGATCACCAGTGTAGTAGGACACTTTAGTGGAGGTAATTTATATATTAGATAATATATAGAACTGGACCAGATATGTTTATTAATACTTAGTTAAATATCGTTTCAAAGTATTAATTAAATATATCAACTGATGGTTATATATAAATAGATCTTAATCCTGAAGTTACTACGAACTCGTGTTTATGTTATATGAGTTCTTTGATTAACTCGTTAGGGTCTGTCAGAATTATCAGGCTAGAAACTTTTGTTTTGGGAACTCATTAATGTAAATGGCTGGGGACATAGTATACAGATATGGTATCTATGCCTTCTCGCAAGAGATTGAATAATGGTTCTCTTAAGGGCTGACTTTTGGGACTGAAAGGTTATTGAGCTCAAATTCATAATTAAGTTATGAATTAACATTCACTAGTAAAGTCAATGGTACTTAAGTAAACAAGAGATAATTAACAGGGTCAAACAGTAATTTTATTCCCAATTAATAATGAACTATTATTAGAGGATCAATTTGTATGCAATGATTATACCAATGGATGTTTTATCATTATAAAGTACTCAATAAATGAAATATCTATAATTACAAGAGTGCAGTCTCATATTTATAGTGGAGTAATCATGAGATAAATAAATTTAGATTATTTAATTAAAGAGTTTAATTAGTAATCTCAATTTATTAGAGCTTGGAATTATAGGTCCATAGGACCCTACAGCGACTCTATCAACAATATTCAAGGCAAGAGTTGATATAAAGGGAAAAATAGTTAAAAGACATATTTAAGAAAAAATTTGTTCTTCGAGCCAAATATGCAATTATATGATAATAGTGATTGGTTAATTAACTACAAATTAGTTATGATTAACAAAAGTAATTAATATTTAATTATTGTAAAATTTTCAAAACTATATTAAATAATTAAATAATTAATTATAATTTTCAAAATTATAATAAATTAAATATTATTTTCGAAATTATTGGATTTAATTAATTGGTAAAATTAATTAAATATCTTTATTTGAGTGGGAGATAATAATCTGATAAGTTCAAATTGGATTTGAATTTAAAAGATTGATATTTATTAAAATAATTAATTATATTTGATAATTAGTTAAAAAGATATTTAATTTGAATTGGAATTAGTTATCAAGTTGTTAGATTTTTATCTGACAAAGTAGTTTGAATAAATAATTAAATAAAAAATAGAAAAATTAAATATCCCTAAAAATTAGGGTGGTACACAACCACACACAGTCCATGGACTGTGTGTGGCATCTACTACATATTTTCAGGGATAGATTTTTCAATGTTATTTAATTAATTAATTAATGGATAATTCAAAAAATTAGTTTTTGGATATTTTCATTAATAAGATAATTAATTAATTAAAAGATAAATTGTAAGTTGGTTACAGATTTATTTTTTAAATTTGAATATTTTCTTTTAAATATGACTAATCAGAAAATATACAGATAACTCAGACATCTGAGTTATTCGCTCTATGAAAAATAGAATGATATTTTCTCTCCCTGAAAAGATAAAGAACCAATTCTCAGGCCTATTCTCTTGAACTCATGTATTGAGTACATCAAGTAGAATCACAAATAAACTATCCTTTATTCTCTAAGTGTCCACACACTTCTTGAGGTGTAGAGAACGCTGTGGAAGATCTTGATGTGAGTACCTGGGAGCAGCTTAGATAGGAAGATCGTTCTTATTACGAAAAGATAGCAAAGACACTTGATAGGCTTCAAGAGGTATGATTTCTATTCCTAACTTACTTATGATTAATGTATGTATAATAATGGATCCGCATATTTAAAGGTAGTTTAAATATGTTACAAAAAAAAAATTGTACACTAGGTTAACCCCACCACCATTTTGCTGCGTATTAGGAAACTCGTTCCTAACACCTAGGACCTTGTCACCAAATTTATGGATCATGTTCGATGTTGGTTCTTGAGGGGCCTATCGACCCATACAATCTAAACAAGAAACTGGTTCGTCGCCAATTATTTGATCATGTTCAATCTTGGTTCTTGAGGAACCTATCGACCCACACGATCAACAAAAGAGACAGGTCCTAGGACCTTGTCGCCAAATATATGGAACATGTTCGATCTTGGTTCTTAAGGAGCCTATCAACCCATACGATCCAAACAAGAGACTGGTCTGAGGACCTTGTCGCAAATTATTTGATCATGGTCGATCCTGGTTCTTGAGGAACCTATCAACCTACACGATCAACAAAAGAGACAGGTCCTAGAACCTTGTCGCCAAATTAATGGATCATGTTCGATCTTGGTTCTTGAGGAGCATATCGACCCATAAGATCCAAATGAGAGACTGGTCCGAGGACCTTGTCGCCAACTTATTTGATCATGTTCGATCCCAGTTCTTGAGGAACCTATCGGCCCATACAATCAAAAAACAAAAGACTAGTCCGAGGACTAGTCGCTATTATTAGATCATAATCGAATCTGGTCCTTGAGGGACCGATCAATAATTTGATCAAAGACTCGTTACATGCTCAATTAGCCCATCTAGACTTGGTAGGTCCAACTTAGACATTTCTGTCTACAATTATTATAATGAGTACACGAGAGATTACGTAGATCGTGATCGACACTTACTACACAATCTGCATCTGTGTATAGGTATCATTACTACTGAGTATGAAACCATCTCTTGACTACCAATGAGGGACAAGAATTTGCTGCTTGCATCATTGGGTGAAAAGGATAGTACTATGTGTCTAACGCTCGAAGCAAGGCATGGTCAAGTAGCAAGTGACCAAGGATTTTAAACCCATGATCACTTGGGGGCATATAGTACATACTAATCGAGGTACACACGAGCAATGAGGATGTGACCTTAAGTACTACTAAAGCTCAAGTTTTTCTAGGACATTTGTTCAACATATGTTTTGAAAGTGCAAAAAAACAAAAACAAAAAAAAGGGCATTGGTAGGGAGATTCCCAACCATGTCCCTTATGGGGTGGTCGGCTAGTCCATCAACCCTATAGGGTGGTCGGCCTATCACCCATGGGGTGGTCGACCTGACCTTTTTGTTCATGGTACTTGGTGAAGTATCATACTACTCACATTACCATGGTTGTTAGCATGAAAAACGTAAAGGAGTAAGGTTAGTATGGCACGCAAAATACATGTGTTCAAAGTATACTGATACCTGAACCAATGAGAGTTGTGAGTTGATATACTTAGTCTGCATTGGAAATATAAAATTTTCAGTCAATGCACTTAGTACTCATAACAAAAAAGCATAAAGGCATAAGACGTCATATGTAAAAACTGTCAAGTACAAGGTGCCCCACCAATGGCATGAGAGGAAAGACAAAATAAAGGACCAAGAAGAATAACTAGGGTGAGGAGTATCATTTGAAAGACTACCCCGAGCCTCGACAGCCTTACGAGCCAGACACTTCCTAAGCTCATTCACTCACGTCTTCTCGGGAAGGAAATCCAAGTTCAGATCTTTTTTGGACTTCCAAATCAAGTAGAAGCAAGAGAAAGCTGTCTCTGAATACTCCTGTCGAGCCTTGTCCCAAGCAGCTTTGACCTTTTGCTCCTTCTCGACAAAAGAATCCTTCCGCAGTTGGTCCATGTCGGCAATCAGCTTCTCTTTCTCAGCTTCAGACTGTTGGAGCTGATCAGCAAGTTCCCCCCCTCCATCTGGGTTATCCTGAGAGTCAACTCGGTCACTTCCTTCTATTTGAGCTCCACAGTACTGCGGAGGGTGTTGATCTCTTCATCCTTTGAGACAATGTCAGCATCCCTTGAGCCAAGAATGCACCTAAGGTCCAGTACCTCTTGGCGGATAGCTTCAATTTCAGAACGAAGGTTGGAAAGCGTAGAAGTACACTCTACAAACCTATAACAGACATGAGAGACCAGCATCAATGCCTTCGAAAAACATATAAGTGTTAGATAAACGTCAGAACATAAGCTAAATAGACAAGAAGGGAACTATAAAGGACTCACACTCTAAATGTCTATGAGTGACTTCGTGAGAATGGTGTTCAGGTCCTCATTCTTGCTCCAGATGTGATGCTCGGTCCATGAGGGCGCTTAAGTTCCATATAGCAGACTGATGTGGCTCAGATAAAGGAGCAGGCGCAGAACAAGAAGCACCTGCCTCATTGAAAATAGGAGGAACTGGTGTAGACAAAGATGGCTCTACCTATGCGACAGGGCTAGATGCCGAAGGAGTCAGAGGAGACACCTCAAGAGGAACCTCCATGACCGACTCAGCCTCAACCCTGGCCCTTTTTGCCACTCGAATAGAAGGACTGGCCTCGATGGGAGTCGACCTCTACTGGGTATGGACAAAACCAAACATGTCTGAGCCTGCAAAATAAGATCAAATGTTAGAAGGATATTAAGTACCGATGAACCATAAAATAAAAGTGATAAAGTGTCGAACCTTCTTAATGTGATTCGCGTTCTACGCAACCTCATCAAAGTCGTCCGAAGCAAGCGATGAGTACGCAGCAGATGCATCTGCCTCATCACCCTCATGTTCGGCTAGTACTAGCGAAGATGGTACCTCCTCGACATTAATGGGTCCCGGGAAGTCTATGGCTATCACAGACTCGGAACCATCGTCGTTCGGAACATTTGATATGGTAGGAGGAAACAGCCCCACCTTCCTAAAGTTCTCCAGAGTAACAAGAATTTTGACATTCTTCTCCTTAGGGGTCATGACAATCAGTGCCTTGGCCCTAACTGTCATAGCCTGGGTCGGGAGTGGTCTATAAAAGGCCCCAACATTCTTAAACTTGGAGTAGTTGGCCTCTATGTCCTTGGTAGAGAAATAGTTATCGGCATATCTAAATGCCTTGCTATTTCCAGCGATCTCTTCCAAAAAAGTGTTGGTACCCTCGCTCATATAATGGTGGAAATGGAAATATCCCAAGTTACGCTGAGAAGGGTTTGTCTTTAGGTCAAATAGATAGTGGATCTCATGAGGCACTGGGGCAGCCCATTTTCTACGGTGATAGATGATGTACAATGCAGACAAGGCCAAGATCGCATTAGGAGTCAGTTGAGAAGGCTAATACCAAAATAGTCTGCTATACTTCGGAAGTATGGATGAAGAGGAAGTAGGGCCCCAAACCTAATGGCAGAACGTGTCCAAGCGCACATACCTAGAGGGGGGTCCTCAGCTCTGTCATCTGGACCAGGGATAATGATGGACACGCCGGAGAGGTCAAGGGTCTTCCTCAAGTTCTTTACCTTCTCTTCAGTCTTGTAAGACGCCGCCCCCTTGAACCAAACAACCTCATAATCAGCCGGGCGAGGCTTCTCAACGGGTTTCCATATGATCTCACTGGCGAAGGTGGCCCCAGAATCTGATAAATGGAACTCCTTTTGTCATCTCTTCTTTTGCTGCTCAGCTGGCGAGACTGTCTTGCTCTTGGAAGGAGGGCGAACTACTTTAGGACATAATCTATGAATGGGACGCTCCTGAGGATGAGCAGTATCTCGATGCGAAGGGCGTTGCAATGGTTCTCGCTAACCTGACCTATCCCGCTCAGAAGAATGACTCCACTGAGGTGTGCTTTGGGTGCCTTGGGAGCCACGGGGCGTACTGTGTTGAGAAGTAATCTTAGAAGAACCTGGCGAGGAGCCCTTAATGATATGCCTGGAAATTTGAGGATCATCTTCAGAGGGTTGCCGAGCTGTCTGTTTCACTCTAGCCATTGGACAATACCTCTTTAAGAAATCTTCCCCACTAAATAAGTATAGAGCGGAACGAGCGAGAATCCTTTTCAACCTTTCCAAAAACTCCTGGGGAGTACGCTCACTTACTGACTTTTCTGATGAAGAGGAGCTGGACATCTGCAATAGAAGAAAAATAAAGATTAAAGTTACTAAATGAGCATAATGAAGCCAACAGCTGGGGCCACGTTCATGAACTAAAAAGTAAAAATGAAGAAATCAAGAGCAAAATTCTATAAAGGGGGTATATGGGGGTCGACCCAGTGAGCCTAAGCATAGGCCGACTACCCCAAGGAAGTAAGCTTAAGAAAAGTGCCTAAGGACCATTCAAGTCTCGAGAATATTTATAGGATCCCAGGTGGTCGGCTTATGCTTCGGCCGACCACCTTGAATCCCTGAAAATTGCCTAAGGCAAGGGGTAATCGGCCCATGGACCCCTAAGGTGGTCCCCTAGCCCTAATTCTATCCCTGGAAATTGCCTAAAGGAAGAAAGGGGAGTGCTCAGCCTATGCAGCTCTAAGGAGGTACTCGACCCATGGCAAGGAGGTATTTGGCCTATGGCAAGGAGGTGCTCGGCCCAAACCTGGGCCTATCCCAAGAAATCGCCTAAGGAAGAAAATGGAGTGTTTGGCCTATGAAGCTCTAAGGGAGTTCTCGGCCCATGCCCAGGAGGTACTCAGCCCATGCCAAGGAGGTGCTCGGCCCAAACTGGGCCTATCCCTGGAAATCGCAGGCACCAGGTTTGGAGTCCCAGAATTCACTAGGAATATGTTATATTTTTAGGATTTCAAATTTCCTTGAAAAATATATTATATTTTTCATAAATTAATTTTCCTTGAAAAACCTAATTATTTTTAGGAATTATTAATTGTCCCTGAAAAATTCATACCAAGCAAAGTATCGATAGTTAAAAAAGTACTATGTAATGTCCCGAGGGACTTGACTATTTGAGTACTGCTACGGTATGTTTCTCGGGCCAGGATCAAGTTTATCGTAATGTTGAAAACATTGTAATAAACTTGGGGGGCAAATGTTATCCCTAAAAAATACAAGGATGACATGGTGAATGAGAATGGGACACGTGACATCACCAATTAGGGGAAAACGACAAAGTATTGCGAAAAGACTGATGGGAAAAACAGATAGGTTCAGGACCTAGGAAAGTCGATCAAGCCTAAACCCCCTAGGGGTGGTCGACCTGACCCCTACCCCTAGGGGTGGTCGGCCTAAGCAGGCCCAAGGGCCTAGAAGTGGTCGGCATGACCCCCTACCCAGGGGGTGGTCGGCCCTTGCATGCACAAGGACCCCTAAGGGTGGTCAGCCCCAATCAGCCCAAAGACACCTAGGGGTGGTCGCCCTGACCTTAACCCCTAGGGTGGTCGGCCTAAGCAGGCTCAAGAGCCACCTGGGTGGTCGACCCACCTTTTCTTTCATGGGGTAGTCGGCCTAAACCCCCAAGTACGACTTCACTAAGAAATAATCACTCTTGTTAAACTAAGATCAGTAAGCCTAGCACCCCGAAGATCAACAGGCCTAGCATCTAGAGGATCAACAGGTCGAGCACCCAGAAGGTCGCAAGTCCACCACCCAATCTTTAGTCGTCGGGCCTAGCACCTAAGTCTCATATACTGACAGAAACTTAACATTTTCCTAGAAGTTTCAATCGTGCATGGTCTACCACGATCTAAAGAAACAACGAAAAGACCCACGATCTCATGATCATGAGGAGGTGGACACATATCTCCACTACCTTATAATCGTGTGCCAAACTACGATCCCAGTATGAATGGTCATGTAACAGCCCCTGGGTACTATAAATAAAGGACCCAGGGCTTCATTTTGGGATCTGATATCTTTTTTGGATCTGATCTCTTTCTCTGGAATTTTGGGAGAAAAATCTTACTGACGAGTGAACTCACCAGTTTGTACTTGTAATTGTCTAGTGACTCAATACTAAAAGCTAAGTGGATTAGGTTATTACTGTTCATCTAAACAGGGTTGAATCACTATAAAATTCCCGTGTGCTTATTTAAGATAATCGTACTCTGTCATTTATTTCATTCAAAATTGGTTGTAAATTGTACATACAATCGTTGGCCAATTTCACAGGTCAACATGTTATTTATTCAGTGAAAATGTTAACAACTTCTTTCGGAACAATTTTTTTACCGAAAAAATATAAAACTCTTAAAAAGTTTACAAGAAAAACCAAAATTTTATTTTTCTAGAAATAAATATAATATTAATTACTATAAACACCACGCGAGACGCGGTTATATTTCCTAATTTTTTAATATTTAGAAATATTTAATAGGAGTTTTTATTAATTTTTATTTAATTAATTAAATTATAAAAGCAAGAATAATTTGGCCTTGTTAAAATATATTTTAACAAAAATTGGGTTTATGGACTTTTTCTAATTGTTTGACAAATTAAATACCGGGTCTAAAAATTTTTTAAGATGTGTAAACTGAAATTTACCTAAAATAGATAGCTCAAAATGGTATTGTCTCATCTAATTAATTAATATAATAATATTTTATTATATAAAAATATTGGAAACTAATATTTTATTATCAATAAAGGATCATATTTGTTGGGCCCAAAATATTCGGCCCAAAGTTCTTTCCTCATTTACCGAATATTCAAAACGGATTGTTTTGATCTGCAGATGCTCCGAAGGAAGAAGCTACGAGTTAGAGGCGGTCTGCGCCTCTGACCTCCGTATACATAATTTAAAATCAACTTATTTTGGAGGGAAATTCAGTTATTTTTCCTCCACCAGTCAAGGGTTTGTTTGAACCAACTAACCACTTTACATTTTTGTTCTATAAATATGAGATTCTTATTCAAATAAAGGCATCAAAAAATTTACTGACTTAGGCATCGAAGTGTCTTTCTTGCAGGTATCCCCGACGAGTCAAAGGCGATCTTCATCATCAGAGTAGGATCGGAAAACCACCTATTGTCGGCTCAAACTTCCAATTATAGAAAGGCATATTTGTTGCATCAACCATTGGCGTCGTCTGTGGGAAACGACGTTTCCGTCTTATCCACCTCGTCGAATCAAGGAATCAAGAACTCTTCTTTTGCAACCAATATCCTCTCAAACCTTCAAGCCATGCCACCAAAGGGCAATGGAGTGTCGGATCCATTCACCCAGGTCGTCCCACCAGCAGATGTGAGCGACCAAATCAACAGGATGTGTTGCCTACTGGAGACCAGCCAGCAGAGATTCAATGAAGCCATTAAAACATTGACTGAAGCTCAGGCTAGGCTCGAAGCTGAGATCGCTGAGTTGTGCAAATCCACCGATGCTATGCGCAGCACCCAAGGCAATAACAATCTCGACTCTGGTAGACCCGAAGTTCCAGTCGACCGCATCAATTCCCCTCAACGAACCACGCACCTCGGCAGCGAAGGATCCCAGGGTCCCCCACCACCCTCCCCAACCCATCTTCGTCTAGGGGCCGAAGAAAGACGAGCTCCGCTCTGTGACACACATGTACGAACCGGAACAGAGCCCGCCCAGACAACTCAGCTAGCCGCTGAGATCAGGCCCCAACAAGATCACACAACAAGACGCGCATGACTCACCAGCTGAGGACCGTACCCCCTCCATCCGGTTCTTAGACAGTTGGAAAGAAGAAATAATGAGGGAGATGATGCAGAAGTTCTCAGACAGGAGGTCTGTTCACGCAATCGAGCACATGGATCTGGTATCAAGAACCACTGAGAAGTCTCCCTTCTCAGAGTGATTCAAAATGAGCCCAAACCACGAGACTTCATAATCCCTTCTCTACCTGCGTTTAATGGAAAGGGAGACTCGTTAAACCACCTGTTTCAATTTCAGCAAAAGATGGCACTAGAAGCCAACAACGAAGCCATTCAATGCAAGGTCTTTTCCACGACTTTCTCTGGGCCAGCTCTGCTGTGGTTCAGACAATTGAAGCTTGGTTCCGTCAACAGTTTTGGTGACCTCCGATGAAATTTTCTCCAATAGTACAGTGCAAACCGTGAGGCACCAAGAACAATGGCAGACCTATATCGGATCGAGCAAGGGGAAAATGAACATCCGAAGTCGTATCTACATTATTTCATTGACCTCGTGCATTAGATCCACGACATCAACCCAGTTACCGCGGCCAATATCTTCGTCAAAAGCTTGCAGGTGGGATCTCTCTTGCACAAAAATCTCACCATGACACCGCCTTATGACATGGCTTAGATCCAGATCCGAGCCGAGGGCGTTTTTAGAGTCCTAGAATTTTGAGAGCGCGCAGAAGAAATCCACACTTATCTCCGCTCCACCAGCCAATAACCCTCCACCACTTGCTAGAGATGACAAGAGGAAGAGGCAACAGACGGACCATGCAAAGGAAGGGAAGAGGCTAAGACAGAACCGAGAGTCACCACGGTATCCCTCCTTCAAATACACCGTCCCACAGGAAGTCATTTATGAAGAGAATAAAGACAGACCCATCTGGCGTGAGCCGTACAAGAATACACTCCTCCTGACAGAAGGGACAAAAACAGATACTGCCTCTTCCACAAAGATCACGGTCATACGGTCGCTGAATGCCACAACCTGCACAATCAGATCCAGGCCCTCATGAGAAGTGGACAGCTAACCCAATACATTAAGGAGGCAGGCAGACCCAGCACCTCATAGCATAACCCTGCTTCTGCCCCAACACCATAAGTAGCCGACCCCATGCGTACAGCCTCTGCAAGCCCACAAGAACATCTCAAGTAAGTCCCCATGATACATGGGATCGTGGAGCTCACTGAAGAACAAGAGCATGCCACCAAAATCCACAAGAGGATGGAGGAACGAGTGAAGCGATATAGATCTTTAGGCCACACAATCATTCTTGTCACTTCGGAGATGTTATCTAGCCTCTGCTATCACCTTCACCGATGATGACTTACAAGGAGTGCGCCTACCCTATGACGATCCTCTCGTCATCTCGCTACAGGTCGACCATTGCCAACTCGGTAGAGTTCTAGTCGATGGGGGCAATGGGGTTGACATCCTTTTCTGGGAAGCCTTCCAAATGATGGGCCTAGAGGAAAATCAAATCCGGACCTCCACTACACCCATTTTGGGATTTAACTGCCAGAGGGTATAACCGAAGGGCGCTGTACGATTAACCGTGGTAGCCGCATAACGTACCTTGCCAGTGGACTTCCTCATTATAGATTCCATCATAAGATACAAAACCATCATGGGGAGAAATTGGATCCACATGATGCAAGGGGTAGTCTCAACTTTGCACCAGGTGATGCGGTGCCACTCACCCAACGGACGCTACACCATCGACATAAAGGGATGTCAGAAGCAGGCCAAGAAGTGCTTCCTTACCTTGAAAGAAATAAGCAATTCTGACACCTCCTCCCCTGATGACAATCCTGACAAATAGCAATTACAGCATGACCTACCAGCATGCCTCAGAGTCATCGATCTAGAAGAAGACCAAGAAAAACCCCAAATCACTCTCGATAACCTAGAGAAAATCTGTCTAGATGACACTGACCCATCTAAAATAGTGCTGGTAAGTACCAAACTTTATGAAAAAGAAAAACAGACCTTAGTCCACTTTCTCAAAACCAGAGTTTGAACTTTCTCTTGGTCTCCACACGACATACCCGGAATAGACTCCTCTGTCATGAGTCACGGCCACAATATATCAAACAGCTTCCCACCCTTCAAGCAGAAGCAGAGGAGGTTCGCTCCCGAAGTCAACCAAGTCATCCAAGAAGAGGTACAGCGGCTTCTGAGCACAGGGGCAATCGAAGAATGCCTATATCCCAGTTGGCTAGCCAACCCTGTTATGGTCCCAAAGAAGAACGGGAAAAAGAGAGTATGCATAGACTACACCAAACTAAATAAAGCATGTCCAAAGGATAGCTACCCTCTACCAAAAATCGATCAGATGATAGATGCCACGGCAGGATTTGAAAGAATGAGCTTCCTCGATGCCTACTCCGGATACAATCAGATCCCAATGAAATCAGAAGATCGGATCCACACAGCTTTCATAACAGAAGGTGGATTGTATTGCTACAAAGTTATGCCCTTTGGGCTAAAGAATGCAGGAGCAACGTGCCAAAGGCTGATGCACAATGTAACGCCCTGGATAGCCAAGATCGTTACACTGTGTACTTATAAAGGTGCAGGACTTGTTAATCAAGTCATTAATTTGAAAACGTGTCGCTAAACATGTAGATCTATGGTTAAAAAGGTTTTGGTCTCAAAAGACTCATTTCATATATTTAAACTGTAGTAAACATGGGATCCCATACAAAACAAAGTTTAAACAAGTTTACAGACTCCCAAAAGTACAAGTGTATCCACTAGCCATACTAAGGCAAAACAGACAATCTCCAGGTTCCATGTCCTTGCCTAGACCTCAACCGTGGCGGCTGAGCACCTGGCTATGTACATTCCACTAACCGAGCTCTCCAGTCAGGGATGATCTAGCTTGCCCTTGCCTTTACCTGCACCACATAGCACCCGTGAGCCAAGGCCCAGCAAGAAAACATCATAGATAACTCAAACATTAACAACAGACAAATAGCTCAGTAAGCATATATACTCATTAGATAATCCACAACAGATGATCAGCATATACAATCCAATACAAGGTACATTCTATCACACATATTAATCACATCACATGATATTCAGGGTCGACGACTTAGGCCGCACCCTCTGTTTAACCCACTAACTCTGGCCTGCTTAAACCAAGCTCAGTGCATAATAAGCTGTCCTCGGCTACCAGTGGCCGAGCCGCGCCCTGTGCGCTAGTGAGACTCTTGGCACCCTTAGGCTGTTGGTTCACTAATTGGCTTGCGTGGCATAATACAATCTTTTCAAGCTTCTACAATAGGGAGCCCTTATTCCCGTCACATATATTCAACCAGGTGCAATTTTCTTACCTTTAGTCTGTACGGTTATAGAATTACGAGCAACGCCCCTTAAGCACAATTCTTTTCCGAGCCTAAGCCTTTATCACCTAGCCACAACCAAAGTATAGTGTTCCATTAATACTCAACTATAGGTTTCCAGTTACAAAAATAACTCCCGGGACTCCTAATTCCACCAAGCACGGTGATGAAATCAAACCCGAGCACACAAGACCACTTCCCCATGCTTAAAACCCTCAAAATCTCAAGTGTGCATCCAAGGGCTACGGCCCCCAAAGCCTAGCCGCGACCCTTCCCCAAAACAGAACCTATTCCCTCACTGAACCACACACGCGTCACGGCCCTTGCCTTGGGCACCGCGGCGTGCCCCCTTGGCCGAACCTCCTTGTCTTCTTTGCATGCTAGGACCGCGACGCTCTAAAACAGAGCCGCGACCCTCCCCTGCGAACCCATATTTTACACCATTTCAAAGATCAAAACCTTACCTTAAACCATCCCAAAACTTCCCAACTCTTAACCAATTAACTCCCAACTTCTTTAACATGATCTAAGCAACATAATTCCCAAGAAAACACAGTCTAACACACTCTAATCCCCTCATTTCCATTCTAAAACCAAGTGCTACAAACATCCAAACCAACCACTCAAAAACAATCTAGAACCTCTAAACTTAGAGTTAGAACTCACCTTTGCTGTAGAATCGCTTCACCAAGCTATGGCCAAGCTAGGTCCCCAAGTTCCCTTCTTTAATTCTGCCTTAAACACCAAGACTACACTTGTTTCAACACTTAATCAAAGTCCAGAATTCTAACCACAGAGAAGAAAGTTAAGAGCTTACCTTAACCCTGTTTTGATGCTTGATAAATCCCTGAGCTAGACCTTCAATTCCTCAATACAAACCCCAGAATTTCCAGCTAGTTTCCCCTTTAGTTTTTCTGTGTTTTTCTTCCTTTGGTTTTCCCTTGAACGTGTAGATGAGCTGGGACAAAAAGCTTAGTCGGTTTGTGTTTTTTTCTAAAGGCTTCCTGAAGTTTAGCTTGTCTATTAAGTTAATCCCGAGGCTCGGGGTGCCGAAACCGTCCCCGAGGCCAAAATGGTAAAATCCCCCAATATTCCCGCCTAGACATCCTAACCTCAAATATATCTCCATATATTTATTTTCATGTCCTGATAACCCAAATCACTATCCGCTATCTAAAAGTATCCCCAACTTCTCCAAAGTCATATCTTAAACCCTCATTGGGACTTTTCCCACTACCTGGCCCTAGAATCGTCTCGAGTCGTGCTCAGCGAACCTGTCCACATAATAATGTGGTTCTCACACATATATCACATATCATATTACCACATAATATATTCAATTATCACATAAGCATTATTAAACATATAATTACTCATTAAATCACAATTATTCCATTATTGCCCTCTTGGCACACTAATCAAGGCCCTTAAGCCTTATTAGCAATTTTGGGTCGTTACACACAATCTGTTTTCCTCATTGCTTGGGAGAAACATGGAGGTCTATATTGACGACATGGTCGTCAAATCTAAACAAAGCTCTTCACATGTGGACGATTTGACCGATTGCTTTGACATCCTCGACACTTATAAAATGAAACTAAACCCTTCTAAGTGCGCCTTTAGGATGTCCTCTAGATAGTTTTTAGGATACGTGGTCAGCCAAAGGGGCGTCGAGGCCAACCCAACACAGATTGCATCCCTCTTAGAAGTCAAAGAACCTAGAACCATCCGAGACATCCAGGCTCTGACAGGAAAAATTGTGGCATTAAGCCGGTTCATATCGTGCATGTCCGATCGTTGCCAGCCCTTCTTGTAATGCATAAAGAAATCCGCCAACACCACCTGGGGAACATAACAAAACAAAGCACTAGAAGAGTTGAAAGCTTATCTGACCTCTCCTCCAATATTGAGCTTCCCCATCACCAATGAAGATCTGTTCTTGTATCTATCTGTCTCACACTTTGCCGTGAGCTCTATGCTCTTCCAAGAAGAGGCTAGTCGACAGAGGCCAATGTTTTATTGCAGCAAGATGCTTCTAGACGCTGAAACTCCCTACAGCATGATGGAAAAATTGGCACTCGCACTCATCACAGCGAAGAAGAAGCTACGATAATATTTTGAAAGCCACACCATCATTGTATATACGGACTATCCACTGAAGCAAGTGTTGAGTAAACTCGATCTCTCTAGAAGGTTATCTAAATGGGAAATTGAGCTTGGAACATATGATATACAATTCTTGCCACGAAAAGAAAAAAAAGGATAAGTACTTGCTGATTTCCTGGTCGAAATAAAATCATTTACCTCAGACACCTTGCCTGAATTGCTAGAATCAACAGATGAATGGGTGTGGACAATGCATATAGACAGGGCGTCCAATTCCCAAGGAGCCGGTATTGGCATCGTATTAGAGGCTTCCTCAGGCCTCAAAATCGAGGAAGCCATTCGTTTAGAAAAGTTCACAACAAATAATGAAGCGGAGTATGAGGCTTTGATCTATGGCTTAGAACTAGCATGAGACATAGGCATTAAACGTCTAAGCATCAGAGGAGATTCACAGCTTATGATAGAACAAGTGGCCGGGAATTTTGATACCAAAGCACCCCATCTTGCTAGCCTACTACAAAAAGTAACTGACTTACGGTCACATTTCCACCAGTTTGAACTCGTACAAGTGCCGAGGGAACAAAATCAGAAGGATGATGCCCTCGCAAAATTAGCCTCTGCAGGAGAATGTACACGGCGATCCTCCATATCCATAAACCAATCACCCAAAGCTATGGAAGTTTTCTCAACCTTATCAGAGCCCGAGTGCTGGATGGACCCAATCATTCGATACTTGTCCACCTCTGAACTCCCCCCTCATCTGAAAGACGCAAAGCTTATGCGCCTTCGAGCACAACGCTATTCCATAATCCATGGAACGTTATACCGTAAGTCCTTCGATGGCCCCTATCTTCGATGTTTGCGTCCATCAGAAGCTAAAAAACTATTAGAAGAGATACACGAGGGAGCATGTGGAAATCACACTGGTGAGTCGAAGTCTGGCACACAAAGCACTTACAGTAGGGTACTACTGGCCATACATGATGACAGAAGCACGTGACTATGCCAAAAAATGTGATAAATGGCAATGATTTGCTCCCACCATCCATCAACCCGCTCAAACTTTACACTCAATCGTTGCACCTTGGCCTTTTGTAAAGTGGGGTATGGACGTGGTAGGTGAACTGCCGAAAGTTGCTGAAGGAAAACGGTATGCCCTGGTAGCCACTGATTACTTCACTAAGTGGGTTGTGGCAGAAGCATACGTCACAGTCAGCAAAGCAGACACCACGACCTTCGTATGTAAGCACATCATCTGTTAATTTGGGATACCAAGGGAGATAGTCGTTGACAACGGAACTCCGTTCCAAAATGCCAAAGTACAGGAGCTATGTGACACATACAAAATCAAATTGAGCTTTGCCTCTGTCACTTACCCACAAGGCAATGGCCAAGAAGAAGCTTCCAACAAATTCATTTTTGCCAACATTAAGAAAAACTTGGAAGATAAAAAATGAGCATGGGTAGAAGAACTACCAAAGGTGTTATGGGCCTATGGGACAACAAAAAGGTCCTCTACGGGTGAATCTCCCTACGCCATGGTATATGGAACAGAAGTTATCATCCCGAAAAAGGTGGGCCTACCTACACTTCGAACAGATATCGCTTCTGATCAAACCACAAACAACATTCAACTAATGCACAACCTTGACCTTCTGGAAGAGGTGCGAACAATAGCACAATTACGACGAGAAAATTATCAAAAGGCTGCAGAACGCTACTACAACAAAAGAGTTCACTCGCGCAAATTTCAGAAAGGTGATTAGGTTCTGCGCAAGGTCAC
The DNA here is from genome assembly GCF_963169125.1 of Humulus lupulus. Classification (NCBI taxonomy): domain Eukaryota; kingdom Viridiplantae; phylum Streptophyta; class Magnoliopsida; order Rosales; family Cannabaceae; genus Humulus; species Humulus lupulus. Next base: position 295,308,927 of record NC_084793.1, read on the forward strand.
TGGCAACAAAAAAAAGCTAGAACCAAACTGGGAAAGGCCTTTTGAAATCATAGAAGTATTAGGCAGAGGGTCTTATACTCTTAAGAATGTACGTAGTGGGAAAATTCTACCTCGTACTTGGAATTCAATGTCTTTGAAACAATATTATTGTTAATTGTTGTACTGTACAATTCAAAAAGTAATGCAACAACTTTCCTTTTTCACATTATTTTGAGTATATCTTAC